>NC_087439.1:80724430-81027460 GCF_036321535.1 Camelus dromedarius
ATTCAACAAATAATGGTTTCGAGTAAATTGAACTTAAATCCTCTGATCCTATGAGTTGTCCATCTCTGTAGGGAGAGGTAGAAATGAACTCCCAACACAGAGACAAGCCCTGAAGACAAGCCTCAGGGAAACTGGTCACCAATGCCTCTCATTGTAGGGAGACAGAAGTGAAGGCCTCCTTGGTCCTTGGGATGAAGTCTGGAGAAGCTCACTTTTCTTTCCCCGTTGTCTTCTTGGCACTATGTCAAATAGCATATCAGAATTTATAAACTTCCTAGGTGGAGCAAAATGTCTCAGTTCCCCAAGGTCATCAGTTTTCAGCAGGAGGTCCCTGCTTCCCCCAGGGAGAAGGGGAAGAAGCTGGGTTTGATCAGACCAAAAGATTGGGCTATGAAGACAGGCTGTGGTAACTCTTGTAGCAGGGATCAATTTTATTCCATAAGTTGAGTGAAAACTATTGCCACGTTCCTTATTTTATTCAGTCTCCATCATGTTTGGAGAGGCTGCCTACATAGTGCTGAGGAAACAGGGTAAGGATGCAGTCTCTACTAAGATGCCCACAGTCCAAGCCCAATCACTTCATACAAACGCAAGAAGCTTCATCCATCTGTGCCTAGCAGGGACACAGGAGTTCTTCCTTGAGGTTCCCAAGGCTGAACTTCGGTACTCAGACCCTGGTACCTCATGCTGCTCAGCAGAGGATCTCAGCTCTCAGTCCCTGACTTGAAATAGGGCACAGTTCTCCAGTCCTGCTGTCAGGCTCATCCCACACCTGACCCCTGGGCCAGTCCTGGCCTCACTGGCCCTCGGATCCACTCTCCATCATTCCCTGCTTGACTGGGTCATACAGGCTGACCTTCGTGGGTTGTTTCCAGGGTCTCATGTCTACTGGCTTCCATCCAGCTTATCCCAATATGAAGCAATGCAAGATCAGACAGAAGGTAGACGGTCTTGCTCCTCCTCTCTCTGCTTCCTGGGGAAGCATCTTTCCCAGCTGCTGCATCTCCTCTATGACCAGCTCCCGCTGTATGGGGCTGGCCCTTGTTTGGGCCCCCGTATGGTGCTCAGGCTCTTCTCCCTTTTTCCTTCCAGCCTAAGATGACCAATTGTTCTCTGTTCTTGCTAATCCCATCCCCTGTTCAGCCTCTCAGCAATTTCATCACTTGCCAACCAATCCCCCTTATTAAATTCTGTTTGGTGTAAGTATTTAAAGTGTCTTTTATTTCCCAGGTTGAACTCTGACTGATACAATTTCCTTCCTCCATTTCAAGACAGTTGTCTCTCAGCTCCAAACTCCTGTGCCTCCTCGTTCTCTAAACCCCCTTCCACCTTCACTACCCAAATTCTCTGGAAAACAAAATCTTGGTTCTCCACCTGAGTCAGAACCCTGTTTGTGCTCTTAGGCAAGACGGAACAGAGTTACAAAGAACTCTGATCTCTCAATTCTTCTTCAACAGCAAGAACAGCACAAATTAATATCTCAATAAAATATCCTGCCATGCTAAACAGCCCAGAAGCACACAAAGAGCCTCCCATGGTCACCCGTCTCTCTGCCAGACTTGCACGTTGTGCCAGTGGGTTTTGTGCAGGTGAGTCAGAGGCAGGAAGTATGCCCCAGGGAGGAATGTTCAGGCCCTGCCAAAACCATTTGTGCTTGCCTTCCCTCATTAGCTTTCTCAGCCCCTGGGGTCAGAAACAAAGAAGGAAGGTACCGGGCCCTTAGAAGTTCCCACTGGCCAGTCTTCTGCCTCTGGTCATACCAGCCTCTTTACCAGCCTTAGAGAGTTACCATTTGTCAGATGTGTTAGGGCTGAGAAGGATATGAGAAACCACCTAGTCTCCTTCTGTTATCTTAAGACGAGGAGAATGAAATCCAGGAGAAGGGAGTGACGTACCCAGATTGACACAAGGGATTAGTGTCAGACTAAGAACCAGAACTCAGGTCTCTGGATTCAACTCTTCCCTCCAATTTGCCAGCGTACCTTTTAAAGAGAACTTGGGTAAAAGGCAATTAACAGTTTGAGATTTGAATCTGCTGGATATAAGGTCTAGCTCCTGCTCTGCCCCAGACTGGCTGTGGGTCCTGGCGGCGGGGGGGTGGGGGAGGGTATAGAACCTCTCTGATTTTCATTCATTCATTCAACAAATAGATACCAAGCACCCACTATGTTCCAGACACTGCTCCAGAAACTGAGGATGCACAGGAGAATGAGGCAAATAAAGTCCTCATCCTTACAGAGCCTTCATTCCAAAGAGGGAGACAGACAATAATAAAAGTAATTAGAGAAATGCATGGTATAGTTGCTGTTGATAAGTAACATGGAGGAAAAATAAAGAAAAGACAAGTAAGTGAATGCCAGAGTTGAGAATTTACACATTTTAAATAGGGAGGTAGAGAAGCGCCAGGGTCTCTATCTGCAAATGGGAACAGTAGTGACATCAGCCTTACAGGACAGCTACCAGAACTTAGGCAAGTTAAGCCATATAAATGGGCAGAGTGACTACCACAGAGTTAAAATCAATGGATGTTTAAGGGGGAGGGCACAGCTCAAGAGGTGGAGTGCATGCTTAGCATACACAAGGTCCTGGGTTCAATCCCCAGTACTTCCTCTAAAAATAAATAGTTAAGTAAGCCACTGAAAAAAAAATTAAATGTTACCTCTATTGCTACTATCATATTACTAGCTGATGTTTACTATTCAAATTATTTGGCATTTATTCTTTGAATCTTGGATGTCATTTGCTAGCATGAGAAGTAACCATCTCATCTCTCCAAACCTTGGTTTCCTTATCTCTCACACAGTGGTATTAATAGTCTCTGCCTCAGAGAGTTGTTTTAAGAACCATGTGAGTTGATGCACGTAAAGCACTTTAAACAGAACCTGCCACGTAGTGAATGCTCAATAAATGCCAGTCAAATCAGCACTAGAATGAGCACTCTAGGAGCACAGGAATCTTTGTTTCATTTTCCATCCAACCTCCAGTAAGCAGAACAGTCCCTGGAACACACTGGGCACTTGATTAATGTTTGTTGAACGAATAAACGGAATGTTTATTATGTGAGAGTCACAGTGTATTAGTCTAGATCCCAATGGGAAACAAAAAGCACAATCAAACTGGGATCATTTGAGGTGTCTTTAATAAAAAAAACTATTGACAAAGATGCAGGCAGAGTGTAAGGAAACAGTGAGCAGTAGTGCAACACCCCAAGGTTAGTAACAGTGCAGCGCCATTATTAACACCAGACTGGAAGAGTCAAGGCAAGTCAGCAGTCGTCAGACCTCACAGAGAGTACCTGCAGTCTAGAGTCAGATTTAACCCCTTGGGGCCCTCAGAAAGAAAGTTGGGGGAATATACATCCCGGCTTACTTTCTTTTCCCTCTCTGACCTTCTTCTGGGACTCCCCATTAGTCAGACCAATGGGAAGCCAGAGGAAGGGAGAATTCATTGATAAAGCCTTTAGCCTCCAGGCAGAAAGCAGAATGGAAAAGGGTAGAGAGTGGATCTGGAGGGGCAAAGAGACATTCTCCAGCACAACTTTATATGAATTATCTCATTTAATCTTCACAATAATTTCATGAAGTAGAAAGTCTCATTATTCCTATTTTAGATGAAATGAGGCCCAGAGAAGTTAGGTAACTTGCCTAGGAATGCACAGCTACTGCACGAGTCGGGCAGGGATCGTGCCTCCAGGAAGTGTTACTCCAAATCCTATATCTTTAACCACTAGCCCATCTCTATTGTCCTTTGCTTGAGGAGATCCCAGAAAGAGGCAGTTGACATCTTTGAATTCCCAACAGTGAACCACTACCCTCATTACCTTATCCATACCCAAAAACCACTTTTATAAGTCATGTGGGTTCATTTCTCATCTACCTGAAACCAGTATTCAATAACCTCTCACTAATATGGAGATGGTCTCCCAGTCTCTGTTGTTATGCATAAGTGGTGAGGAAACCCTCACTCAATCTGGGCAACTCTGACAATGAAAACATTCTCCCTTAGAACCTTTATGGTATACATTTTGACTTTCACCTCCTGATTCTCTGTCTGCCCTCTGGAACTATGTAAAGCAAGTCATATTTTCTCTTCAGATGGGTCCTTCAGATGGGGCCCCATAGACTATTCTTATCTCCAGTCCCCTCTCCAGTTGACCCTACTACTTGGTTATTGTCCCTCTTAAAATATAGCTCTCAGAACCGAACACCCTGCTTCTCAAATCACGTCCCTCCCTTTTTACAGATCTGGAAGGTTAGATCCAAAGAAGTTTAGCAAGACTTCCTGAAAGTCACACGCACAGGCGCACCACCCATGTCATCTGCTTAGGTCCACAGCTTGGACTGAGGGCAGCCACGCTGTCCCCCAGGGGCCCACCTTCTCTCCTCCACCCCACCTGCAGCTTCTACACCTCATCTGCCTCCTCTTTGCAGATGGCATGAGGAGGGGGAGGCAGGAGAGATGTTCTGCGGGCCCCTGCGAGGGGTGGCCATGGTGGGAGCCAGGAGAATTCTATTTACAGCCACCTCATTTGCACAAGCGGGGGATCTGGACAGCCAGCTGGACTTGTACAGGATGTGAAGCTCTGGGAGATGCCAGATTGTTATCATTGTCAGATATAATTTCCTCCCACTGTTTCTGCCCCTCCGCCAGGCCCGTGGTGTCCATCTGTTTATGGAAACGGCAAGGTCCTGGCCGGGTATTTTTAGACAGAGCCTTTGTTGGGCAGGAGTAACTTCCCGCCAGAGCCCTGCTTGTCAGAACCATCTAGCTTCTCTTCTTCATTTATTTGTTGTAAAAATCTCCGATAATATATAAAACCACAAAGCGGGAGGCTGAAGATCCTCAGAAGGTGGTGGGCGCTGACCTTTCTCTCCACCTCCTCCTGCAAGGGTGGATCTTCCTGTTTTGATTTGCTTCTGTTTGTGTTTTTCATTTTTGTTTTTGTTTTGGGTTCTTTTTCTTCTGTCATTATTTTGGAAAGAGAATAATGGACCTGTCCTCCCACCCTCACTGAAAAATAAGCTTCCTTTGAGGACTTCTTGGAGAATGGGAAGTTGCCCTGCACGCTGGTGACAGCTGAGTCAGGGGAGGAGAAGAAAGGAAGTGAGGGGCAATGGGGAAATGGTCTTTCCAGGTTAACACTGTTGAGTCAGTAACAGGCTGTTAGTGGCCATCAAATACTATCATCATGTTACAGATGAAGAAAGTGAGGCACAGCAAAGGGAAGTGGGGTCATGGCTCAGAAAGCAATTCCAGATCATAAAGCACCAAAAAAAAAAAAAAAAAGAACTAAGGTATTATTAATCCAAGCTCTTTCATTTCGGGCAGAGGATGAAGCTATAGGAATATTGGAGGTCCTGATCCTGGTGTGAATTTGAGGTGGAAAGTCTTGAGGAAGAGGAGATGACTTCAGAAGAAAAGGGGCTGTAAGTGGCAGTCTGGCAGCCTGTGCTTCAGAGTGTGAGCACCGTTGGGCCGGGGAGGGAGGAGAGGACAAGGGCAGATGGGAGCAGCCTCTCTGGGGAAAAGAGGCTTCGGAGGGAGAGGTGATGGGCAGGAGAAGAAAACTTAAAAGATAACACTTATCACAATGCTTTAGAAATCAATTGTGTCAGGACATTTTTACGGTGGTTTAAATGGAATCCCATCAGATGCTGAACTGGGTCATTAGCCAAGCAGCTTTGGAAATTGATTTTAAGTTTTCTCATGAAAATAAACCAAGGTGTACGCCTGGCTCCAAACGTAAACTATCTGTGAAAAGTTTAAAGGACTTAAATTATGAAAGCCTTGTATTCCATCAAGTTCATGTAAATAAACATTCAGGGCAAAAGCAATGGACGTGCAATGGAGAAACGAATTCCAGCTTCAGTTCAGACACTAACTCACAGCAGCAGCACATGGGGGAGTGGTTTCAGTTCTCAAGGCCTCTGTTTCCTCATCTGGAAAGTACAGGACCTGCTTTTTAAATTTTTTCAAGTCCCTCTTCTTTTAAAAAATTTCCTTCATCTTACCTAAAATCCAATAGCAAATTGGAGTTGAAGCACATATCTCCCATCTGGCCTTTAAATTGCTTTTATTGTTTTCTAAGACCTAATGAAATTAAAATGGAACTGGAGCATTGTATAGTAGGTAAGCATGCAGTTTCTGTACACAGAGAGCCTGGATTGGAAGCCTGGCTCCACCGCACACCAGCTCCGCGGCCTTAGGAAAGTTTTAACTTCTCTGTGGGTGTTGGTTTCCTCAGAATAAGTGGAGACAATGGGAGTCCCTACCTCATGCAATAGTTGTGAGAATTTAATAAGTTAATGCATCTGGAGTTCTTAGAGCCTGTCACATAGCAAGCAATATATGTTTATGTTAAAATATTTGCTGCCGTCTAATCACCTCACATACCACCAAACTTCCATAAGCAATAAATTTGAGGGTGAGTTCTAATCCATTCATGGAAGAAGGAAGGGTGGAAACAGCAGTAAGTTGGGGGGTACGGAGGCAGAGGTGGGACTGGCTTTTTCTTACGAGGTACCAGTGGGTATTACCCTTGCTACACATTGAGGATTTGGGAACTGGGGGCGTAAACTCATAGAGATCCTCACTACTCAGGCCCACCATGCCCCCCTGCACGTCTTCAGAGAGAGTTGGACCACTGGACACTGGGCCTATGGGCAGCAGACACCTATGGGCTTCAAGAGGAAGTAGGGAGTGAGGACTGACCTGGGAATCAGGAGACCTGGGCTCCACTATTAGCCACGTGACCACAATCGATAACTTCCACTCTCAAGCCCCAGTTGTCCATATGCCAACAAAGAAGACTAGGATGAAAAATCTCTGCGGTTTCTAGCCCCTAACACAGTACATCTCTGGGACAGGGCCAAATTCTGGGCAAGTTTGCCTACCTTTCTTTGAGGAATTACAGGAGCATTGCTGGGCAGACCGGGGAAGCTTGACCACACAAAGGAAGTGCATGAGTCCTCCCTGACCTCCAAATTTCCTTCTGCTTTGATCCAGGACCTTGTCCTATGAATGGAGCTAAGGAGAGGTCACTGGGCATTTTCCAGGGGCCAACAGAGTCACCTGCTCCTTGGCCCTTTACTGGAGGACAAGAGGGCAAACAGTATCCATTTCCCCAGGAATGTCAACAAATGGACCATTACCCAACCCAGTGGTTGCCTACTCTTGCCGAGTAATGGTGCTTAATAAAATGCAGATTCTTGGGCCTACTTTGAACCTACCAAATCAGAATTTCCAATGGCAGGACCTGGGAATCTATATTTTAACAATTTTACTTAGATAATTCTGATAAAAACTCCTTTTTAAGAACTCTAGCTCCAAAGAATACTGAAGTATATGGCCATCTTTCTCTCCATCAGATGATACAGACAGCTGGTTAAGTGGGGCTTGGCCATCCCCTAACGAGCTTAAGAGCCTCTTGGAGCAGGGCCCCTCGTACATGCTGTGGACCAAGCAGAAATCATTTTGGCCCACATGTTCTCTGAGGGGCATGCGGTATGTGGATGAGATGAGGGAGTGGGGGAGACAGACCCTCAGACAAGTAAATAAAACTCAATGTTAGAGCTAGAAGGACAAATGGTTAAACACAGTGGACCACTGGGGAGGGCAGTGAGTAAAAAGCCAGAGGAAAGAGCATGGTCTTTGGAAACACACAGACCTGAGTTTCAATCCACCACTTACCAACCGTGCAATCCTATGGGCCTCAGTTTCCTATTTTTGTAAAGTGGATGGAACACTTATAGACTCATGAAAATCAAATTACTGTACTCGGCACGGAGCCTGGCACAGAAGAGATACTTAGTGACCTCCAGCCCCTTCCTTCTTGCCCTGGGATTTATTAATGACACTCTGTCTGCCAGGATGCCACAGAGACAAAAATGATATCTTATCGGGAGTTATTGTTAACTGCAGTTGTCAGAGATAATAACATATTCATCTAGTTGTCTGAGAAGAGAGGATTTTGTTTTACTTCCCATTGTTAGGCTGAAAATAAGACTCCATCCTCTGGGAATCTTGGGGGCTATTTGTTTTGGCCCTTCAGAGAGTCCTGGACTCCTGGGAGTGGCATGTCCTGGAAACAGAATACCCTGCTTCCCCAGTGGGAGTGTGGTCCTCCAGGTTGCTCGCCCTTAACAGAGGGGTCCGGCTTGGTCTGGGAGAGAGGCCAGCATCTCCTCTCTTGGGAACACATCAGTCCCAAATGCCAGGACAGATAGCCTTGCTGTTTGTTTGTTTTCTGTCAGCTGAGTCTATGCTGTTTACAAAGTGCTTTCCCACACAAGACTGGTAGCATGATGTTATCAACAGGAAGATGGCCGTGGCATCTGAACGACGCCTCCCCCAAATGTCTGCTCAAAAATCACCCTCTCGGGAAGGCCTGCTGCAGCCACCCTGTGAAAATTCTGATCAGTCCGCATCCCAGAGCTCCTCGCCTGCCTCACTTGGCTCATTTGTTCACATCTTCTTTTCTCACGTGCAGCAGCCATAAGCGTGCACCCTGCAGACCACCAACTCCAGGCAGCGTAATTGGCCAAGGGTCTCAGCTGCTCTGACTTGAAATCCATTGCTCCTTGAAATCCAGAGCAGAGATCATGCCTTCCATAGGTGGTTCCCAGCCAGTGACCAAGGATGTCAAGGACACACTGGGACTCCTGATGTTCACCTTTGGCTGAAGTCTCCCTGCTGACCTTACCAAACCAGAATGCTTTCACCCAGCCTTCTCTCTGTCTCCTTGCTCAGGGTCAGACTTACATGGTGGTCCAGTGGCTCCACCAAGTCTTCTCCAGCAGCCCCCCTATTTTCCTCTCACACGGGTGTTTCTTCTAAGGAATTCCTCGCCTGTTCAATCCTGACTTTGGTGTTTGCTTCTCAGAAGACCCAGACTGGGGAGAGGATACAGCTTAAGAGCCAGAGCACATGCTTAGCATGCACAAGATCCTGGGTTCGATTCCCAGTACTTCCTCTAAAAATAAATTAGTAAATAAACTTAATTACCTCGCCCCTCAGAAAAATAAACAAAATAAATAAATTTTTTTAAAGAATTTGTCTAAAAAAAAGATCCAGACTAACACCAGACTAAAAAAGATCCATCTCCACCCACAAGAAGGCAGGTTTTTTTTTTTTTAAACTATTCTGTTCATTGATGCATCTCAGGCACCTAGAAGGTGACACAATGACTATTAATTAAGTAAACAATGCCTATTTTACATACAGGAAAATAAGACTCAGAGAGGTTAAGTGACTTTCCCAAATGGCTCAGCCAAGAATTGATGAAGCTTGATTTAGAATTCCAGCCTTCTGACTCCAAAGCTCTGATCTTTCTTTGCTCTTCCATCGTTATCCCCAGTTTTCTTTTCCTGTGCTCTCACCCATCTCTCTTTTGTTTTCTATTTCTCTTTGTTTCTCTACTTATGGGTCTTTCTGTGTCTGTCTCTTCCTCGTAACATTGGTTACCTCTCCAGTGCTCAGTCTGTGGTGCATGTGGGTGGGTGGGTGGGTGTGGTGGGTACGTGTGTGTGGTGTGTGATTGGTGTATGTGATGGGGTGTGTGTGTGTGGTGGTGCGTGTGGGGGCGTGTGGGATGTGTGCATGAGGGTCCACACTGGCTGAGGTGAACTGGTATGTCCATACTACTCAGGGATGTGGGACTCGAGAAGGGGAGGGTATTAGAACACTGATGGAAACTGAAGGCAACCACGAAGGTGCAGGACTGGAAAGGCACAAGGAAAAGTTGAAAGTCAGCACAGGAAAGTGAGAGAAGAGAGAGTCTAAAGCAAATGCCACCGAATGGAAGTTAAATGACCAGGAGCCAACCCTGCTACTCACTGGCTCTGTGACCTTGTTTCTTGGTCTCTTAAGCTCTGTGAACATCAATTCCTTCACTGAATTGTCATCTCCACTTTAGGAATTCCGTCTCAGTGTTTTTCACAGCAATAAAGACCAAGTGAAACAGTGGGTGGGGAAGTGCTTTGTTAAGTGGGAAAAAATGTGAGCACCCTCACAAGGACAAGCAGGCCTGGGTGACACACGAAGCACCCGCCAGGTCTGGGGTCACTCCCACTCTTCTTTGGCCCCCGGATCCTGCTGCCCATCTGAGTGGTTAGAAAGAGGAAATACCTTCAGCCTGTGGGATTTGGGCAGCAGCAAAGAATTTCCGGACAATGAGTGCGGGAGAGGTGATGGAACAGGTGCCCGGGGAGAGCCGGGGAGTAGCCTTCCTGGAGTGTGGGATCAACTTCCATGTGTCCAGGGTGATTTATGCAAGGTCTTGAGTGCACACCTGGGAAGGGGGATGCATTAGGCTCATAAGGACAGCAGACGATGGATGGTGCCCAGGAGAGAGGATCAGCAGACCCCGTGTCGCCTGCAGGAAGAGGCCAAACACCACACATGGCACTGAGAGCCAGCTGTGCCGGCCACAGTGCCAGGGCCATGAGGGGCAAGAGAGGAGTTGACATCACCCTGCCCAGAACCCTTCCCCACCCTAAGACTCGGCCTCTTGGGGCCTAAGGAGCAAGAGTGGGAGAGTGTCCTGATTGTCCTTTTACGATCACCTCGGGTAGTAAAATACAAAGTATGGCAAAAGTGTCACCTTGAGCACTGCATCCTGCTCAGCCTGACATCTGTCCAAGGTGACAGCACACATTCTAAGGGGCCTGCAGCCACCTGGCAGCAGAAACCTCCCGAATCAGCAGAAAACGTTCTTTCTGAGAGCCCGAGGAATTCTCCACCGGTCTGCGTCACTTGGGGTCCCCCATCCACTCCAAGGCTGGAAAGCCGATAGTCAGGAAGACAGAGAGATAACTCTGCCTGTGACTTGCCAAGTGACACAGAAGATGAACAAATAACCATGTTTGTTCTCTCCAAAAGGAGGCATGAAGAAGGGGTGCCGGGATGGCATTAATGCCTGGGCCACCATGGAGGTGCTGGTCCTGCTCACCAGGTGTGCAAGCAAACCCAGTGCCCACCACCCAGCAGGCCTCACCACTTGTGCACAAGAGGGAGTCCTCTGAGAACAGAGCCCCTTTCTCACTGCTGTTGTGAGCCTTCACTCACTCGGAGGGCTGAGGGGAGGATGGTATGAGATCAAGGTTGTGAAAACACTTTGAAAAACAGAAAGGAACTGTGCAAGGTTAGTTGTTTTTAGCGTGACATGAATTGGTCTTCCAAGCTTGCACGGGGGAAAAGATCCAGGGGTGGGCCAGGTGACCCAAGTCGGCCTTTGATACTATAGATGTGGAGTGAGTCACTTCCTCTTTCTGAACATCTGATGAGCGTTTGATTTCTCCAAGTCTCAATTTCCTCACCTGGACAGTAGGGGGAGGGACAGGTAATTTGGGGTGTCTCTTGCAGCTCAGGCATGTTGGATCCTGTTCACACACCCCAGGTAAGAGCAGGGGCATCTTGCCAGCTTGTCCAACAGAAGGAGCATGAGACTGCTGGGAACTTGGAGACCTGGCCAGGCTCTGCCACCAGCTACTATGGGTCTCTCTGAGCCTCAGTGCTTTTCTGTAACAAATAAGACCATGATGATAGCACAGGGAAATATATACAAGATCTTGTGTTAGCTCACAGGGAAAAAAAAAAATGTGACAATGAATATATGTATGTTCATGTATAACTGAAAATTTGTGCTCTACACTGGAATTTGACACAACATCGTAAAATGACTATAACTCAATAAAAAATGTTTAAAAAATTAAAAACCAAAAAACAAAACAAAAAACAAGACCATGATGCTCATGGTTCTCCAAGTTCACTGCTGGACCCAGCAGTCCAGGAGCCCATGGCACCAGCCCCTCCTAGAGTGTGGGGCCAGCACAGCCACAAGGAACTCAATTGCACACCGTCTCTCTTACCTAGTGGCCTCGTATCTTTGTCCATTCTTGGCTCCACTCTAGATTGGGGACAAGATATCCAGATACAAGACAAGCCAAGCATCTGCCTGCCCACTCCCTGCTCACACTCATGCTCGCTCTCCCTGCCCAGTATTCACTCTGATGGGGCAGATGACAGAAAACAGATGAAAAACTCCTTTCTCTGAGTTTACTACTCACAAGCCTGCTCCCTTCAGGGCCCTCAGGAGAACGTCAAAGCTTCTTTCTCCTCATCTGTGTCTTCTCTGAGGGTAAACATGAAATGAATATTTCTGTGGATTTGGGGAGGTGGGCAGAGGAAGAAGTGGCACAAAGAGTTCGGGGGAGAAGGGCACTGGTGCACTCGGCATCCTGGAGATGAATCCAAGCAGCTGTGGACGAGGCCCAGGGAGGAAGTCCCCGTGGGTCCTCTCACTCTGCAAGGCACTGCCTGGCCTGGCCTGATGCCCGCACTTCCTGGATGTCAGCCCAGGCATCCAAGCCAGAGCAGAACCAGAGAAAGGACAGCAATGGAGCCCACTCGGTCCTGGGACTGGGGGCGTTTTGTTCTGCTGAGTCATAGACCCGTGGAATTCTGTGAGTTTTAGAGCTCACTCTGCACGGCAGCCTCCTCTATGTTTTCCCCATCTGCTGGGCCTTTGACTCAACTTGACCCCTTCCGTTATCCCATGACCCCACGAGACGGCTCATTTCATGGTGGGGCGGCACTGGCTGATAAACATCCTCCACGGACTGAACCAAAATTGCCTCCAAGGAGCCTGAGACGTGCCCTCTGGAGTTGTATAAAATAAAATGTCTGCCTGACCACGACCTCCCTCCCTCCTCCTTCAGTTCTGTGGCTGGGGTATGACGTGTGACCTGGGACACCCCTTCTCTGTAACTCCACCTAGCAGCTCCGTGGGAGAAAGTACAAAGAACAGGAGAACCCTCAGGTCCCCAGGGGCTCTTGAAGCCCAGAAAGATAAGCGCATTTAACCTACAAAATGGGCACAGCCCCACCCATGCTCATCTTGCCCTCCTGTCCTTGTCTGGTGTTTCCCCTGTCACTTCACTCAGAGAAAGTCATCAAGGAGGTGGAGTAACAGAGGAAAACGTGACCAAAACAGAACCAAGTTCTGCATTCTAGTCACCTCAGTCTGCCAAAAATAACAAATAACTCAATAACCGTGTGACCTTCATAAAGTTAACACTCCCCCTTGGCACTGTGACTCACACCCAGTGACCAGCCATGGGTTTTGACTCAGGACCACGGTGTCTGATAGATCCTTTTACCTTCTCACTGGGAGGAGGTAAGAGTCACTGAGTTCCTC
The DNA here is from genome assembly GCF_036321535.1 of Camelus dromedarius. NCBI lineage: Eukaryota > Metazoa > Chordata > Mammalia > Artiodactyla > Camelidae > Camelus > Camelus dromedarius. The sequence continues at coordinate 80,737,626 of NC_087439.1, forward strand.
CCCGGAAATTAAGGTCTGTTCCATCTCCACCATCCCATCTAGGTGAGGCCTGGGGGCCAGGGTGGCCTCAGATCTCTCTGAGAAGGTCTTCATGTGTCCACAGAGCAAAGTTGGGTCTTGGGTGACATCCCAGGGTCCTTACACTGTGAAATGAGTGCAGGGACAGGCGGCAAGCTACCAGGAGGGCTCGGAAGGAGGACAGCCTCTATAGGTATCTGGGAGACCCGCTGGGGCATATTATCAGCCTGCATGGGTCAGCATATGCTATGGTAAAGCGGACAGCAGGGACTGGCACATCCAGAGCCCCATAGTGACCCAGAGTGACCACAGCACCACGCTCTCCCATCAAGATGCCACGAGGGCAGGTTTCGCCGGATGGCGGCTTTATTTGCAGATCCTGGCTCCTGCTGGGCCCTCCGCCACCTTCCTGAGCTGTAAGTGCAAAAATGACTCAAACCAAGGCAGTGTTTTCATCTAAACAGCCTAAACTAAATTCAACACAGGTCTCACTATCCCAGCTGAATTCTCGGGAACTTCCAGCCCCTCCTAACCTACATCACCCTGTACATGGAGGGACCCTCACTTTTTCTGAGACCCCCGTCTCAGAAAGGCATCATCTTAGAAGAGTAGCAAGCTGGTCTCACATGTCTCCCCTCCTGTGATTATACCACAAGTTCTGAAAGACTTCCCTGATAGGCGCTGTCCTTCTCACTGGCCTGACACAGTGGGATAAATAGTCCTGTCCCAATTTGTAAATGCAATTTGGAAAACCACGCTCCCCTCCCCCACATGCTCAGTCCTGTGTTTGGGTCCTATGCCTGACTCCACTGCCCTCCCTAACTCCATGACTCAGACCTAGTCAATCAAATTCTTGGTAATGGCGCATTGACCCAAAACAAGCCAAAGAGACCTGGGACAAGAGTTTCTGGATGAAATTTATGCAGAAAGATACTTGCCAATGGGGACACTCGGCTGCTAGTACCCAAGCTGAGAACTTTGTCCATGTTGCCATCACAAAGAGGAGCCTCCCTGAGGATGAAGCCAGTGCAGAGTAGAGCAAAGTGACAGAGACAGACGCTCAATGCCTTTGTTTGAGTGTCTGGATCCAGCCATAGCTTAAGCAGCTCTCCCTTTGAACTTCAGAGCTCTGGGCTGGAGAAAAAAGGGACTGATTCTGATCCCAAGAGCCTTCCCAGCACCTCTGTGTGAGAAAGGTGAACCCTCCACTCTTCCTTTCCAAAAGGCAAACACTAAATAATCTGAGTCACCAGCACCAGCAGACTAAAAAGCAGAGATTGTGGGAGGAAACAATGAATAGATTTAAAGAACGAAACAGCAGGAGTTTTGGAGTCTGGCAGATTTCTCTTGCTGTGAAACCATTGACGAGTTATTATGTGTTTCGGTGGAGGCAACTTTTTGTTTAATAAAACAGGTTTTTGTTTAATAAACCCACAGTTAAAAAAAAATCTTGATTTAATACAAAAAGAAAAAAACAGAATAAATCCAGAAAGATCCCATTAGTCCTACCTTTTCTTACCATCTGAATCCCATTTCCTTCCCTAGAGGTAAATGTAGTGTGTATCCTTCAGGACTTTTGTCTTGGTATTTGTATAAACATATATATACACACACACAGGTAGTTTCATTTTCTTTCTTATATAAATGATGTAGCAGAAATCATATCATACAATGTATTCACCACATCATTACTTAATCCTGGGCATGCAGCGACAAAATAATTCCCAGCCTCTTTTGCAGGTGGGTTGTGAACATGTGACTGAGTTATGGCCAATGAGAGTGTGAGCAGAAGTCACATGTCACTTCTGGTCCAAGGCAGTTATGACTGAGAACGTTTTCTTCCTGTTGCCTGTTTTTCATCCCCATGGTTAGAAGTAAAGGATTCTGAGATTATGGGTTTACAAAACAGTAGCAGCATGGGTTCCAGGTCCCTATTTGGAAGAAAGCCACACCTGAGAGGCAAGTGACCCACACTGGACTGTGACATGAGCAAGAAATAAATATTAGTAGTATTAAGTCTCTGAGATTTGATGTTACATATGTTACTGAAGAAAAGCCTGGACTATCCTAATACAAATAAAATCATGCTCTACCTATTGATCTGCATTTTTCTCTTCTTAACATTATGTATATGCAGGTTATTTATCTTCTCTTCATTGGGATGACATAGAGCAATTGAGGGGATTAACGGGGAGCACTGAACATAAATTATCTGAAATTCAGGTAATCCCTTCCTCTTCCTCTCCTTCATGCCCCCTTATAGTGCCAACCAGTACTCTGAAGGCAGCCTGAAACTCTGGGGCTTTGTTATCCCTCCTAGGAAACAAAATAAATTCTATGCTTTGACATACTCTAAGAAGACCTTCCTGTCTCCATAATATCTCTTAGGCTGGACCATCATAGGACCAAAAATGCTACCATTAGCTATATATTCTTTTGGGTCTGGAGGCTATAAGATTGCCTACAAATACTCCAGGAAACCTAACACTCTATACCTCATAGAGCTAGTCTGTGTACCCTCACCTGTAGCCTGAGACATCTAGCTAAGTGGGGATTAGAGGCCCATGCTGAGAATTTGATGGTAACAGGTTGTGGGGTGGGTAACAGGAACACCAAGATAAGAAGGGAGTTGAAAGAACACAAAGTTCTTTGATTCTTCACAGTTCTATTTCATCAAAAAAAAAAAAAAAAAAGCACCTTTTTTCCAGTAGTGCTCTGGTGTTTGTTACAGTCTGTTGTTTTCTACTTCTTGGAAAAGTGGTCACCCACATAGGGAATCCCTGACAACACTCCATTAGCCAGAGTGTCCGAGTAACCAGAGTGTCCGAGTAACCAGCCCCAGGGATGTTCACTTGGGAAAAATAATGATGAATCCTGTCCATATTGTTTATGATTTAACAACTGGTTTATTATGTAGGATGTTCTGGGTCACTCCTGGGAAACTATTTAAACAAATAATCTGCACTTAAATGATCTAATAGAACAAGTGTTGTCAGGTTCTTGGAAGAAAACCATGACCTAAAGCTATTCACAGATTCTTAGAATTGGAGGATACTTTCAATATTATCTACTAAGATCCCTTTATTATAGTAGTCAATAAACTGAGGACTCAAGAAGTTAAGGAACTTGCCCAAGGTCAAAATTTGCATTCTTTACACATACCCTTACTACCAAAGGATTGATATCATTCCTATCACACTGACAATCTGCCTGGTGTTACGGAAAGAGTGCTGGAAGATGGGCCACAAGACCTGTTTCTAATGCAGGCTCTGACACTCAGCAGTACATGACCTCATCAAAGGACTTAACTTTTCTGAACTATGTCCGCCATAAAGCTTTTAGTAGCCTGCTAGTTATATGGCTGTCTTTGGAGGAAAATGGCTTCATTCAGTCATTTCCGGCAAAAATTGCTATAGCTTATCCTCTCAAGTGTTGAGCAAAATCAACCCTGCCACTGTGTCGCAACTTTTCTGGCCAGGGATAAGAGAGGAGTCTAAGGCAACCACACACCAGCTGGGCATGGGAAAGACCCACGATCTCAGAGGTGGAACAGTATGAAATCTACCCAGAGAGCACACAGATATTGGAAGTTCTCTTTGGGATGTTTAAATGGTAGGCATAGTGAACTTGCTGGGGTATCTGCCCAGCATTTCTCACCCATTTTTCCTTCCTAGGAGTCTCCAGTTTTTTTCAGGCATCCACCCTTCCTCACTTGTCCTATGTGCCTTCAGATGTGGGTTTTGAATACATTAACCCAATCATGGCAGCCTTGGTGTTTGGTTCAAGAACTCAGGTTTGCATGGCAGTCCCCTAACAACTATTATTTGTTCAAAAATAGGCACATGATTTAAGTTGGCCAATTAGGTAGACAGGCAGAATTTTATTCCATGCTGGGGAAGGATTTTTTCCCACGCTTTCCTCATCTGCCTGTATGTAAAATAAGAAAGCATATGGCCCCAGCTGCAGCCGGCAACCATCTTGAAAGTATGAGGGAAGATGGCTTGAGCTAAGACCAACCCTTAGAGGGGAAAGGAGCTGAGCCAAACACAGAGAAATGGATTCAGATGAACAGACTTTGCCTAGAGTCCATTCTATCTCTAGACTTTCCCTATAAAACTGTATATATCTCTATTACTTGAACAAGTGTGAGACTCTGTTTCTTTCCAGAAAACACCTAACTAATGGATGACGTCCATTAGTTAAAATGCATATAGAAGAAGTCCTGGAAATCATGGTATACTCTAAATGAGGTTGACACATCACTCTAGTGCCATTCCTCACAGCCCTGGAAGTACAGGGTCCCATGCACCGTGCTGCTGCTGAGGCCACATTCCACGCTACTCCACGTTCTTTGTATCTCTGAAACAAACCCTAGGAACTGACATTTGACCTAGTGCATCACTCATTATAACCTCTGAAGCGCCTGGCAAACGTAGTCCCTAGTCCTCAGCTTTCATCTAGGTATTTGTCCAACTGACCTTTATAGTCCACCTAATAAATCATTGGTCATTTCTAAAACTTCATCCATTTCTATTCTACTCACCCTCTCTCTGTTCCCCTGACTGTCTCAACCAAGAGCAGGGTCATATGTGGAAGGAAGGGTGGGGATGAAAAGTAGTCCTGATAGAGCCACCACCTGAACAGGCAGGGTTTCGCTCTATGGATGGCCAGAGTCTCTGAGACACAAGAAAATTCCTTAAGAGAGAAGTGCATTACCCTTCTGCCTCAGCCCACAGCCTGGTGACGCCAAAATTGCAGAATGGGCCAAGGGTTCAGTCCTTACTGTGTGTCCTCTGCCAGTCCTTTTGGCCTTTGGAACTCCATGCATTGCATTCCAGGGCCCAAGATGGTGCTGGAATACAGCAAGTTACTTCTGCTTCTCCCCTGAGAACTTCTGCCAGGTACAGACTAGACAGGATTCTGAGAATGGGAGCCCCCTAAGTGGGAGGATCCCATCAAACTGCACTGTATGCAACTCCTGCTTCCCTCTCCCATCACTAAACATCTCAGCCAGGGGCCCCTGGGTAACACAGAAGGCAATCTTGCAGGAAATAAGAGATCCAACAAAATTGCATGATGGAAACAGAGGCTTATACAAACCTCCTCTTCTTCACCAAGGATGCATGAGGCAATCACTTTTCTTTAACACCTGACCTTGTCCCCACCCGCTCCCCGGCAAGGACTCTATCCCCCAAATATTTTTCCATTCCCTTGGGACAAGCTGTGACAGCACCGAGATGCTTTATCTGAAAAACAACGAGGTTAAAATAGAGAATCATCCAAGTCACTCCAGACCACATATTCTTGGTTATAACATCTCCTAGAAAGGAATTTATGAGACTCCTGGAATTTACGATGTGAGCCAAATACCTTCTCTCTGGACTTGGTGTCCTCAGCTGTTCATGGAGCTCTACCTGTCTCCCAGGCTCTACTCAAGAGTTGGAGGAGATGAGTAAATGTTGGGAGTGAAGTGTAGTCATTTATGTCTCATCTTCACATTTAAATAGTATGAAAAAAGTTCCTTCTCTCTCTCTCTGCCTCCAGGGAGCATGGAAAGGGGGTGACTGCCCATCCTGGCCTTTCCTCCATGTTTTCGCTCCAATCTCCTCATTCTCAGAGACGTTCAGGTCCTTTTTCCACAGGTCTTCCCTGTTGGGAAAGACAACCCAGCCCTTCAGAAAATAGCCCCTCCTGCAAAGAGCAGCCCCGGCCAGCATTCTGGGGGGTGTGCCTTTCACAAGGGGCTTTCCTCCCCCAGGTCTCCCGCCCCTGGAGCAGCTGTGCGGGTATTAAGACAGGACCTCAGCAGTTCAGTTGCGGGTCACAGCAGGCCCCGCACACCCCCGTAGGCTATCCAGGCAGGCCTCTCTGCCCCCATCAGGGATCACGGTGCACGCCACCCAGCTCCACCTGGCTCCTGATCTGCCTTGGAATGCATGGGCCAGAGAGGGGCGGTGGCCCACGAGGCTAAGAAAACCTCCACTCCTCTTCCTATTCTATGCCTTTCTCTCTTTTCAGCTTAGCAGATTAAAGTTCAAGTCAGGGTCAGGGAAAGGGGGTTGCTAATGGGGTTCAGATTTCAGACACAGGGAGGTTATTTCTGGGCCTCTGCTTAAAAGCACCATACAGGATATTTTCTCACTCCCCCAGTAATCATGTGCTGAGTACCTATTACATCCCAGGGGGTACCAGGATGGGTCTCACAAAGCCCAGAGCAAGGGGACAGACTTACTAATGGTGAAAACATTGCTAACAGTGGTACATGGAGCCCTGAGAGAGGTGGCAGCAGCTAGAAAATGTCTCAGAGACTACAGGGGACTTAATAGTCATGCTAATAAAATTGCAATAGTAGGCAGTGATTGTCTGATTTTCTTCTAACTATACAATAATCAAACAAAAATCCAGATACATGGTAGACATGGATATGGAAAATGGGAAAGAATACTTTTCATGTTTCTCAGGAATGTTCCTGAGGAACAAAGAAACTGAGACACATAATACATACTTAATCCTCTTCTTTCTTCCTGGCTTCCTCTCCTATTTTTAGGCCTAGTCTAGCCAAAGGCTCATTTTTACCAGTCCTTGCCAAATTATAAAAAGTTTGGTAATGCATGTAAAGGTAAGGACTTGAAGGGAAAAAGCTCACTAAAGGGTGTTTGCATCTCAGTAGAGGGCTCTGAGATGTAACAGTTCAGCCCACCTTTAGTGGAGATCCAGACGATGAAGGCAGTCTACCAGGAAATCAAAGATAAATAAGGCATCTTTCCTAGATTAAGGTAAATTACACAAAAATACAAAGCCAAATGTTAATAAGTCTAAGAAACCTATTGAGGAAAATAAAGGATTTAGAGAAGGGGAAGTTGGGAGAATCCCAGAAGTTCTCATGGGACAGGTGCCGTTGAGATATATCTTGCTGCTGTTTGTGCAGGCAGAGATGGGGGTGGACAGGGCATTCTAAGTGGAAGAAAAGACATGCATGAAGATAGAAAAATGCATGGTGAATTTTTCCCTTTCTTCTGGAGCTCAGTATAAGCATAAGAGGCCTGGACAAAATGTCAAAAGTAATCTCTACAGTAGCTAATATTTATTGAGATCTTACTATAAGGCAGGCACTCTTTTTTTTTAACATTTTTTATTGATTTATAATCATTTTACAGGCACTCTTGATTTAATCCTCATGACTAAATAGGTAATGTTATGCCTCCCGTTTCACAGATGGAAGAAACTGAGACGTGGAGAAGTTGCCCAAGGTTACCTCTCTTTCAAGTGGTGAAGCAAAGATTAAAATCAGATCATCTAAATAGCCATATCATATTGTGGATTGACTTGTTTCAGGATATGTTTCTCAAACTCTGTTCCACAGAATGTTGGTCTTATGAAAAGCTAGTCCTCCCACCCACCCCACCCCCCACAAAAAGAAAAATCTGTATTGGTCAAATGAGTTTAAAAAACCCTCTATACTATCCTATACACCCTCTGGGAGAATTACCATGCACAATGATACATTGAAAGCTTTGATAGCTCCTCTGATAAAGAAACATGTTTAACTTTGTCTAACCCGATGTTTTCCAAATGCATTTAACCCGAAAACTCTGCATCCATGTTGCCCTTAATGACAACATAAGGTGCAGTGATCTGCACAAAAGTCTTGAGGAATACTGCCTCGGGTCATTATTCTTCTCACTCCTTTGTTGTTGATGTAATTTCTAAGAGGAATAATAATAATGTCTATTCATGTAACTCTAGAGTTTTTCCAAGTGTTTTAACAAATACATTCTCACCTTATAATATCTGAAGCTTTCAAACTGTCTTTCACATTCCTCGTTTTTCCTTCTTTGAAGCAGAGTCTCAAGAGATGTCAGTTTTGTAGGTATATCTCTGAAAGTTAACACCCAAGTCTATCTTTTTTTCAGATCAGAAGGGTGAAATATTCTACTACTTGAAAAAAAAAAAAAAGAGAGAAATTCTTTCCTCTTAACAGATTTTATCAGTTTCAAGAAATTACTTAAAATGTGCTTATAATAGTAAAAGTCAAAGATTAACACTTTTCAACTCCCTTAAGAAGTCTCCTCCCAGACATTCTGATACAAACTACTTTCTGCTAAGGATTACTTTACAAGGAACATAGTTAATTTAAAGTAAAACATTTAAAAAAAAAAAAAAAAGAAAGTTTTTTTAAATAGAGCATTTTAATGGCTAAATGACTTCCCCTCCCAGAAATATTTCCATTCAAAAACAGAGTTTTGTTTAACTCAAAGGAATGGCTCTGTAGTGTAGGGTTTCAGGCTATAAAGGGAATGATTAGGGAGATGAGGGATGTTAATTTTATCCATCAAATCACCTCATATAGGCAATCGCCATCTCTGTCAAGTTTGTTCTAATCATTCTCATCCCTTCTATCTCCTTCAGAATTCCTGGAATGCGCGGACATTGAAATTTGAGCTGCTGTGTATCTTGGTCTCACCACTAACTATCATTGGGTAGTGTTTCTTAAACTACCTTTATCTCCGTTTCTTTATCGCTCATTATAAAATAGCACTGTTTAATAACAACGTGGTTTTGCAAGGATAAAACTGGAACAGATGCAAAGCATCTAGCACTCCACCTGACACACAGCAGGCACCTAGTAAATGCAAGGATGTGGATCTACATTTGTCTTGGCAAACTGCAGGCAAGAGAGACAACTGGGAGCCAAATGTTACTTTAGCGTCTCCAAGATCATGGGCTTTGAGATTTCTACTTAACATGGAAAAATGGTAAAGACTTGTCTTCTCACCCCATGGAAACCCTGGAGAGGACCAAGAAGACCACTGGCTCACCACTCACCCCTGTTTCTCTAGCACTGAATCCCAAGCATTCTGATACAGGAAAAATGGGACACGAGTGGATGGCCACGTTCCAGATCTCAGGTGGGTCCCTGGGACATGCCCTGCCAAGTGAGGGTCCTTGGTTTGCACAGGAAAGAACTCAAGAGCGAGCCATAGTTGAGTAAAAGTAGATTTATTTAGAGAGATCCATACCCTGTAGACCAAGTGTAGGCCATCTTAGAAGGCCAAGAGAGGCCACCAGGCCTGGGGGTGGTGTTTAGTTAAATTAAAAATAGTTACACACTCCATAGGCAGAGTGCGGGCCGTCCCAGTCATAATGGAGAGAGGTGTAGGGGTTGTTACTTTTATGGGCTCAGCAGCCTCATATGCTAACAAGTGGGAGGATTATTCCAGCTGCTTTGGGGAGGGGGCTGGGATTCCCAGGAACTGGGCCATCACCCACTCTTTTACCATTTTTTACCTTTTTAACTTTTTTACCTTCTATGGTTAGCCTCAGAACCGTCATGGCACCTGTCTCAAGGTCTACTGGACCCGCCACCTTGGGCCTCAAGTTCTACTGGGAGTTGAATTTTCTGCCATCTTGATGCGAATTGTTATATCACTCTTTTAATGGTTGTGTCCTGCCCCCTTGCCTCCTGTCTCTGTTCCACAATGACTGCTGTTCTGGGCCACATTCTAGGGTGCCTGGCCCTTAGAAAGAGAGGCTCAGGGAGCCTTCTTTCTTCTCCTACTTTGCAGCTGTGGCCACAAAACCCACACAGGAGAGTGGGGCACTGAGCGAGGTTCAGCAGACTGAGATGGGGCAGGGGGCCAGGAAGCCAGCATGTTCTCAGTCAAAATGCCAAGTTCAGTAGCTAGAATAAAAACCATCCTAACCCCTAAGCCCAAAGGTCACCATCTGGAAGTGAAGAAACACCACCAATAATATGCTGTGGGCCGCAGTACCAGCAGATTTCAAAAGAAGCAGAACTATGTGAACTCAGGCTTGATTTCTCCCTTTAGCTGCCCCCTTCTCTACTCCTTGAAAGGATAAAAGACTTTTGGTCCTAAATCGTGACTGTGAAAGCACCAGAAAGGTGGATGAGTTGTCCCAACACCCCTCCTCAATAGCTTCTCCCTATGGCTGGGGGCCAAAGTTCATCATTGCCATTTTGTTCCCCTTGGTTCCCCAGAGGCTGGCAGCTATGTAGACAAAGCACGCAGGTCAGTGACAGCCTGCATCTACTGTGGACTCCCTCCACCCGGCCAAGCTCCACTTGGCATCCCCCAGCCCCTCCTCTCTCTGTGTTCCTCCAGGAATCGTCTACAGGTGGTCTCAGGTGTCACCAGCAACCAGAGCTCCTGTCTGGCCTGCAGGGCTTTGCACGGTCCCTGAGCCAGGGCACCCCAGGCCCCAACCAGAACGCTGAAAAGCCTGGTGTTGCAGACATGAGGACAATGGGGCTGCCGGGCTGAAAGCATTCCAGTCTCCCACATTCAGTAGGAAGGGGGTGTGTGGTGGGGAGGAAAGGTCGTTAATGCGGATGGTTTATGTTTTCCCAAGCCAGCATTCCTCACAAACAGCTGTGTTTATACAAAACTAGAGGAGAAGGAGAGAGGGAGAGAAAGGACAGTGTCCCAGGGATGACATCATTCTGTCTTGTCTGTTTCAACTCCCACCACTGTCGACAGGAGATGGGGGCCAGTGAAAGTTGCAGCAGCGGGCTGGTGCATGTGCCTGGTGTAAGGATGTGCAGGGTGTTTATACGTGCATGCGTTTATCAGAGAGAGAATTTTCCTATTCTCCACTCTGCTCCCTCCCCACTCACTGCCAGAACATCTTAATACATTTTGCAGAACACTGTTTTCCCGAGTACAGCACCCTCTGAGGAAGGCTAGATTTGGGGGCTCATGTTCACTGCTTCTAATCTCTTTAACAACCCCCCCTCCACCGAAGAAAAGCCTGACAGGAGGCAGAGTCATTAAAGTGAATTAAAATGCATCCAAGGAGAGATTAGCCCCCAAAGCCATTCCCATATCAGACAAAGGCCCCTTTCATGCAGACTCCAGCCGCTTGGAGTCCTGTAAGCAGAGATTAGGCAACAAATTCTCAGAACCTAGAAGGACTGGCTCTTTGGGAGACGGGCCAAGACAACCTACTCAGGCTAGACCTTCAGAACTCAGCTTCTGCTTAAGCTACATTTGACTCCTTAAGACTCAGACTGTAAGGGAGGGGGGCCCCCCAGGCACAGATGTACCCCTGCTTCATTGAACCAGGTCTGCCCCAACACAATTCAGATGCATAAGGCCCTGACCCATTCTTACACTTTGCTGGGGGTTGCAACGTGATAATTCCCCAGCCTCCTGCCTTCCAACCCGGCTTAGGTTGGAAGCCCTTCCACTAGCGGTCTAAGCATTGTTCCTCCTGAGCTTCATCATCTCACCACAGCTATCTTATTGAGCACCTACTTTGTGTCAGGCTGAGCGTTACATGATGAGGATGTAAAGAGATGGCTGGAATAGGATCCCTGCTGTCAGGACACTTACTGTTTGCTTCAGAAGAACAGGAGTGTTAACAGCAAATACAATTAAATATTGTATGGACCAAGTGCAGGATGTCTGTAGAGATGCAGGAAGGGTAACTAAGATGGTCAATTCCACATCTGGAAGGCACAGGAAAATTTCATAGTAAAGGTGACTCATGAGCCAAATCTTGAAAGAGGAATACGTGTTCACTACACAAGCTTGGGCTGGGGGTGGAGGCCCAGGGAGGCGGGAGAACATTCCAGGCAGAGGTTCCATGTAACTAAAGGCATCAGAGCATGACAGAGCACGTTGCCCTGAGTAGCCTCCAAGGGTTCTTCCCTAGAGGAGCAGAGCATCCAAGGAGCAGTGTTGCAAGAGATGAAATGAGAGGTCGATGGGGGTGGGATTACAAAGGGCCTTGTGTGCCAATCTGAGGAGTTGGAAGAAATGAGGTCTCCAAACTTCAGAGCTGTTGAGGAATTTTAAGGAAAACCATGTATTTTAGAGAGATTGCTCTGGGAGGTACCCAAGGCTGGAGGCAGGGAGACTAGTTGGAAAATTATTTCAAGAACCCAGAGAAGAGTTGGTGAGGATGTAATGGGTAGTGGTGACAACACAGGGGTTGGAGAGGAGGAATACTTACATGAGATGTATTAATGACAGGGGAAAAAAATGGAAGAACTTGCCTTAATCAGATGAGTGGTGAGGGAAATGGAGGAATCTAGAATGACACCAAGGCTTAGCAGCTGGAATATGTAATGTTAGTTCCCAAAACAGGGGTGTCAGGGGAAGGAGGCTGTTGGGGAGACGGCAACTGTCACCTCTTGAGCACCATCTCAGCCTCAACTCTGATGGCAGCCAAGGCTTCAGCTGCAGTTCTGAGCAGCTCCCACCAAGTCTGAGTAGGTCCCAGAGGCTGGATCACCCGGTTGTCCATGACAAGCAGGTGATCCATCTTTGTGTCAGGTCTCCCTCCCAGTTTGATTCTCCTTTCCTCTCACTTCTCTTTGGGATCATTTTCCCAGTTAGACTATTCACACTTGGGATGGTTCGTTTACATGTCAACTCAGTTGGGTTACGGTGCCCAAATACGTGGTCAAACATTTTTCTCAATGTTTCTCTAAGAATGTTTTTGGATGAGATTAACATTAAATCAGTGGACTTTGTGTCAAGCATATCACTCTCCATAATGTGGGTGGGATGTGTGCAATCAGTTGAAGGGTAAAATAGAATTTTTTTTAAAAGTCTGCTGTCTCCCAAGCAAGAGGGAATTTTGCCAGCAGATGGCCTTCAGATCTGAACTGTAACATCAGCTCTTCCTGGGTCTCCAGACTGATGGCCCACCCTGCAGATTTTGGGCTTTCCAGTACCATAATGGCAGAAGCCAATCCCTTAAAATCATGAATCTATTACTATATAAATACTCATCTTATTCGTTCTGTATCTTTGGAGAACCCTAACACAACACATAAATCTCTGGCTTTCTGGAGAACCCAGGCTAAGATAGGGGGATGATGAAGGGAAGATGAAAATGAATACCCAACTTGGGGTACCAACAAGAGGGATGTGGATTTAGGAATCACCCAAATAAAAATGGTACTTGAAGACAGGAAAATGGATAGAGGGAAAGGAGAGATGACATAGATCCTTCAAGGCTCTAAATATCATGTTAAATTCCTTGTCTTCACCAAAAATAATTAGCTCAGCTGCTTTGTGTAAACTTACTCAAATAATTTGAGAAGATTCTAAAGAAGAGAAAATCTCATTAAAGCAAGTAAAAGTATCATTGTTCCCATTAAATATGGATACACATATGGGTCTCACCAGAGTCACAATTTCAACTTGAACTGTTTAAAAACAACTGCACTCTTTTACCCAACATTCCACCTGATATTAAGCTATCTTCAGCCATGGGGCTACAGGAGTCACATTGGGCTGTCTTAGTCTCTAGCCCTTTTCTCTATTAGCCATATCTTTCCAGTCCCTGAAGCATTGGAAGGCATGGCTTTGTCTTCTGGAAAAGAATTATTTTTTTATTTTAAACTAACCCTTACACCGAGGCTTCTTGATGGCAATATTCCTCACACTGGTCCAACAGCATCCTGGCATGGACTGGTGTGGGAATGGTAACACTGACTGGGATTAATAACATTAATTAGTAAAAAAAAATTTTTTTGATCTAAATATAGATGCTGTATATCTGTTAGATTTTTTAAATTGCCAGTGTTTTGTCTTGTTAGTTCACATTGTTGTCTAGGCAAGAAACATAAGATTTCAAAAAATTTTTTGAAGCAAAAACAAAACAGACAAACAAAAAGTTGTGGCTCCAATTACTGGCTCATCCTGCAGCTTGGAGCATGTCACTTCCTTCTATGGCCTCAGTCATCTCACAGAAGAAACAGAGTGGGTGAACCAAGGTGCTCTTAACATCCCTTGTATATCTAGCATTCTGGCATTCTAAGATACTGCATGTTCCTCCCAGCATAGTGCTCCCTTCCAGAGAGGCTTGGGGTAACACCAGTCTCCTCTTCGCTGTTGGCTTTCAGGTCCTTTGATCAGCTGATCACCATGTGCTCAACCCAGCATCCTTACACACATACCACACACACGTACCCCTCATATTACATACAGCTCATACACACACCAGACACACACCCCACACACACCCCACATACACACACCCTCACAAGCACACTACACACACCATACACACACATGACACACACACACACCCCACACACATACAACACACACACAAATAGTTCTATGTTCACTATTCCATGGTCTGTGTCCACTTCAGTCCCCACCCTTCCATGATCTTGCTTCCTCTGTCTTCATTTTCACCTGCATAGAAAGGTTCTGGAACAGGTTGCAGATGTGAAAACTCAGACAGAAGGGAGCGGCAACAAGTATGCCAATGAATATTTAATAAAGATTTCCCCCAACCTATTTAAAACATGAAAAAGCTATTTGTCTTTTATATTTTACTTAGCTACTTCATCAGCCATCAGGGAAATCCCTTTCTTATTTAGCTCTTGGAGGGATCTTGTCTCCCTTTCATCTTTTAATTATTTGTACTTATTTTAACATCTGTGCACATTCTGTAGCCTTTGACCAAGAAGCTACATTCCCAGGCCAAGAATCTCACTGGTAATGTTCAAAGGGGAAGGAAGCCATTCCTTCCAGGATAATGGCTCACTGGCATGGCCAACCTCGTAACACATCCAGGATCAGGCCAAGGAGCCCATTGGTCTCTGATCACCTCATCTGAAAAGGCTCCCTTTCCCAGTTTTTCTCTGTCACCATCTGTTGTTTCCTTCCTTCATAGCACCAATTTGAAAATAGATACTTTTACACTTTTGTTCCATTATTTATTATGTGGCTCCTCTGCCAGACTGCAAGACTCCTGTGGAAAAGTATCTGTTGAACTGCTGCATCCTCAGCTCCCAGCACAATGTGTGGCATATAATAGACGTTCAATAAAAGTTTCTTGGATGTTGATTCATGAAGCAGCTGGACCAAAAATGCAAGACATTAAATCTTAACGACAGAATTAATTGCCCTCAAGTTTCAGCTGTTCTCTCACTTGCAGACAAAGAAAATGAAAATGGGCTGAAAAATATCCAAGTTATGAGGGTCATGAGGCCCTGGAGCAAGTTGAAATAGAAGAAAAGGCACTTGACTAAAAGCCAAGAAGTCTGAGTTCAAATTCCAGCTGTTTCTTGATCAGCGGATGACCTTGGGCAAGTATCCTATTCCCTCCAGGTCTCTATTTCCTATAAAATGAGGAAATTGCACCTGATCGGTATTTTTTTCAAGCTTTTTTTTTAGTGGTGAAACCTCATATTTTATAGAGCAGATCAATGTAGCATTTTATTAGCACATAGTATTTCCTAAGTTCAAATACGTAATATTTACTTGATATTTATACAAACCACGAGACTAATGAGGCTGTTCTAATGAATACAAAAATATCACACCCAGAGCTATGACTAAAAGCTGACACCTATGTTAAATTTAATTACACAGTCTCAAAATTGACATTCACACAGAGAGATGGTTTTAAAATGGTTACTCTCCAGATAAACAGTTCTGATTTCTAGTATGTGCCTAAAAGAGTAACCTGGTAAGACAGAGGCTGGTCCGCTGGTAGACTACATCTCCCAGAGTTCCTCATAAATGTGGCCACGTGACAGATTTCCAGCCAGTACCATGTGAGCAGAGGATGCTCACAAACCCCAACAAGGCTCTGACACACAGCCTGCCATGTTCTTTGCCTTTCTGCTGCCTCAACACAGAGAAACACAGAAAACTTGGAAGCCCTGGGTGAAAAATGGTAGAACCACAAGATGAAAGGAGTCTGGGTCCCCACGTCTCTACTCGAAGGAGAGTTGCACAGCATTTAGAAATACCAATTTTAGGCTTTATTCTTCTAATGTACTTGATCCATTCGTGTAATTTTTTTCAGCAATTAGCATTACTCTTACAATCTGGCAACACAAGTTAGCGTTTTGGAGTTCTCAAATGCATTAAAATATGGTGTATCTATTGTTTTTATTAGAGCTCTCAGAATATTTTTTTTCCAGAGTTAAATGAATAAAAATAAGTTTGTGGTATGCCTGAAACTCCTTCATGAGGCTCCAGGTTTTCATGAAACATATTTGAAAATCACTAAAGAAGATCTCCAGACTAGGAGTCAGTGCATGGGGAGAGCATATAAAACAACTCACGTCCACCCTCCTTTGTGTGAATGTGGCCTCTGCCAAAATGCCAGATGTGGATGGTGGACAGCTTGGCTTTCTGATGTCTAAGCTGTCTTGGCCTTCCCATGTCGTCATGCCCAGGCCCCAAGGTCTGACACTGGGAAAAAGCCAACATTTTATTGTTGAATATTTTCCTAATTTTCCAAAGGAAAGTTACATTGGCCTTTATAAAAGAGGAAATTAACCCCTCCTGCCTCTGAAATAAAACAGCATCTAAGAAACGCCAAGGGACACACATGAGATTTCTAACTTAATTGTTGCATATTTAGGGGGCTGAGGGCCTTCTTTAGAGATCTTTGGTTCTGGGATCTTCTTTCTTTTAGATGCAGTAACAAGCATGTTAAAAACGGCCCAAACTGTCTGTCAGGCAATGATATAAGTTGTCTGGAAGGTCCTATAAAGCAAAGTCAAAATTAAAGCAATTTTTTTATGTGTTCTACTTATATCAAATGCATTAATGAATGGCACATTGATGAATCTTAGAAGTATGAAGGAAAACAAAAACAAGCAAGAACATTGTCTTCTGCCGTGGTCTTCCATCAAGAATCATCAGGCTTAGAAGCTGAGGCTTGGCCACAGTGACCTCTGCAGTGCAGTCACCATGGTAAATGGATACCAGGCCCACGCACAGATCAGAAGCTCCGAGCCATAACCTAGAGCTAGAACTACCCCAAGAACTTTTTCTAGGCTTACAGGAAGGCCAGTCTTTAGGGTGGACAAGGAGAAGATAGCAATGGGGAAAACCTTGACATTTCCCAAACTGTAAATTTATCCTAACGTAGTAATGTCCACCTCTAGGAACAGCACTTGCTATCTGTCCCCAGGGAATTTAAGACCTCAGAAAGCTTCCTGCCTGCCAAGCTTGAGAGCCTTGAAGAGAGGAATTAGCCTATAGGATAAGTGAGCGATTCAGACAGACTTTGGATTTGAGCATCCCTGAGTTTGAATCCAATGCGTTGCATGCTGCTGTGTGATTTTAGGCAAGTTCCATAACCACCCTGAGCCAGTCAGCAGCTTACAATGTGAAAATGGCAATGGGAAAGGAGCTCAGGGTCCAACCCTGAGACTTCGTGCTCAGCAGCAGGCCTCTGATCCCTACTCAGCCTCGCTTTGCCCCATAGTTCTGAAGCACTCTGCCAAGTGCCGAATCTTCCAGAAGGCGAGGATGCTCTGTCCCTACCGGCCAGAGACTCAAAAGCCACTGAGTTCTTGCCCAAGTTATGTGGTGAAAGAGGAGGGGTTGTTTTCCTTTCTTTTTCTCTCTTTTTGTTTTTCTTTTGCAGAACACTTGAGAAGCTTGGGGAAAACAATCTTTGTGAGCCCCTGTGAAGATGTAACACTAGATGGCCTCCCAGCTGGGCCAGGCCTGCCAAGTGTCAGGCTGGAGACCACAAAAAGAAGGAGGGTTTCTGCACAAAGGAGGCATGGGTCTGGGAGTAGATGATCCAAGGTTGAACCAAGATAAACTTGTCATAGTCTGAATGCTGGGACAGGCAAAACAGACTCCTTGCACCTAAGACCTCCCCTCTCCTGGGCCAGACTAGAGAGCGGTGCATGGGGAGAGAGTATAAAATGGCTCATGTCCACTCTCCTTTGTGCGTATGTGGCCTCTGTCAAAATGCCAGATGTGGATGGTGGACACTATCTGGCCTGTCTCGTCCATCCTGTATCATGCCTTGGTCCCAAGATCTGACATTGGAAAACAGAAACTTAACTGCACTCTCCTTTCAGCGGGGTTGTTATCCATTTCTGTTTTCTCAAGATAGTGCTTGTACTGACCCAGTTTATTTTCTCTCCAGATTGACTCGGCCCCACCTGCCCCGGGACTTGGGATGTTTGCTCAGTGGAGAGTCTTGGCTACTACAGCTACATCACCTCATCTAAAACTGCCAGCCACCTCGGCCTCCCCCCAGGACTGGAGCTAGGTTTCCACATGGCCTCCAGCAAGCCTGTCCTGGGGTGAGTGTTCTGGTGAGTATGAAGCCTCAACGTCTCTGGCACCCAAGTCTGACTCAGCTGGATTCAGGAAGGCGTTGCCTTTCCCAGCAGCTGCCTAATGGGATAAATTCTGAATAATGAGAGTCAAATGATGGCAAGGATCGAACTGATAAACTCTTTCTTCCTGTCCATTCTCCAGGGTGGAGTCTCCAAAGGACTGTTCCAAGATATTCCAAGGCCATTCCTTACATTCTCTCCAGAGATTTCCCATGTGCTCAGACAACTTGCTGCCTGCCTCTTTTTAAGGCTGCAGTCTACTCCTTAATGCACCACTTTGCATTTTTCCCCCTCCTTCCCTGCTTCATCTTCTTTACCCATGACTCTCACTGCCCTCAGATTGCACTCTCCAAAAAAAATGTGAACTTGTTTGACTTGGGCTCTATGTTCTAAAGACTCTAGCCTGAAACAGCCCTCATTAGAGTTACTCTCTCTCCAACTGGAGGAATTAATTTAGGCAGACTGCCTCCACCCACTTAGCTGTTCTACTTCCTCCCTCTTCGAACTGTGTGCCTCCCAAATGGAAGTAGTGTGGCATACCTCTCCAGCTGTTATATCAATGAATTATATTCCCCTTTTCCCCCCGTTTCATTTATTTCTGGTTTTATACCTTGAACTCGGAGTTTTAGGAGCCCTCCCTTGGTGGATTTATCAAAAATAAGACATAGATCCATGTACTTGCCTTTCCCAGGATATAGAAAGAAGTAAAATCCCATTCCATAGACCCTGAGCAAGGTCTGCGTCTGTGCAGCACAGAAGACTCAGACCAATAGTTTCCAATGGCAGAGTTCACTCTGGGGTAGCATTTTCCAAAGTCTGATCCACTGAACACTTGTTGTTGTGGGATATTTAAAATTAAATGGTTCTATTCTCAAATACACTTGGGTGCTTAAAGGTTAAACAAAATTAAATAGTTCCTCTTACCCTGTAGGACTTCTGAGATTTTACTATAGTATTGTATAACATTATTCTCCAAAGAGGACCTTGAACCTTTTTCAAAATTTATGGGGCATACCTTTTTTTTCCTGAGCATCTCATCGGACTGGTGCTGTATAAGATACTCAGTTCCTGTGTTTACTGATGTGGTAGAAATTCTAGACATACCAGCTTTGGGGAAGAATTCATCCTACTCTTCAGACTTCAAATTGCAGAATCTTTGAGTCCCTGTTTAAAATACCACATGTAGAATCAATCTTACTCGACTGCCCCTTTGGGAAAATATTAGAAGTCTGCTTCTAGAAGCCCATAGAACTAATTTAGGCTGAAGTTAGCCATCAAGAACTAATTCATGGCAAAGCCTGCTTCCTTCTTCCTATTCTCTTCCGTACACAGAATGATTTTTATTCATAATTCATCGACTTCCTTTCCACATCACGTTACAGCTGCTCCCCCACTAACACCACTACTCACAGCCACGGTCAACCTGACTGTGCAAGTCCCAGCAGAAGAAGAAACTGAGGCACAACTCACCTTCCCAGCCTGCATATTCCCACACATGTCCTCACCCTTACTCAACCCCATTGAGATTAGCAGTTGTTGAAGTTTCAGGGCATTCTGTTCTCCTCCCCACCCACTAGTGCACCCTAAAGTCACTTTTCAGTTCTAGGATTAATAAAGTGCAATCAGAAGTTTTGCTGCTGTTGGTCCTGGGGGTAAAAGCTGCCATCACTACATAAAATCCTGGGAGTGAAGGCTCAGTAAGCAAAGCTAGGCTAATGACTCCCGTCCCTCTGGTAATAAGCAGCGGAAATGAGCTGCTGGGGAAAGCCAGTGCCCCACATAAATCCACGTGTTAACAGGCCTGTGTGCAGGGAGAAGGCGAAAGGCAGGGCCAGGACAGAGCGTGGAGCTGGGAATTCAGAAAGAAGCGGGTCTGGGGGGTGGGAAGGGACAGACTGGGATTTCAAAATGTAGAACAGATAAACAAGATTATACTGTATAGCACAGGGAAATATATACAAGATCTTGTGGTAGCTCACAGCGAAAAAAAAAATGTGACAATGAATATATGTACGTTCACGTATAACTGAAAAATTGTGCTGTACACTGGAATTTGACACAGCATTGTAAAATGACTATTACTCAATTTAAAAATGTTAAAAAATAAATAAATAAGCCTCCTTATGGCCTAAAAAAAAAAAAGAAAAGAAAAAGAGGGTCTACAGAGACCACCTGAACCAGCTCCTTTATTTTGCGCAGAAGAGACAAGGTCCAGAGAAGTACACTTGGCCCAAGGCCACAGCATGCACTCGTGGTTGAGGGAGGGGTAGGACCCTGGGCTAATCTTACAGAGCAAATCCAGGGAAGCTCAGCCAAGCTATTTGGAACAAAAGCCTCTCTTTGGATCTCTTAGATATTAATGTGTGCCACCCAAGTTTGGGGGAGCCAGTGACATCAGCAATGGAGTAAAAATTGAAGAGTGGAGTTTTTTTAATCTCTGGGCCCCTCTTCTCTAAAGGCAGGGGCTGTGTCGTACTAAGATGGAAAAATGATGCAAACATTCTTAGGAGGAAATGTGAAAGACAATCTGCATTCTAGATCCTCCCAACACAACCAGATAACTAACCCTGATTTAACAGTTTAATTACGGGCAATAACTGTTGAAATATAGAACAAAGAGGAGGGGGAATAGATGAAGGGAACTCAGAGCCAAATTGCTCTCTGGTCTAACTAAGCAGAACATCACTCCTTTCACCACTCAGGGACCTGTAGATTCCCTTGGATATCAGGCCAGATTCCACTGCTGGACACCTAAGAATCTAACGCAGAGAGAGGGAAGGGCATCTTGTATTTTAATAGAAATTCTTGCTTAGTCAGGCTGGGCATGGGGAAGACAGGCAGCACCATGCACAGAACCCAAACCCCAGTGAAGGGGAAAGTTCTGCAGGGTCCCCAGGAGTCCCTGAGACTCCAGCCAACTGGAAACCCTGCCTTGTCTGCTGACAGCTTTCCAAGCCCCGCCTGACACACTGACTCGGCACGCTGTGTTCTGTGACAAGCGGAGCGTGGAGGGAGCTCCGGAGCCAGGGAAAGCGATCGCTCCCAGAGAAGGAGGGTTCCGGGAGAGTCATTCCCAAAGTCAGTTCTTAGTTCCTGTCCTCCTGTGGGACTGGCATTCAGATGATCTTCTCATCTCTGGCTTTTGGAAAAATACAGCCAGGAAAAAAAAAGAAAAGAAAAGAAAAAGCTTCCTGCTGCTACAACGTGCTCTCAGCTTAGTCCCCAGCCTCTGGTAGAACCCCAGCCTCCCACTCTGAGGAAGCCCAACTGCTCGGGGCCCCACACACTCCACATGTTAGACCAAGGGAGACCGAGGTCACGTCTATCTAACGTGCCTTCTGGTTCTACGACTCGGGGACTCTATGATCTTTGATTTAATGGCAAACAAGACAAGACTGACCAACTCTCAGTGGTCCATCAACAAAAACCTAGGTATCCTCAAACATATCAAACAGTACCTCTGCGTGTACCTTTTTTGCGACCCAGCAGATGTGATTCTGCAAAACTAATGGACCAGTTCCTATGAAGGGCCACCAATCATGATATGTATGGCACTTTGCCCCTGCCCCATCATGTTCTGGGTGAGGAAAAGTCCAAAAGAATGTTTCCCTTTCACCACTCCAACCTTCTGGCAAATGCTGGTTTGTCAAGATTGTCTAAAAAAGGGAAGGATGAGGCAGGTAGGACAAATTGGGGGGATGCTAGGAGGCCAGCCGGGTAGGCACGGACTCTGCTACCTCACCTTTTTCTAGTGAGCAGGGACAAGTGATCCTAACCTTAACCCTTCTTCCCTGATGCCCCCCAAATTCCCCTTGGCTCATCTGAGTTCTCACAGGCTCCACTCTGCCCACAAACCAGCAGTGCATCCTCTCTCATCCAAGCCCTCACCAGCAACCCCTGGGCTCTATTTGTTCTCTCAGGAAGGGAAGCTGGCCAGAGCTGGGGGAAGGATGAGGTCCTTTTCTCATCTGTATGACATGAGGTCCAGGTCCCCAGCCCACCATACACCAGGAAACTAAGAAAAGGAAGACCCGGATGTGGAGCTATGATCCAAATTCCTGGGATCAAAATGCCTCTTCTTCAGGGAGCATCCCCCTCTGCCTGCATCAGGTACACAGTGATCCAGGGAAAATTCAAAACTGCACTGCAGTTTCTCAGCATACTAACTGGAAACCTTCTAGAACCTATTGTGAATTCCTCTTGGGTAATGTCACAAAGGCACAGAGCTCACACACCTGAGCCAAGCTGTCATGTACTGTACACACTTCAGGTGCAATGCATCACTCCTTGCACTCAAGAGTCTGCAAGGGACTGATCATCAATATCCCCTAAAGTGTTGGAGAACTCCGGCTGATTCCAGTGGAGACACCAGCCCAGCACCTCTCCCTGGGTGGAACATCCACACAGACTGTCTCCTAAGAAAGCAAGTCACAAAGCAAGTCTCATAGGGCTGGAGACAACCCAGAAACTGCACAGATTCTTGCGTAGGGCCCCCAACAGGGCTATACCTAATAGATCCCCAGAAAGGTGATTTATGGTTATTTTGAAATGCCTAAGAGATTGGTAACTTAGGCCCATTAGAGTTTGGGGAAAACTGTCCAAAATATCTAGACTAAACCCCTCCAACTTCCATTGCCCGTAAAACTCACTTCCCCATATCCTCCAAGGCCTTCCTTGCTCCCTATTGCCCCAAAAATTAATTCCGAACCTGGCACTTCATTGAAAGCCCTCCGTGATCTGGACCTAATCCACAATCCTAAACTGAATCCCCACTGAGCCTATCCATGCACCCTGTGCCCCAGCCACACAGGTCTGGCCATTAGTCCCCAAGCACACTCCACACTCGGGGCCCATGCTCCTGTCCTGGCCTGCTACACCACCACCACCACTGCCCATCTGCTCTACTCCCTTCTAAGGAACCAGCTCAATCGCCATGTGCTCCATAAAGGATTCCACTCTATAAGAATAACAACTCCTACCTTTGTATTCCCATGGGAGGAAACACCAACTCAGAGAGCAAGTCAGGGCAAAGGTTTATTCATTCATTTATTCATTCACAAACATCCACTGGGCTGCTAGAATCTGCCAAGCCCCCAGCACTCTGAACTATCAGTCTACAAAATTGAATAAGACAGTTGGACCTCTGGGCTGCTTGCAATGTGACAGGACAGTCAGATAAAATAGCACAAACTGGAGATTAACCTGACAGTTGCTCTGGTGGACACGCAAATGTTGTGCTGAGGTATAGGGGGAACTGGGAGAGGTGATGCATGAGCTCAGTAAATAAATTAATTCAGACCCACAAGTGCCACTGAAGAAATATCAATGACCACAAGAAGGGGTCTTGGGGATTATGTGACTGACATGTACAGAAGGAACTAGGCTGGTTAGAGCTCAACTCAACAACATTGCTGACTCTGCTCCTTCCAAGAAGTCCTGGGGGTGCTCCCAGCATCTCCATGAACAAAATCTTCCCAGATGAAGTCAGACTGGGGCTTAGTCAAGGTGTGGGGGAAATTCTAATGTAAATTAAGAGCCTGCTTCCCCAAGTTTAACTGAACTCAATTCAACAAATGTTTCCAGGGCCCTATTGAGTGGTCCTAGGAAGTCATTCTCCACCTGAACCCAAGCTCCAACCTTGAAGATGGGCTCCAATTCCAGTAATCCATAGTTATTCCCATGCAGGCTAGGAATTCTGTTCTTAAGGAACTTCCTCCATAGCCCACAGCAAGTGCCTCTGCATTCTCAATATCCCCAGTAGACTCTCGACTCCAAGAAGGCAGGGACTGAATTGGTTTGATTCATTGGATTTCAAATTTTCAGCCATAGAACTCCCTACATGGAAGCATAAATGAGGGAAACAGCAAATTAATGCTTGTTTTGCAAGGCCAGAGCCTGCGCGGATGTCCTGTGGCTCCTGTAACAAATCATCACAAGCTTGGTAGCTTAAAACAACAAAAATTTATCATCTCACAGCTCCAGAGGTTAGAAGCCCAGCACAGGCCTCCCTAGGCTGAAATCAAGGTGTCAACATGGCTGCGTTGCTTTCTGGAGGCTCTAGGGGAAAATCCTTTTCCTTGCCTTTTCCAGCTTCTAGAAACTATCCACGTTGCTCTCTTTCTCCATCTTCGATACCAACAACACTGCATCTCTTTAATTTTTCTTCCAAAGGCACATCTTCCTCTCCGACTCTTCCACTTTTAATGACCCTTGTGATTTGTGATTACATTGGGCCCACTTGTATAATCCAGGTTAATCTCCCTAGCTCATGGACAACTGGTTAACAACCTTAATTCCATCTGTAACCATAATTCCCCTTTGTCATATAACACAAAACTGGGGGGACACTTTTCTCCCTACCGCAGAGCCCAATCCACCCCAGCTTCAGGGCTCTGCAGCTCACATATTAGGAAACAGCCGGAATTAATGTGACAAAGGCTAATCCCACTGTGCACAGCCCTCTGCCCACCAAACAGCAAGACTCAACACCAGTTGCCTCCTGCCTTCACATCTCCTGCCACATCCTTCCCTTTGAAGGCAACCTTCCCAACAGTGTAGGTGGATATGGGCAGAAGGGCCTAGACAGTACTGAAATGGCAGTTTGGGATGGACTGAGAAGTACAGAGAATAAAGGTACCCTGGGAGAAGGCACATTCCAGGGAGGACCTCTTCACCTCTGAGATTTCCTTACACCAGGCTGCTTGAAGGCGGGGTATGTTCTATGTTCATTTCTGGGTTCCTCTCCTTTCCTTCCTCTGGCCATAGGAGCATGCTTGTCCCAGGGCAGGCAGGCCAGAGACATCACAGGATTAACCCCTCTGGGAGCAGCCCTCAACCAACAACAAACAGGATTTGATGGATAAACATTCCAGCTTCTTTGCCCCTCAGTGGGACAATTCTAAGGCAAAATCTACACAGTCAGGTGATCTAGGTGATCCCCGTGGAACTGACTGAGTCCTGTTGCCCGCAGCAGTGACCTGATTACTAATACAACTAGGGTGACCAACTTGTTCCAGTTTCCCTGGGACTTCCCGGTTTAGCACTGGAAGTCCCACATTCCAGTGGGATTCAGTCCCCAGCAAACGCAAACGGGATGGTTGGCCATTGTAAATAAACCCACATATTCACACAGCTTTCTTCCTGCCCTTCCCCATCTCACTGCCCAACTCCCCGCTGGTTACTTCCTGGTATCACCTCCCAATTAAACAACTCGTGTCCAAATCCTTACCTCAGGTCTGCTTCTAGAAACAGTCAAGCTAAGACAAGCCCATGGTCCAGTTTGTGTCTAGTTGGTAGGGCTAGTGCTCTATGGCCACACATCATGTGCACTCCAAAATGCCACTCACATAGACTATGATGTGAACATCTCCCTAGCGGAGTGCACTAGAGATCCTTACAAAAGCTGGTATCTCTGGCCCAGCCCTCTGTCAAGTTGTTCTAGGATAAAATTCTCTTTTCCCTACCTCCCACAACATGGGAAAGAGGAGGCACACATTACCAGAGAAAATCTTCCCATAAAGAGGGAGCAGGTTTAATCCTCCCCCGCCCTTCTCCCCTTCTCCCCAGCCCTGCCCTGCCCTTTTCCAGATGTTCCCATTTAGTCATGCCGGGAGCCCAGCAGATGAACAGCATGACTGTGCCTGAACACTCTTCACAATCGATTGAGCTGTGGCAGCTGGGCTTGCCCCCAGATGGGGAGAGCTCTGAGCAGACGGCGATTATGCATGGGAAGCCAGAGAGCCTTGGGGACCAGACAGCCATAGCCTGTGCCTCTGTGATTCCCACTCCACTTCAATTAGCATCCCTGAAAATGAGGAAGGGCTCTCTGAGTTCTGACATGCCTCCCACAAACACAAGTTTGGCTTCACCTGGGGAGACAGTCCGCCCCCAGGGATGGAAGGCAGCTCCAGCAGTGGACATCTGGACACCCCTAATGAGGCCAGCCCAGGATGGGAGTTCAGCTAATTGCTCAAATCGGCCATGATGTCTGGATTCCAGCTGCCACGTCTGGCAACCCCGTTTGGATGTGTTGAGTTTACTGTGAGGTTGGGATCAAGAGACCCCTTAGGAATGGGGAATGTTAGCTGGGGTTCATGCTGAAACAATTAAGGGAACATTTGTTGTAGGTGAAGAATGGTGGGATAGTAAAATAAAAATATCACAGCCTGCTGACTTCTCACCAGGAAATCCACGGTCCCCAGCCAAGTTGGGCCATTCCAGGAATATGGAGCATGTGGTGTGTGATCACAGGGGAAGGGCAGGGAGACTAGAAAATGTGCTGGACCCTGAATTGAGAGCCTGGGTTCAAGATGCAAATTGACCAGATCATTGGCCTTCCCACATTCTTTACTGCACCACCCACCCCCCGCCAAACAGAAGGGCTCTACTTATCCATCCATATGCCCAGCCCAGATTTCCCCATAAGCTCATGAAGTTTAAGCTTCAGGGCCCTTCACTTGCACAGGACAGTTTCAAGGCTCTGGAAAGAGTCCTAGAAATATCTCACTGTGGACTTTTTTTTTTTTTTTTTTTTTTTGCAAAATTTGCCAAAGAAGAATATTTTAACCATAATCAGTTCAGACCACTGTCTCATTCCATTCTGACTTTCTCCCAATCACACATCCTCTGATGTCAGGTGGTGTTGGTATTTGGGGGATTTAGCTAAAAGAGAATTGAATTGAAGTTGTGTTTAGTTTTTTTCTAGGATGATAATTTTATGTTTCACAGTTCTTCCTATGTATAGTTCCAGGTGCCCCGTTGCAGGAATGGCTCCCAGAAATACTCGCTACCCACTCTACAGATTTACCCAGTGTCATGGTATAAAGGTGTCAGGCCAGAGGTGCTATCATGCCAAATGCATCCTATGACACTAGAACTGGAAGTATCTGCATAATGTAAAAGAATTAAGGTTTGAAATATAAGAAGTCAGAATCTAGGCAGTGGGAAATTATACCATCATCGGAAGCATAGACTGGTATGTGGAAGGTTCAGTTCTCATTGGTCCCCAGGCAAAATGGGAGTGTTCTCTTACTAGGAGTGCACTTGATAACTCTATGTATACAATTACAAACATATTATTATATATTTAAATTAGTTTTCATAGATTTCTTCATGAAGTCAAAAGAAGTAACTTTGACATCGACCCATGACTTATAACAGAAAATGTTTTGCTCATTCCAAAAGCAGTAACTTATTAGCAGAGATAAATTTTAAATAGAAGTAATGAATAGACTTTGGATTGTCAGGTAATTCAACTGTAGAAGAGAAGAAAATTGTGTCAACACATTGAAAAAAAGAGTTTAATTTCTTGCTGATTGTGGTGGCACTAAAAAATGACAAAATCCGCAATGTGCTACTACAGCAACACCATGAAAGGCGAGTTAGTTAATGAGTGCAGTCAGTTGGAGAGGCATTTAAAATTAGTCACTGCTCAAGAAAGCTTGATCAACAACAAACAAAATTCGATTGAAAAATGGAAAAAAGACTTGAATAGACATTTCTCCGAAAAAGATAGTACAGAATAATACAGATGGCCAATAAACACATGAAAAGATGCTCAACATTACTAATCATTAGGGAAATACAGATCAAAATCACAATGTGATACCACCTCACATCTTATAAGATGGCCACTATCAAAAAAAAAAAAAAAACCAGAAAATAACAAGTATTGATAAGGATGTGGAAAGTTTGAAAAACCTGAATACTGTTGGTGGAAATGCAAAATGGTATAGCCACTATGAAAAACAGTATGGTGGTTCCTTAAAAAAAATGTAAAATAAAATTAACATATTATCTAACAATTCCACTGCTGGGTATATACTCAAATGAATTGAAAGCATGGTCTCAAAAGAGATTTTTGTACACCTATGTTCATAGTGGCATTATTCACAGTAGACAAAGGGTGGAGAAAACTCCATTCATCAGTAGATGCATGGGTAAGCAAAATGTGGTTGATACATACAGTGGAATATTATTCAACCTTAAAAAGGAAGGAAATTCTGACACATTCTACAACATAAATGAACCTTGAGGACATACTGCTAAGTGAAATAAGTCTGTCACTAATAGAAAAATACTGTAAGATTTCACTTAAATGAAGTATCTAGGGTAGTCACATTCATAGAAACTGAAAGTGGAATGGTGGTTACCAGGGGCAAGGGGGAGGGCGAAGGGGAAATTGTAGTTTAATGGATATAGAGTTTAGTGCACTAAACTGTCCATTTAAAAATGGTTAAGATGGTAAATTTTATGCTATGTGTATTTTGCCACAATTAAATTGTTTAAATCTAAAAAAAAACTTGAAATGCCTTAAATCTTCCAACCCATATATGACAAAAAAGTGACTGAGATGTTCCCAAATTTAGTATTGAAAACCCAAAATTTAGTATTGATATGATAATGCCAATGACAAGTTATAAAACTGACCCAAAATTTAAGTGATCAATAATTTTAAAAAGTCAATTATAATCAAGGGAGAAAAAAAACAAAATTATCCTTCTGTAACTATTCTGGCTGTAGAAAATATTACCAAATTATTGACATATAAAAAAGCAATAAAAGAACATGTAGCCACTATGTAGCAAAAAGTATTATAGAGAAGGTCTGTTAATAAAATTATAAATGTTATTTTCTCAATTCTGGGATGTTCATGGTATTTGGTACTCATTTTTTAATTTGTAATTTCTTGTGATTTCTCATTCTAACTGAATGTTCACTTTTGTATAGAATTTTGTATTCTTTTTCTTAAAGAAGGCCTCCAAATTATACCAGCTTAAGACCCCCTAGAACCTGGATATGGCCTTCCTTATGCCCATCCCCTCCCCACAGCCATTCCCTGCAGGAAACTTGAATTTTGGTTTATATCTCTACCTTCTAGAAACGGAGCCAGAAGAACCACATGGCTGCCTTGAATGTGGCCAGTCACAACCTGAACTTCAGCTTTCTATCTTAAAATGGGGAAAAATTCCTTGGAATTTCTTATTTCCCATAGGTGAGGCTGGGGATTCATGGGAAATCAGCATGAAACCAACAGCACCTTAGAAACACAACCATAAGAGAGAAAAAAGAATAAACCAGCATTTCTTGAAGCCTGTACCTCACTTATTTGAACTTTTCCAAGGTGCCTTGTCCCACTGGACCTCCCATCTATGTTTGAGAGTGGGGGCTGGGATGCAATAGCAAAGGCCATGGGACAGTGACTGAATATGAGGGAGATGGGAGGGAGCCCAGACTAACTCGGATCCCACTGAATAAGAAGAAGCCCATTTGGGTTCTGCTGGGCAGGGAAGACACTTTAGAGAACTTGGTGATCTACTAGTCTCAAGAGGAGTCAGAAGAAAATCTAAGAGTAATTAAGCAGAAGCCCCTCTTCTAGACTTTTCTTCTTGGTAAGTCAAAGCAGAATATAGACCCAGTAGACTGTTTCAGAGCTTGAGTGTAATACAAGATGATGACTCTCAAGATAAAAGGGGGAAATGGAGTAAAATGCATTCATTCAAGACTGATAGATTGGATATGGAGATAAGAACAAAAGTTGAATCAAGAATGATTCCTAGATTTGGGCATCAGGCAAACACATCAAAGGAAATGCTATGAGATAAGGAAGGCTGAGGGAGAAGTAAGTTCCTTTCCGCACAAGTTAAAGTTGAGAAACTTATAAGAAACATATCTAGATAGAGATACCAAGTAGACTCTTGGTTCTAGAAGTGTGGGGCTTAGAGAAGAGGTCTGATTTCAAGTTATGTATTTGGGAGCCATCAAAATAATGGTGGTATTTAAACCCATGAGAATGGATTTGATCATCTAGGGAGAGGAGAAAGGAGGGGAGGGGAGGAGAAACTACGACTGAAGATTCCAAGATAGCAAAGGAAGAAGCCAACACCATGTTTGATGACTTCATCCTGACAGCTCAAAATCAGTCATAGTGGGAGTATTTACACTATGGAAACCCACAAACACTACTAATGGGGTCTTTTACCTCCTCCCAGAGAGCTATTTGTTAAGTATTTCCAGCATACTGCTGAACAGTGTCCTGCAAGATATGACATGCTATGTATACCAAAGGTGGAAAAAGTCCAGGTCAAATAAACTTTGGGGAAACACAACTGACCTCTCCTGGAAATTCCCAATGCATATTAATATATTAAAGATTCAGAGAAGTCTTTCTATAAAGAAATCTATTTAACATTTTTTAATGTAACAGAGTTTTCCAAACTTTTCAGTGATAGAATCCTTTCTTGTAGAATGTCTATCATGGTCACATGAAGTTCATGCTACTTCAGAGTTTTCTTTTTAAATGAAACTAAGTTGTTTGCATTGACATAGGGATAGAAATTGGCCATAATAATTCTGCTGTTCATTCCCATGGCTATTTCGAGAGGTGTGTAGATGATAAATGTTTGCAGCCAATCTCTTGACTGCTGAAAGACACTTATTATTTATGACCTGAATTCTGGGTGGTGATTGCTGTCATTAATAATGAGAGTTTAGCCCCAAGGCCGGGGACCCGGCAGATCTGGAGTCACTCTGCTTAGCCTGACATTCCTATGATACAGGAGTAGGGGCTGTAAAGCTCAAAGCACTTAGTACCAGCATGGGGAGTGCTAGATTTCAAATTCTTTCCTCAGTCGAGAGCAGGCGCTTAGGGGCCCAGGGCAGGGGGCTCATTCTAAATGTGGAAATCACTGCTGGCTAACAGATTGAAGCAGGGAGCTCCTGGGGACCTGGTGGGACAGAACAACCGTGTTCATTAAGGAAGCCAGGAAGCAGCCATGGGGGTCTTGTCCATCGACAACTTGGCAGGACACAAAGTATTTTACCAAAAGGAATCTCACAGCTGGAAGGAGCAGGTGCGGGCAGAGCAGAGCCAGTGCAAACGCTGGAGAGAGATTAAGGCAGGAAGGAAATTGGATTTTCCCAAGGTCCAAAGGGGAGGGGTGCACCAGGAGGAGAACAGTGGTAAGAGAAAGAGAGAGAGGGGCTGAAATTGATTTAGGACTTGAAATAAATATCCTTAACCAGCAAAGGGGTTGTCATTTGGCATTTTAATAATTTCACAGGCCAAAAGCCCCAGCATTAACTGAATCCATGCCTTCAACAAAAGGAGAGATTATCAGTTGCTGAACAGGAACAGCTAAAACTAAACAGAAAATTTTCACATCCTTGTTCCCCCAGGAGCAGGACCCGGTGCCAGGAAAATTGCCTCTCCCTGCTGACCCTCCACCCACCCAATGTTCCCTGTCTCTGGACAGAGTGACATACTCCCAGCCCTGGCCGCAGTGGTGGCCCCATCTTGTAGCTCTTGACTGATAGTCAACAAGGGGCAGGGTCTCCCCAGGGCAGAGAAGAAGAAGGCCAGTACTAGAAACCAACCAGTAGTGAGGCTTTCCTCTCAGACTGGGACAAAGTGGAAGGTGGCCCTGTTTCCAGAAAGCTATGGAGTTCTGCCTCTGATCTCCTGAGGTTCAACTTGGGGCTGTATTTCCTCCCCCACTTCCTCTAACTCCAACCATTTGGAAGTAATGTTTTATTTTCTCGATTTGATTCACGAAACAAAACAAAGCAAAGCAAAGCACGCATGCACACACACACACACACACAAATGAGGTCAACTAGATATAATATCACAACAAATCATATTTTAAAAACCAATAAATGGTCACAAAATGTGAAAAAAGACCTATGCACCCTATGTACATTCCCAAAAAGGCAGGATGTTTCATCCATACACTCACAGGTCCCCTTGTGTCTGAGAACACAACTTTTACTTATAAATACTGAGGGGCCCAGGTGGCCTTTTCCCTCCTGGATCTTAGCCTCTTCAGATGTTAACACCACAGAAGATTTGGCGGGGGGGGGGGGGGGGTTAATGTGCTTGCATTTGAAGACAACGGCCGTTACATTGGAAAACTTCTTGTTATTCATTTTTAATCTTTAAATAGTGATTGGCATTCTACAAAGTCATTCTTACATACATTATTATACTTAGTCCTCCAAATAATCCCATGAGTCAGGTGATATTATGATCCTCATTTTCCAGTTGAAGAAACTGAGGCTCAGAGAGCTTGAGGCAAGCAGGGCTCAGGTCACTCAGCTGGTAAGCAGATCTGTGTGACTCTAAATCTCTTGCTCCTTCCCTTGTCATAATCCTTTGGAAGGCAAGCATCCTGGCAACGTCCCATGCAGGGCCCCCGAAGCAGAGACTTGCGCAGGCAGCTGTTTAGTTAACAATGGAGAAGGAAGGTCTCTTTCCCCACCACCTTTAAGATTATTCTTGGCACATGTTCACCAACAGACCCCTATTTGCTCTGTCCCCTTGTCTCTTCATATATAATGTACCCTCCTCAGCTCCCAAACCCATTCCATATACCAGACTGCTGAATTTGCTGGAGTGCCTAGAAATGTGCAAAAGCTACAGCTCCAAGACCCAGACCCAGACCTTTCCTCCCTAACAGTCCTACCAGAAAGCACAGGGCCCCTTGGGGTAGAGGGTAGAAGAAAATGACAGGGAAAATTGAGAATGTACCCAGCAAATATTTGTTGAACTGATTATTTTCCAGACAAGTCCACTGAACACATCACATCAGATATCTTGTTCTCTCAGGCTTCTAGCCAATTCTTACACCTTTCTAATTTTTGTCTGACCCCTTTTCAGTCAAAACCAGAACCTGGCTCAGGACCCCAACCAGAAAAGAGATGAAGTCAGACTCACCTGTGAGACTTTGAAAGGACTACAACTACCTTTTGACCCCTCTTCATGCTGCCTTACTCTTCCTGAATCCCTTTCCACATCTAGCCATTCCCTCATCCAGCAATCTTCAACGGCTCTTCATTGATTCTAGGATTAACTTCAAATTTCTTAGCAAGGCATCTCACAACTCCATACCATTCAAACACCATTCATGCAGTACATACATGAATATATTGGATGGGTACATAGATGCATGGATGGATGGACAAATAGATGGACAAATGAATGGATGGATGGATGGAAAAATGGAACTAATACTCAATTTCCTGTTAGAACATGTCCTCTGTGCCCATGAGGAAGCAGTAATCTTCCAGCTGCCTCTGGCAAAAATAAAGGACCTCATCCTTCTTACTTGCATATCCTCTACACACACGCACGCACGCACGCACGCACACTTCTTCCATTGTTGACCCCTTGGTATCTGTAGTTTTTATAGTTCATAATGTATCCCATCAGTCAGGAGAAGAGCCACCACCCCCTTAAATGTGAACTATCCTGGGTCCTTGGGCTCTAAGATTTCTAAGAGTAATGAACAATTACTCAAGTAATTTCCTTCTCAAGCCTCCACTTTCTAGTTTGTAAAATTGAGGTCTTCATATGGAGCAGAGTTGGGGTCCCAAAAGCCCTACTTTGCTTGGGAATAAGCAATATTCCCCAATTTCTTAAGACATCAACCACCTAGAAAATGCAGCTGCTAAAAGATATTTGGAAAATCCCCCAAAGTATTTGCTAATGCAGTATCCTTGAGTGTAGCCAATGGATCATGACCTCTGCCTAAGGCTAAATGAGAGGCTGAGGGAGTCCAAACTGGGCAGCTTCTGAAGGCGGCCCCAGGATGTCTGGGAGATGGCCAAGACCAAGCTAACCCCTGCTACCTGCGGCTGCTCCTGCAGCTGGGGCCACATAGGGAGGTGATCTGAGCAACCTGAGAGAGACAGAGTCTTTCATCACTGCTGTCTGCATCCTCTGACCCTTGGTATCTCTGGGTCATAGTACACATTCTCTTCCATGGTCAAATTAACCTAACATCTCTCTTTTTATTAAAAGTCTTAATCTTTTTAGTCACCCTAATGAAGGGCCTTGGGGCCTATTTACTGCTCCCCAACGAGCGGGAGTTGGACTTTAATTTCTTGTGGATTGTGAACCAGAGCTCTATTTGTTATTGCTTTTTACAAGTGCATATTCCTTCCCTGATGACAGTTGCTTAATAGGCCCTGGTGAAGAAGTAAGTGATTCTACAGCTGCTCCCTTGCTTCCTTCTCACACTTCTCACCCACCCTCTACCGTATGATGTTTCCATCTGTGAAATAGGACAGACTCTTACACGACTTCTCAACCATTCCGAGCTCAAAGGAAGTTTGTTCCCAGATCTGGTCCAGCGCTGTTCCAGATGCATGAGCACTGACCTAAAACAGAACACTGCATCCTGGATCTAATGGAAGCTGCCCCAGAGGCTCCACGTGGCCAAGGACAGAGCACAATGGTTAGGAACCATAGGTCTGTGTTCCACCATAGCTTGCTCCAAGATAAGTCCTTTCCCTCCCTGGGTCTATTTTCCTTCTGTAAAGGAGGAAGAATTGACTCACTTCCAATACTGATGACGATTATACTGCACCTCTGAAAAACCTACTACCAGGAGAGGAGAAAGCACATTACGAAGAAAGGCAGACCGAAGATCTGATTAAATGGAAAAATACCATGTTCACATAAAGGTGTCAATGTCATAAATGTAATGCAGTCACAATGTTCAGGAAACTTGACAAAATGATTCTAAAATTGATATGGAAGAACAAGTGCATCAGAATAATCAAGACAATATTGGGTGAATAAAAATGAAGAACACAAAGGGAAATTCACCCCACCAGGTAAAATAATCATAACACCCTGTAAATGTTTAAAATGTGGTATTGGCTCAGGAATAAATGAACAAATCAATGCAGCAGAATAGAACAACTACAAATCAGCTCATGTGCAGTAGGCAGAATAATGGTCTCCCAATACCTGAAGCCCATGAATATGTGACGTTAGAGGTGGATTCGTTTGCTAGGGCTGCCGTAACAAAATATCGCAGACGGTGTGGCTTAGACAACAGAAATTTATTTTCTCACAGCTCTGGAGGCTGGAAGATGAAGATCCAAGTGCCAGCAGAGTTGGTCTTCTCAGAGGCCTCTCTCCTTGGTTTACAGACAGCTGCCCTATTACTGCCTCTTCATATTGTCTTTTTCTCTGGACTCATGCATTCCTGGTGTCTCTTTGTGTGTCCAAATTTCCTCTTCTTAGAAAGACATTGGTCAGGTTGGAATAGGACCCACCCATATGACTTCATTTAACATTAATTACCTCTCTAAAGGCACTTTCTCCAGATACAGCCACATTCTGAGGTACTGGGGGTCAGAGCTCCAACATATGAATTATGAGGAGACCCAACTCAGCCCATAACACATGGCAGTGGAGAATTAAAGCTGCAGATGGAATTAATCAGCTGACTTTGAACGAGGTAAGGAGATTATCCTGGATTATCTAGGTAGGCCCAGTATAATCACAGGGTCTTTCTAAATGAAAGAGGGGAGGGGGGTCATGAGAGTCAACTTCAGAGTGATGCAGCGTGAGAAAGACTTTACTGGCCATTGCTGACTCTAAGATAGAAGGGGGCCATGAACCAAGGAATGTGGGCAGCTGGAAAGAGCAAGGAAACAAATTCTCCCCTAGAGCCTCCCCCTAAAAAAATGCAGCCCTGCCAACACCTTGATTTTAGCTCCATGAAACCATTGCAGACTCTGATCTCTAGAATTGGAAGATAAATTTGTGTTGTTTAAAGCCCCTAAATCTGTGTACTTTGTTACAACAGCAACAGGAAACTAATACTCCACATACACGAGGGAATTAAGACAGGACAAAAGCATCGTGTCAAATAACTGGACAAGGATTGACAATTAGCTAGTCATCGGGTTAAAAATAAATAAATAACATCAGATTCCTATGCCATGTCATTCACAAAAATAAAGTCCAGATGGATTAAAAACCTGAGCAATGTGTGTGTGAAAAGTATTAGAAGAGAATATGGGATAATGTGTTTATGGCCCTGGGGTAGGGAAGGGGAAACACATTGTTGCAGAAAAATGTGTTACAGCTGGGTGTTACAGCTCAGTTGTGACAGCAACCTGGATCTGGGCAAGACACCAAGCAGTACTCGGAGAGTCGAGTCGGAGAACTCAGGTTTATTACATCAGCGGGCCCAAAAAAGTTAACACTTCAAGCTCCGGATCCAATTTATAGGTTTACACAGGCCTTTTATAGGCTGCCAGTTTTACACTTTGCAACATCATATGCAAATAAAGTACAACAGAAGTTGACCAACCAGGAACAAGCTTTGTAGAAATAGACCAATCAGAAGTGAGCTCCATGCAAATGAAGTACCACAAATGGACCAATCAGAAGTTAGGGAAGTGGACCAATCAGAAGTGAGAGTAATAACCAATCAGGAGTGAGAGTAAAAACCTATCAGGAGTGAAGGAAATAACCAATCAGAAGTGAGCTCAGGGACCCAATAGACTTTTAGGTGTAAGTTAGTCGCTTTAGAGGCAAAAAGTGAGAACAGGACGGTGCTGGCAGGAGAGTAGTGGCCCTGCCTGGGGGTCCTGCCGGTCTTTTTATGGGGCTTCCCGCCTCAACATAACAAAAAATATAAAATATAAAACATTTGTTGCAAAAGACACCCTCAAAAAAGTCAAAAGACAGGCACAAAAATGGGAGAAACATATTTGCCACATACACACTCTCTGAATTTTGTTGTTTTTCCTTCTTGTCAGTGAGCATGGATGACTTCACTCACTGAAAATAAAAAAAAAAGAAAAAAGTGGAAAGACTCTTCTCTACCTTCCTTTTTTCTTCCCAGGAATGGGATTGGGATAAATGAGGACTCTCTCTGAAAACAAAAGCACCGTGGAAACGCAGGGCTCTGTTTAATTGAAGTGAAAAACAAAGGACGATTTCTTAGGGCATTTCACACCCTCCCCCATCTTCCCCGCCTTCTCCGGCTGCCCTTCCTCGCACACACTTGTGGAGTGAGCAAAGATCAGATAGTGCTCACAGGAAAGTAGAGCTGAAAGGCTAACCTATTTAGGACCTGCTGAACGTGTGCCTGAAACTGGCTCTTTATTTCCTCTTTTTCTCCTCGTCCTGGGCACACAACTGGACCATATTCCCCAGACTTGCTTTCAGTTAGATGTGTCCACCCAAGTCCCAGCCAATGGATCATGGACACTTGGTCTTTCTTCTTTTGCTGGCTTGATACGGAGGAGCACGCAAACCCAGAAGCCATGTGCTGAAGTGACAGAGCCCTAGACGGAAGGCACTTGGGTCCCTGACTCATTGCCTAGGAAGGGAGTCACCCAGTGATCAGTAACACCCATACTGGGCTTATAAGAACTAGAAAAAAATTACGTTCTATTTAAGCTACTATACCTTTTTTTTAGTTTGTGTTTGTTTCAGCTGCTGGTATTACATTTATTCAGAAGCCAACTTGACTTCTTTGGCCAACTTTCTTCGTCTGATGTCTCTGAGCCTAACAACTCTTTGGGTTAACTCACCTCTGTTAGAAACCACACCGGTTGTTTTGTCCCCTGATGGGGCCCTGACTGACACACCAGCACTCTCCTGAAGCTGCCTCCACGGTCATCTCAATGACACCAATAACACAGAGTGAGCAAAAGACCACCTTTGTCTTCTTCCTCTGCCCAGCAGCCTTGTCCTCCCTGCCTCTGGCCACACACCCAGACGAGAAGCAGACCATAAAGCATGTCCCTGCCTCCTGCTGGCATTCAACAGTCCTCACCCAGGGCTCCAGGTGGAGCTATAAGGACCCAGCAGAGCAGGTTTTGACCCCTGTGTCCATGATGTCATAGTTTGGACAGCCACATATCAGCCATCACCTTCACCCCAAGAAAGGACAGTGAACCACAGAAACGAATCTCCTCCTGCTCCCCTCTGACGCCCCTGCCAAGTGGTCACCCTGTTCACCTGCTATCTCTGATCCAGCTTCTACACCAGAACCAGGGACACACATACTGGAAAGAGGGGCTGCTGGGAGCCTGGAAACTCCTTAAAGACCAGGCTTTGGTCACCTGCATATCCTCCATCCCTAGGCACACAACTCTGAGGGCACAAAGGTGAACTTATCTCGGAGGAGCCCTTTAGAGAACGCATGTTTGTGTCCATTCTCTTTGCCTTGGGCACGGCAGACACTCAGTAAATCAATCTGGACTGGATTGGAATGGAGTTGGATTGAGAGGCAGCTAAAAAGTTGCCTCTTCCCCTATCCCCCGGGGAGAGCTGCTTTTCCTCCCCTCCTCTGGGCATGCACAGCTCTTACTTGACGCTTCTGTTCAGCCCTGGCCATGCTGAGCTGTAATCGATCTCTTTCCATGTCTGCCTTCCCAATGTACTACACAATCCCCAAATACAGAGTCGCTATGTCTTTTTCATCTTTGTGTTTCCAGGCCTGGTACATAGCAGGTATTCAAAGGACGAGTAAATAAATTAATTAACAAACCCTGGCCTGATGGAGCAATCTTTCCACCCAAAGGAATTACAGCTCTAAGTCTGTTAACGTTTAGAGACAAAAAGAATAAGAAACAGTATCCTAGCACTTAAGGGAGCCTGAATAGGCATCAATTCCTTCCTTCCAGTGCAGGAAATTCCTCCAAAGGATTCCAGATTTGAATCTTTGATTTAAATACTTGCAATCAGAAGTTTACTGCCTTAATAAAACAGTCCCTTCCACTATTAGATAGCCTTGTTTGTTAAAATGTTTTTCCTTGTAGTCAACAAAAGCCTTCCTCCTGATAAGCTCTCTGTGGGATCTATTTGTGCCCTCTGGAGAAAACTTCTCTGAAATACTCCTAATGCATCAGAGATTCTAGAAGACGCCATGGTCCTGCACCCTAGGCCACCTCAAATCTATCACTTCTGATAAGTATCGTGCATAGCCAGGGAGTTAATTTCCCTGGCTCCAGCTAGGATTCTCAAATATATGTAAATATATATATTTACATATATATGTCTGGAGATATATATATATATGTCTGGAGATATATATATATATATCTCCTACTCCTTTCTGAAGACTACCCACAGAAACCCCATTCCTCTGTGTTTGCTCCTGGTGTTGAAACATCCTAGTGCTCACTTGTAACTTAAACTCTTTTTACTGCAGTCTCGCCACTTCCTTCAGCAAAGAAAGAACTTCTGGCCCCTGGCCATGACATAAAGATGAGCAAACTCCTCTCTATTCTTCATCCCCCAACACTTGCCCTTGGCAAATCAGCCTTCTCTTTTATGAGCCGATTCACAGGTTCTGAGTGAACAAACCCTTCCTTAAGCATCCTCCATGGCCACTGTGGCCAAGCCTGCAGCAGCTCAGTGACCAACGTAGCCAGGAGATCGTGGCTCCGTGCTCGGTGCCAGCATGGCCCAGGACACATCCCGAGGCCCCTGGGCCCACAGTGTCACCACTTGGACAGCCACATGCGGGAGCCCCACCTCCACTTAGGGGATGGAAGGATGTGAGAACTGGCAGGTCCCTCCTGGCAGACCTATTGTGGACACCAACCCTTCCCCACTGACCAACCCTGAGGAGCACGGGCCCCCATGCTGTGAGCTTAATTACTTACAAGAGGACATTTGTAACTGGACTTCCTCTTTGTTCTCAGAGAAAGCTGGAAGTGGGCACCAGAACAAAGGTGGGTCTTTGCAGAACATAGGTGAGGGAGGACCCATGCTACGAATCTGGGTCTGGGCCCACGTGTGCAGAGGGCCGGGAACACGGGGGCTTGGGATGCGTGAGGACGGTGCTCAGAGGGGACTAAATCCCCACCTGAGTGCTCCGGCAGCCCTCTCACTGGGCTCCCACTACACCCAGCCCTATCCGAACTGATAAATGGAAACTTAAAGGAAAAAATGCCTTGAGGCCTTCTCACCCCCATCCCCCCAAATTCTGGAAGGTCATTCTCTTAAAAAGAAGTCTCCTCTTTTGATTTTGGAAGATGCATTGGGTTGGAGGGAGGATGAAATTTTGTTGCTCACCTGATCTAGGGCTTTTGCTCTCATTATTAGAATAAGCTTGGTGTCAAGCCTCCATCTCTCCAGCTGCTTAATGATGTGAGTTTATGGACATAAAAGGCTATTGAGGCATCCTTCCATATACAGAACGTGATCAGTAGGCCCCCCACTCCCTTAACTCTCCCTCCTGACCTGCCTGGAGGAAGGTCTGGGAAGACTTCTTTGGCATTATAACTCTCTGACATAATTCTCTTCACCAGGATTAGCGAGGGAAAGGTCTGTGTGTGGTCAGTGCTCCACTCTGAGCCAGCAGAGCCCGCATCTACAAAGGATCAGAGGGGTCCCCAGGCTCAAAGCAGCCAAGAGGGGTGGGGACAGAGGCAGAGAGAAGAGAGAAGTGGGTAAGAGAAGCAGCAAAGAGTCAGGGGTGAGAGGGAACGCCTAGATGACCATCTGAGACGGACAGTCGACCAGCTGAAAGACAGCTCCTTAGAAAATGCCATCTTTGCCACCAGCCTCCCGTTCCCTGGGCTCCGTATGTGTGTGGTCACTCAAATTTACTTTCTTTCCGTGATGGACATAGCCAATCTCTTTTTTGAAGGGCAATAATGTGCACACCTAGGAGTCACCTTCCTGTATGCGTCACAGCCACTTCCAAATCATGCTTTGGCCTTCTTTTCTTCGGAATGGCTCTGTCTCCTCTCACTGTCTCCCAGAAATTTAAAAAGAAATTTAAAAGGAAAGGAAACTCATAAATTGAGACTCTCACTTGAGCTAGGCCATGAGATAAATGCTTTGCATAAATGTTTTCATCTCATTTGCTGGCTCCCCTAAAAGGTGAGTGTAATTTTATCATCTTGAGGGGATACACATTTCTCAGATGAGGAAACTGAGGCTGGGGAAATGAAATGAGGGGCCCTGGGTCACAGAGGTTGGGCCCTGGATCTGTGAGACTCCAGGACAGGGCCTTTGTGGTCCCTCCATCAGCTCTGAGTCTCTGCTACCAAACCTGACCCACTCCCACGTCTCCCATATTCCTTTAGCCCTGCTACTGATTTGAGTACCTGACCTAGATCTGAGCAAGAAGAAAAACCAGCATCCTGTAGCCAACTTGAAAGGCTAGAGATGACCCCTGGCTCTGGGCCAGACCCATGCAGGAGACTATGGGTGCGGAAGTGCCAGGAGAAGATGGGGTGTCTGGAGAGAAACGTTAGCCACAGCACACATGGCTCAAGGACCAGGAAAGGGCCCCAACTCACTAATAGTCCAGCTTCTCTATAGAGATCACAGTGTGCCATGTCCTGGACCCAGCTTCTGTAATTACCAAAGTGATGTCAGAAAGGTGTATTCTCCAAATGTAGTATTTGCTCAAATCTCTGTTTTCCTCTTTAAAGCACAACTGTGACTCCTAGAGAGATCTCTGAATACAAGACACACTTTGGAGGCTTGTAGAATCACAGACTCTCAAGGGTAGATGGGATCTCCAGGTTCATCTAGCCAGACACTCCTCTGGGAAATTAGCAACCCAAGGAGGGAAAGTTTCCTCCAAATTGGACCGTGACAGAGGTGGACTGAACCCCAGGTTCCCTGAACTGCCATCCAGCACCTCCCCCTGGTGTCCCAGATGCATTTAGGTTTTCCTCCAGCTCAGGGATGCCGCGGAGAAGTGGCTGTTACAGAGGAAAGCCAAGCACTCACCCCAATCCAGGAAAGAGGTCTAGCCCTGCCTCCCCGTCATGCTGCCAGGTTTCCTGCCACACCAGCATCTCCTCTTCCACAGCACCCAGCCAAAGATGATTTCTGTTTCCTTCCAAATGCACCAACCCATCTGTTCCTTTGTCATCTGAGACAAAGGAGACAGAGCAAAGACTCTGTGTACTGGGGGGACAGGGGTCAAAATGGCCGAGGGGTGAATTCAAGGATTGAGTTAGGGTTCCTGGAGTAAGATGGGGGGGTCAAGGTCTCAATACAGGGCCTCAGAAAATGAAGAACCACAGAGGGGAATCCATCAAACTGCAGGGAGCCCACTTCTTTGTCTCCGTCTGGAGCTTTCTGACCCTGATTCTTAAGCAGCCCCTGTTCCAAGCCTCAGGAGCCCTTGACAGACTCTGGCTTCTGTTTCTTTTCTTTTGTTTTTATCTCAAGAAGAAAAGGAACTAGAAGCTTAGCTGAGAAGAGACTCTTCTATCCCACCTGGGGAAGGACTAGACCACTTCACCAGACCACTCTTTGCCTAGGGAGTCCTCCTGGAGTCTGACACCCAAGGGTCCCTTCCCTGCCCCAGAGAAGGCCAATCCTCCCTGTCCAGAGGGTGTGAGAGCCTCCAGGCTTCTCTGCCACCCACTGGCTTCCATGTCAGGTTATAAAACAGCCGGCCAGCCCATAGTTTCCCTAAACATGTTCACAGATCATCTTACCACGGAGGGGTTATCTGGCACAGAGACCTTGCTGTGTGGCTCAGGGAAGTCTCCTGACAGCCACAGAAAGGTAAATTGAGACAAAGTCACGCCAGACTGGGCCAGCAGCAACATGGCCTTGACCTGGCAGTTCTCACATGTCAATAGCTCTCCTCTTCCTCTTGTTTTCCTCTCTCTCTGTTTTCTTTCCTCAGGATTAGGAGATGTCATCTTCATTGTTCCATAGATGGAAAGGGACGTCTTTCTGCGCCAGTGCCAAGCACTGTGTGTTCCTTATGGTTTGGTTGGGAAATAACTTGAAACTCTGTCTCTGTCCCCTCCCTCACCAAACATCCCACGCTATCCCACAGCCTCTGTGATCTCTCCTATCAGAGCCCCATGAAGGCTGCTGCAGAAGCTGTGAGCCTTTTTCCAATCTGCCCTGACCTTGTGCAAGCCACAGCAAGCCAGTGGATGTATTGCCATCCTGTCTGAGATTGGGGGAGGGTGAGCACTGGGAGGGAGACACAACTCCGCTTACAGCCTCACTGAGAGTTCCAGTGTCTCCACACACTATGGATACAGAGTCCAGGGTCCCAGTTTCCTGAGTAGGGGCTGAGGATCACCACAGGCATATGCTGCTCCTCTGATCTTTTGGGCCAGCTGGCAGCTAGTAAGCTCCTGGAAGAAGCTAAGGTAGACAAGAGATGGGGCATAGTGAGGGAGAGGAACGGGGTCTTGCCCGCTGTGTTGGTTATTCTCCATTTGCATTCCACTCACCCCACATCCACTCTGCTCCGCTCTGTGCCCTGGGACCCATGGAAGTGACTTCACCCATGGCTTTCTGGCACCCAGCTGGATTCAGCCACTGGGGCACTCCAGGGGGCGACTGGAGAGTGGAGGACAGAGGTCTCTTCTCGTGCTGCTTTCTGGCACGTTCCTCCCCAGAGCCGGCTCACCCAGACAGCCCTCACCAAGTCCTGTAAACATTGCCTGTCCCTTCCCTTGTTTCTGCAGCCCTAGGTGGCCACCAGGTGCCTTGTGTGCCTCTTTAACATCCTATCTGCACTTCTGTAAGCAGCCCCTTCATCAGATTCTTGTTTGAACCACCCAAGATGAATGCTGTTTCTTGCCAGGACCCTGACGGAGGCACCCGGTATGTTTAATGCATGTAGGGAGATTTTGAAAAGAGAGAAGCGGGCTGTTCATCCTGACGAGGTCACATGTGGTCCCTGAACCTGCAGCATCAGCACCAGCCGAGTACTTCTTAGAAATGCAAGTGCGTGGGCCCTGCCCAAGCCCGAGTGATTCCGAAACTCAGGGAGGGCGTCCCACAGCCCCCATTTCAACAAGATTCAGCTTGAACAATCTCATTTAACATCTCAGTTTCAGCAGTCACCTCTGAGTGATTCTAACACACAGGAAAGCTGGAGAAATACTGCTCTAGAACCTGGGAAGCTATGGGTCCCAATGAGAAACATCTGTCTGTCTGTCCATCTGTCTGTCTCTCTCTCCTTTCCCCACCTACTCCCATTCCATTCTGAAGAGAAGCAGACAAGGGAACAGAGCATCCAGATTTTCCAGATATTCCAAAATCATTGAAATTGGGTTTCTGCCCTCCTTGGTCATCCAGAGATGACCCTACAGGTGGCATTTCTCACCTAGGTGGTGGCTCAGGCTGAAGAGTGCATAGCGAGCAGACGGCCCTTTGCTGTCCTGTCCCAAGGGGATAGATGCTCTCTGCTAAAGCCAGTAGCTAGTGCTCACAGGGCCTGCTACTTTCTCAGATTCTCTGCACATAAACACGGAAGATCGGCCCAGACTCTCTGTTCTCGAACGCATGAATCAACAGTACGCTGGCCGCAGCTAAACGCTCTCACCCAGCTGTGCCCGGCTGTGTCCCATGGTCGGAAGTGCTGTGCTTTTTCACAGTCAGGAAAGTTTTCTTAGGCTTTTTCTACTCACATGTGGCTCATTCTCACCCGCCTTATACCAGCCATTTGAGATCAAGCCCACATTTGCAATGGAAACACTTGGGCTCTGGGGAAAAGACAGATTTCCCTTTAAATCAGACTACCAGCTGTGTGCCCATAATCAGTAACTTCATTTAGCATCCATCTCCTTCATTTGGA
Source organism: Camelus dromedarius (assembly GCF_036321535.1). Classification (NCBI taxonomy): domain Eukaryota; kingdom Metazoa; phylum Chordata; class Mammalia; order Artiodactyla; family Camelidae; genus Camelus; species Camelus dromedarius. The sequence continues at coordinate 80,782,074 of NC_087439.1, forward strand.
AAGTGGGAGTGATAACCTCTGTCTTTCAGGGTGGGGAAAGGATTGAGATGACATGTGTACAGTGACTTAGCACAAGAGGTGAAACATACCAAGTGTCAATAAAAACTCCCTTTCTTTTCATTCCTTCTCCTAGCAGACTGTAACCATGTATTTTCTATGATGAAGAAGTGGTATGTAGCAAAAAGAGCAGAACCTGGAGTCAGATAGCCTGCACTTGTCCCAGTGTTGCCACTTACTATTTGTACGTCTTTGGGCAATTTGCTTAACCTTTAAGCACCTCGATTTGATCGTCTATAAAATGGGATGATAACATGTTTAACTCATAGCATATATAAAACCTAGCATGTCTATTTCACTCTGGCTGTCAGCTGCTATTATTATTTATTATTATTATTATTATTATTATTATTATTATTATTATTAATTATTATTATTATTAATATAATATGTATCTTGGGTTAGAGTTTAGGAAGAGAGAGGCAAGAAGACCAGCTAAGGAAGGATGAAGAAACTGGAAATAAGAGGAAGAGAGCCTGGATTGGGCTAATGGTAAGAGAAAAAAATGAAACTGCGACAGATCCAAGGACCGGGTCTTTGAAAGGTCTTTGTCACAAAGCCCTTCTCGCTGGAGAGCTTTTCTGTTTCCTGGGGAAGAACCAGCCTGTCTTCCTTCCCTGGGTCCCCACAGAATTGTTGTTACCACCACCACTTTGTTCACACCCTCCCCTACCCTGTAAAGGCTTTCCTTTTTCCTTCCCTTTCCAAATCCTTCAAGACTCATCTCCATTCACACTTCCTCTGGGACACTCCCTGGTGGATTCATCCATCTCCTGCCCAGTCCTTCTCCACAGACCCCTGTGTGGGCTGCGGTCAGTTCCATGCCACTTGGCACAAATTTGTCTTCATTCCTAGACAGTTTGCTGTGGTTTCACACATGAAAGTCTTCTTCCCCAAACCATCAGAGGCTTCTTCCTGAGGGCAAGGACCACATAGTGCATTGCTTCTGGACCAAGGCTCTGAAAGAGGTTAAACTGAGCCCCTAAGGAATTATAACAGGTGCATATGAAAGCTGTGAATAGCAATAGGCTCCTTCACATGAGGCCTCTCCTCCCAGATCTCTGTCCTTGGATGCGTCTGTGTTCTCAGGTCCCTGGGACGAGTGAAAATGGAAAAAAAAAAATGCAGCATGGTGTTCTTTTTCCATTTTAGGGACTCACTGTCAGCATATTTGCCTGGATCCTAAGGTTGTTCCAGCAGAATTTACTTTCTAAAAAAGTCCATGATCCCCCACTCCCTAGGGAGCTGCAAAGCACTGAAGTTCTCCTTCCTCCACCAGCAGAACAGCAGAGAATAGAAGCACCAACCAAGAGGACTTTCTCTTCAATGCCCCTCCATTTCCTCTCCTAACCACAAATCAGTAGCAAGATGTTAGGTGGCAGAATCGGATTGAAATATGGGTTAAATAATGAAGATATATGCTAATAAGAATTAACATAAAATTCTAAACTTCCAATCCAAAAATTAAGTGCAGAAGCATAACATGGTGAGACCTAATTTAAGTTGACTTCAGGCTCAATATAAAATAATTAATGTTATTAAGAAAGTTAATGCAATCTAGAGACATCAATAGATCCCTAACTTTTGAAACACTGGAGGTGATCTTTCCACTCTGCTGAATGCATTAGTCAGACTGAACTAGAACATTTGGGATTTTTTTTAAGAAGGGCATAGACCATAGACAGAAGAAGACAAAGCCAAAAAAGGGTCTTTAAACTGATCACAAAAAGAATGTTAGAAGGAATTGGGAACATTTAGCCTGGAGAAAGAATGCCTCATGGGGATATGATCCCTGTTTTCAAATATTTGAAAAGTATTCACGTAAGAACAAGACTATTTATTCTGTTACCCCAGGATTAGGGAAAGCAGATTTCAGTTCGAGAAGAAATTTCCTTCAGTGATCTCGAAAACATAATGGATTACTTCGTAAAGCAGTGAGTTCCCCATCACTGGAAATGTTAAGGAAACACGGTTCCCTTCAGAAATCTATTAGTCTTTTGCTTTCTCCAGGAGTTCACTCTTCCTGTTGCTCTTGGACTGTTCAGGATACTTCCCCCAGTGCACTCAGGAATAGGAGAGCAAGGTTGCTCCAACAGAATTTACTTCTCCAGCTCTCCATCCCTGGTCCAGTGAGGATGCAGTATTGCAAGATAAATCAGAAAGAATTAGGCTTGCTGATTGACTGGCTGATGGAAGACACACTCCCTTCTGCTCCTAGGAAACAAATAACCATAGACAAAGTTCAGTGTGTAATGGTGACTCTTTGGAGGGTCCAGGCAGTTAGCAAGACAGTGAGCATTCTTATAGTACTTGCGGTGGTTAACTTTATGTGTCAGCTTGGCTGGGCCATAGGGGGTCCATGTATTTGGGCAAACATTATTCTGGATGTTTGTGGGAGGGTGTTTTTAGAGGCAGTTAATGTTTAAATCAGTAGACTGAGCAAAGCAGAATGCCCTTCATGATGTAGGTGGGCCTCGCCCAATCAGTTGAAGGCCTGAATAGAACAAAAGGCTGATCCTCTTCCAAGGAAGAGAAGAGTCTCCTGCCTGATGGTCTTTGAACTGCAACATCAACTCTTTAATTCCATGCCAGCCTGCTGGCCTTGGGTCTTGAACTGGGGGATTGGTTCTGAAGATTTTGAACTTGCCAGTCTCCATAAATCCATAAGCCAATTCCTTATATAATAAATCCAGATAGTTAAATAATAGATAGATGGATGGATGGATGGATAGATAGATAGATAGATAGATAGATAGATAGATAGGTAAGTTGAGAGAGAGAGAGCCATCCTATGGTTCTCTGCCTCTGGAGAACCCTGGCTAATAAATACTGTATCTGTCTCAAGAGGTTATATTAAGATTAAATAAGATAATGTAACCAAAGCCCTTTTGATGTACATCTGGTATAGAATAAATGCAAGCTCTTTTTTTTTTAATAAGGCCATTCTTACAGACCCTAATCATCTAATCAGTTTTTGATTTGTTTCCTTGGTTGGTTTTTTGTTTGGTTGGTTGGTTCTGGGGTTTTTTTGTTGTTGTTTGTGTGTTTTTTGGGGGGGGTTGGGGGGGAAAAGGACTTGTAGGCAGGGCTGTAGAGACTGTGAACACATATGAACGCTCCCCTAGGTGGAGAATGGCTGTAATCTGGACATCAGCAGTGTCCTCCAGGGCTCCTTAACTCTACTGTCCAAGGACTGTCCTCAATGGCAGATGTACCCACCAGGTCTCTGGGGAGTTGCAGCCACACACCCTGGTCTAGAGAAGTCCCCTCTTTGAGAAAGATAACAGCAGAGCCCTGAGACAAGGAGAGGATGAGAGTTTCCCCAGCAAAACCTGGCATCCATCTACTATGTTTCCCAAAAGACTGCTAGCTGTGCCCATCCTCCCTGACTCCAAAACCAAAGCCTTTGTCCAAACTGGATACACCACACTTTCACCCCATCACCTCCTCCTCTTTTAGTTGAGTCCACCCTCCCTGCTGAAATCACACCCATCACTCCAGAAGGGCTCACATCTACCTCACCCCTGCCCTGATAGGCTCTGACCGCCCCAACCTGTTATCAGTTAATTACCACTCAGGAGGCCCTCATGTATTACTTACACAGTCAATTCAATTTTAATTTGCACCCACTGTCTTTTCTGAACCTCTTTACAATCCCCTTAAGGACAGAAACCCCTGTGTCTTACACCTTTTCCAACACCTAGCATGGTCCCAAATCTATTCTATTTCTTTGAGTTGCCAGGACCCTTGCAACTCCTCAGCCATCAGCACCTCCTCAGTTTTTTCTAATCTGGAGCAGTGATGTCCAAACCTGGATGAGTATTCAAATCACCTGGGGAACTTCTGTGAACTGGAGATTCCTGGGCCTCACCCCAAACCTATAGAATCCGAACCTCTAGGGATGGAATCTGAATATTTTTAAAGGGGTTGAGGGATTGTGATAAGTGACTGGGTTTGGGAACCACTTCTCCTAGAGATAGAGGAATATTTTCCTATGGCTGTGGACTCCCCTCCCCAAATGACTCAGCCCATCCCAGACCATGTCATTAAGCCCGTCCTCCACTGCCATCAGGCCAGCCTCCCTGTGGCACCCACACACCATTCTCCTGCCCCTTGGATTTCCCGGCCCACCAAACAACCTCATTTTGCCCTCCTTCCCTCTCCTTCCCTTCCTTGCCTCCCACTTGTACATCCCTCCCTCCCCAGGACCCCAGCTCCTGCTCCTCCTGTACAGACCCTCCTGAGAGCATTCTCTCTGCCTTAGCCTTCCTAACTAGTACACTTTGGAGGAGCAACAGAAAATCTCTTAGTTTATATGCTGGCTGTTTAAGGATGGTTCATCCATGTGTCTTTTCCAAGATAAATACTCAAGAATATGGTTGATTTGGTAGAATATGCCTAAATTCCTTCTTGTGCTCTGTCTCTTGTCTTGCAATCCATTCTCAAGTGAGATTTTTTAAATCCTCATTTAAAGAACTTTAGTGCCTTTGAGAGCACAAGAAGAGTTTTGTAAAGATGTAGCCTTCCAAAATGAGCTCTCTCATCCAAAGAGCCACTAGCCTTAATCTCTGCCTTTCATGACAAATTTGATGGGCTCTGAATTCCAGGATGCCACATTTGGAAGGAAACTTCAACATCATCTTCTCTGAGGGCTGACAGAGTCAGAAGAAGTTCTTAGAACACAAACCATAAAGTTGAAACTTTCTTTAAAATGTTTGTTGTCAAAGGCTGCACCCCTGATCTGCCCACTACAAGGGGGAAATGGTTAATGCTCTTCCCTGACTGCATTAACCCTTCACGCACTTGTGCCGGCTGTTGGAGGAATTCGACCACAGGTTATTGATCCTCCATGGCAGGTTCCTCAGCAGTGGTACCATTGATATTTTGGGGCCCAGTAATGCTTTTTTTTATGAAAGTATAGTCAGTTTATAATGTTGTGTCAATTTCTGGTGTACAGCATAATAGTTCAGTCATACATATACACATATATTTGTTTTCATGTTCTTTTTCATTATAGGTTGCTACAAGATATTGAATATATTTCCCTGTGCTATACAGTACAAACTTGTTGTTTATCTATTTTATATATAGTAGTTAGTATCTGCAAATCTTGAACTCCCAATTTATCCCTTCCCACCTGTTTCCCCACCTGGTAACCGTAAGTTTGTTTTCTATGTCTGTGAGTCTGTTTCTTTTTGTAGGGAACTGTCCTGGGCTCATAGGATATTCAGTGGCATCTCTGAAGTCTGCCTACTAGAGGCCACTAGCTCTCCTCCCCTGCCCCTCAGGGGGTGAGGGACCAAGTGGTCCCCAGTGAGAAGCACTGCCCTTCAGTGCTCTAAACAGTCCCCATCCTCCCAGAGCTCACAGTCCAGCTAGGATATCAGCCTCTACACCAACACTCACCAGACCCCGTGATAAGCTCTCTAACAGACCCACAAACAGGAAAGAGGGAGACCCAATTCCATGAAGGAGAGTCAGAGAAAGCTTCACAATGGGGGTGACTTTGGAGGCAAGTCTCAAAACAATAAGGCATTTCCAGAGGAAGGGTATGTCAGGCTAAAGGAACAGCTTGCACCAAAGGCATGGAAGAGCGTGGTACATTCAAAGAACAGAAAATCATTCTGAGTAGCTGGAGTTCAGAGTCCCTGGTGGAAAGGGACACAGCTTAGATTGCCAAGTCCTCTTGACCCTTGTGTAGCCTCCTTTACCTGATTTTGAAAGTGAATTCGCCATGGAGCAAATTGAGCATGCGTTCTAGAGACAGTAAGTGGAGGTTGGGGGAGCAGCACCACACACTATTGAGCTCAAGCCTTCAAGTTTCAGTGTATCAACTTCCTCTAAACCAAAGATGTCGGGAACCACCACACTGTGCATTAGAATGTTGACTTGAAGCAAGATCACAATGAACATCAGGCTTGTGGAAACCAGCTCCATTCAAACACCATTTTAGCTATCTCTGTCAATTCTCGGAGGTTGGGAGTGAAGCCTGGGGCAGACCGCCATTGCTGCTGTCTGAGGTGGAGGAGGAGAGCTAAGGAGATGACAGTGGCATAGCAGGAAAGAAGGGGATGTACAGAAGATGCCTGGACTGAGAGCAGGACACCAGCTGTAAGCCTAACTCTGCTGCTAGCTGCTTGAGTCACCAGAATTCCCCAGGCCTGTTTCATCATCTGTAGATGGAAGAAATTACAGTAACTCTCTTCGAGGCCTTGTTAAGCCTCATCACCTTGCTGGTCCTCAATTCCCCCAGACAGTCAACATGGGGACTGAACTAGACCAGGGGTTTGACAACATTCAGATCAGGATCTCTTTCAAGAATAATGAAAACTGTACCTTGCTCCCACACCCCAGAAAGAAATGAACAACGATGCCATTTCTTTCATTTAAGAGCATTCGCAGAACTCTCAGAAGCTCCAGAGACCCGAGGCCCAAATCATCCTTTCTAAGATCCTAGCCATTCTGGGTTCTATGACCGTAGTTGCTGTGGCTCTGACCCAAAGAGACTGGGTGTGCTGAGTTGGGGCCGTCACCTGCTACTAAAGGATGGATCCACCCTGACAGAAGGCTCTAAAGATTTTTGCAAAACAGAGAAGCTCCCTGTTAGTAGCCACTGCTTCTGGTCTGCACAGCATCCCTGGGCTCGTCGCTACCAGACTGCCCCTGCCTTCTTCACAGCTCCTTCCCCAGCCCTGCGGGCTGGCCTCTGTGCCCTTCCCTCTCACCACCCACTCACTCCTGCATCCCCCTGCGTGGAACTGAATCACGAAAAAGAAACTGCATATCTGTATCCATACATGTTCCCCAGGTGTCTGATCCTCCCTCACCACTCACTCAGACCCTGCCCAACCGGGGCCCGTTGTCAGTGTGTGTGGCTCACAGACAGGTGACCTTTGGAAGACTCCATCCAACACACGCATCTGATTCTATATCACTGAGGAAACTGAAGAAAAGAAAATGTTTGTTAAAATCAGTGAGATCTAACAAAGGGGTGGGGACAAGGGAGAATGCCTAAATTCCAGCACTCTCCCCATGGAGAGAGGGTGGAAAAACCCAGGTCTTCCTGCCTGGACGGCCTCAGATCCGGGCCTCCCCAGAGCCAGAAATCTGTGGAAATGTATATATCTTTTAATAAGCCCTCATTACAAATAAAAATAGTGTTACATCAATACGGGGGTTGGGTGAAATGCATCCCAACTTTGCTAAACAGAGAAAGCATCGAGCTGGCTATAATAATATCAAGCAGGGCAGTCCCTCTGCCAAACTCGGACGGAGGGGAATTCACACAGCCAGAGGAAATCTGTTTTTCATCAGTGTTTCAATATTCAAGGAAGTCGGGGACATTTTTCTGCGACTGAAACAGATTGCCAGCTGCCAATACTCTGATTTAATTCTTTCTCTTTTTTCCCTCTCATTTGAAAAAATTGCCGCAAGCAATCAGTGGGATATCAAGGCCTTCGGCTAACATGGATCATACCTAATGGAGGGATGGGGCGTGGGGGTGGGAGGAGGGGGAAGGGGGAAAAGTACAAGAAAAGCAGAAAAATGAGAGCAGAAAGAATGGAGGAAGGTGAGAAGGATGGGGACTGTGGGAAGGCGAGCAGAGGAAGAATCACACAGAGAAAGGAGAACAAGGTCTTCAAGATCTTGGAGGTCAGCTTCCTCTCTGGTGTCGGGCAGGATGCACAGGGATAAAGTTATTTGCCCAGAGTCACTGAGCCCAGAGCAGAGAACCCAGCTCCCCCTACTCCAGCCTAATGCTCTCCCTCTTCTGCAGGTAGAGAGCAGAGTGAAGGGAGGGGGATTAAGAAGATAAAGATGAGAACTTGTGTGTGTGCACACCTGCATGGGGCACTTGGCTTCTCCAAGCACCCATGCTGTCTAACATAATCTAATATTCTAAACTCTCGCATGATCTGATATTCATAGAGCCCTGGCTCTTCAACACTGGGAGCTTCTCCAGAAATGTCTCTCAAACCTAGAGGACTTGGGGGAGGATATAGCTCAGGTGGCAGAGCGCATGCTTAGCATGCACAAGGTCCTGGGTTCAATCCCCAGTACCTCTCCAAAAATAAATAAACCTAATTACCTACCCCCTGCAAAAATAAAATCATTAAATAAAACAATGATAAATAAATAAATAAAATATTTTTAAAATGATCTTAAAAAAAAAAAAAAAAAAACCTTAGAGGACTCCGGTTGCTCCCTCATCAGATCATAAATGGTGGAATCAGACAGCTGAAGGGGTATCAGGCTGTCACTGGGCTAAGGCTCGGCCTCCCAGTGAATCTCCATGCCTCCCCAACCTCCACCCCTGGAGGCCTCTGGCCTCCTGGGATGGTGGGTGTGTGGACGAGAGGCACTCCTTGGGCACCTGGAAATCCCAAATTCCAGGGCCTCTGTTCTAACTTTGGAAGGCTGTTACCCGCTCAGAGATGAGGGCCTTTCTGGTTCAGGCATTAGTTACTAGTTTTCAGTCTCTCATTTATTTAATAGTATTGTTCAGTGTTGATTCATTTGGATAATGGTACTGGGGCTGCCTAAGATGTAAACATTAGGGGAAACTGAGTCAAAGATACACAAGACCTCACTGTACTATTTTTGTAACTCATGTAAAATTCTTTCAAAATGAAAAAAAAAAAAAACCTTCATAATGTTATCAAACGCCAGGTTCGAACTTAGAAGTGTCCATCAGTATCTGGGCCCCAGGCCCTGGACTCTGGCCAGTGGCTCCCCTCCCTCCACTCCCCTCCCCAGCTCCTTCCCATACAACCCCTATGCAGACACATGTGGACACTCTGGGCTGCTCTTCCAAGCTCAGGCCACAGCCCCTGACCCTGCAAATAGCCTCTCCCTGGCCACCCCTGGAGCCTAGGGATGTGCACAATGGCCATGCAGTCCACCCCTGGGAGAACAGAAAGGCTCAGGGTCATTGGGGCAGGGAATTTCAGAATCTTGGGTACCAGGAACCCAGTCTAGAAGCAGGTATAACTCACAGTCTCCAGGCAGAGACAGTCATGGCCTTGTCCCCTGAGAAGGGACCCAGGAAGAGAACTCAGAGGTTAAGGGTGGCTGATCGGCTTCCTCTGTCTCCATGAAGACAGCCTGCATGCAGTGTAAGGAGGTAGGTGCTGTCCTCTCCAGATCTTGCTCAAATGCCCCCCAACCCCATCCCCTTTCAGGAAGCATCCCTGGTTTCATTCCATCCCCAAACACAGAGGTTCATGCCCTTCTTGGTTCCACATCAAATGATGCCCTGATTCGAATTATCTGTGTTCAAGTCTATGCCTCCTCCACTAGACCAAGAGCTTCTCAAAGGCAAGGACTGCATCTCATTCATCCCTGGGCTCCCAGCCCCACATCTAGCACATGGATAGATGTTATCAACTGATGCTTAAAGTGTTATATCCTCCAGAGAGTGAAGAGAGCACACAGAGAGGCCAGGGGATTATGTTGACTGGAATCAGGCAACTCTGAGTTCAAATTGTGATGCACACTTTTCATTGCTGTTTACTGGGAAAAATTATTTAATCTCTCCGAAGCTTAGCTTCCTCCTCCGAGTCATTGTCAGAATTGAATGAGACGATGCTGTTGAAGCAGTTGGCAGAGCAGCCGGCCTTCAGTAAGTGCTCAATAAATGTGGCACCTCAATGGCTCTCAATGGCTGTCTCACAGTTATCTTCATTTGGGTACAGGGAGAGGCTCAGCAGAAGCAGATGAAGTAAATCCAACCAAGTGACCAGAAAAACTAGAAAATCAGCCCCCCACCCACTCCCAGAAGAAATAAGCCAGGGTATGTCCCACCCCAGCAGCCCGTCAGCAGCCTCTCTCTGTAAACTCGAGCCAGCACGATGCCACAGGCCCTCCAAGCCCACTGCTGACTGAGGGGCCCCACACCCTTTCCAGAGAGCTGACACTCCATAATCTCCGGCTGAGGCCCTTGTATCTCAGGGTGGCTGGTGACAATGGCGAGACACATCGGGGAGCTGACAAAGAAGAAAAGACTGTTTTCAAGAGATCAACACATCAACACCTGTTAGTCAAAGCTGGCTAACTCCAGCAGCCTGGAATGCGAAACAAGAAAAAGGCATGAAAGATGGGTCCCAGGATGGCTGTGACAGAGACGGAGGTCCCAGAGCAGATGGTTCTGCATGGTCACAGAAGGGGAAGGTGTGACAGCTCGAGGCTGGACCAAGTCCATCCCAAATGTGATTAAAATGGCAAAAAGTAGAAAGAGTAAGAAAGTAAAGGGTAAAACAAATTCAAACCCCAAAACCAAAAACAAAAAAGGTTTTTTTAGAGAATATCATCCAAGCAAATTAAATTTCACATACAAGAATTTAACAGGATAAAGAGCATTTCTGAAATGTAAAGTCAAAAGATTACAGATATAACTTAGCGTACAGTCAGGGCAGAACAGTGGTATTCTGGTATTCTGGAAAAGTGGTATTCTCATCTTCCGCCCTCCCCAAAAATAAAACCCTGATTTGCAGCTTTTGCTGGTTTCCATGTGTGAACATTCCCGCGATTGCTAGTTTCAAGCTGTCAACATGACTATCACGGAAGATGGGAGTCCGGAAGAAATGTAACAATCGCTCTTGCAAAACCAGTACAAACCAGCCCCAAGACAGCAGCGGCAGCTGGACCAAGTGTGGGGACCCTACAGAGAAGCAAGAACACAGTGAACACACAGCCCCAACAGTCAACAGAAGTCAAAAGAAGGAGTAAAGAAATCAAATCTCATGCCCCCTCCCAAAATAAACAGCCAGTCTCTAGGCTCAGAGACAGACTCTGCTACCCTTTGGCTACCTGACCTGAGTTATTTCCTTAATCTCTCCTACCCTCAGTTCCTTGCATACAAAGTGAGGGAAATAACACTAATGTGGGGATGTGGTCAGGGTTTGGAGAAATACTGAATATAAAGGTTTCCCGCAGTGCCGGCCACTTAGGAGGCCCTGAGCAACGTTCCTGTCCCCTTCCACACCTCCCTCTTCTGGGCTCCATTAGCACTTGGTAAATGTGCTGCTCTACTGTGACCATGTTTTCTAGAACAAGTTCTGATTTCAAATACCCTATCCTTCTGTGTCCATGGGTACCAAATCTTTCATGGGATCCCAATTTGGGAGTTTAGAAAATGTATTCAGCATATGATATTAGTCACATTGTAGATTGATATTTTTATATAGATCCATCCCCTCCTTCAGGCCATGAGCCCTTGAAGGCAAAAGCAGGTGTTATTCTCCTTTCTATCCCCAGTTCTTAGTCCAGTACTCAACGTACAGTGGGTTCTCAGTAGATATTAAGTGAAGAAGAATGAATAAACCATTTTGTCCCTGTCACATGATATTCGTGGAAAGATAAGACACTTCAGGATCAGACAGACTTGTATTTGAACCCTGATTCTGTCTGACTTTGGCCAAGCTACTAAGTTTAATGGTATATCTGTAAAATGGGATAATAATTCTCGTGAAAATAACAAGAGTGATGTATGTAAAGCACTCTGCAGATATTTTAAACAGCAGTGTAATTTACATAAAGTGGGTAGATCCTAAGTACACAGCTCGGTAATTTTGTACCTACTCCTGTAACCACCACATCACCCAGATCAAAGTACAGAATATTCCCATCAGCCCCAGGAAGTTCCTGGGGCAGGTTTAAAACATGGTTGCAAATTCTTTGACACTTCTACCATTGAGAGGTGGGATCCACATGCTCTCTCTGAATCTAGGCAGGCTTGTGACTGCCTTGCCTTAGAACACAGCAGGCGTGACAATGTGTGACAGCCAAGGCTACACCGTTAAAGGCCAATCAGCTTCTGCCTTATTCTCTGCACACTCATTCTCAGTGCCCTGAGCCCGGGTAAGAAGTCTGACCACGTGGAGTCACCGTGGTGGAGAGGCCTCCTGCAGGCACTCCAATCAACAGTTCAGCTGAGTCCAGCCTTCCAACAAGCCCCACCAATGTGTCAGATACACAAAGAGTCTGTCTTGGACCCTCAAGGCCAACCTACCCACACAGAAAAGAAGAATCACATAATCAAACCCTGCCTGAGTTCCTGACACACAACATTGTGGGATAGAATGAGCCGATTGTTGTTTTAAGCCACTGGTTTGTGGGGTAGGTTTTTACATGACTACGTATAACAGGGACAGTGTGTACTTGCCCCTGCCCAGTCAATAACATCTTTCCTCCCTTTCTGAGATAATCACGTTTCTAATGTTTATCATCATAGATTCATTTTGGCTGCTCTCAAACATTATGTAAATAGAATCATCCAATATAAAGTTTTTGTGATATAAAGTCTTATTTCACTCAGTATACTGTTTCAGAGAATCACCTCTGTAGCTTGTATCAGTGACTTTTTCATTGCTAAATAGTATTTCATGTTATTAATATACTATAACTTGTTTGCCTGATCTGCTGCTGAGAGATACTGGGTTGTTTCCAATTTAGGGCTTTTACTAACAAACCTGCTATTGAATATTCCTGGGCAAGTCTTTTTTAAACATATATTTCTATTTCTCCCAGATAAATGACTAAGAGTGGAATTGCTGGGTCATAGAGTAGGTATATGTGGATATTTATTAGAAATGACAGTTTTCCAAATTGGTTAGAGCTTTTTGTACCATCATCCACAGCTTCTGAAATTTCCAGATGTTCCACACTCTTACCAACACTTTGTATTGTCAGTCATTTTAATTTTAGCCATTCTAATGTGTATACTGCAATACTTCTATTAATTTATTTTGCATTTCCCTGATGTCTAATAATATTGAGCAACTTATTGTCCACTTGAATATCTTTGTTTGTGGGAATCCTGTCCAATCTTGTGCACATTTTTTTAATTGGGTTGTTTGTCTTGTTATAAATGAGTTGTAAGAGTTCTTTGTATATTCCGGATACTAGTCTTTTGGCAAATATGTTCTCCTATACCATGACTTGCCTTTGCACTTTCTTAATGGTATCTCGTGATGAACAGAAATTTATTTGTTTTCTAGTTTTGATGAGATTGAAATTATTAAAAAAATTTTTGTAGTTTGTAACTTTGTGGCTTGTAACTTTGTGGCCTAAGAAATCTTTGCCTACCTCACAATTGCAAAGATAGTATTTTATGTTGTTTACTATTGTTTTAGCATTTAAATCTATAACTCATTTCACATTAACTTGTATGTATGTTATGAGGTAGGAGCTAAAGTTTCTCTTTTTTTATCCTCTGTATTAATATCCAGTTGTTCTAGGACTACTCACTGAAAAGACCTTCCTTCCCCCATTGAACAGCATTGGTGCCTTTGTTAAAAAACAAGTGACCACATATATGTGGGTCTACACCTTTCCAGAGATGGTCTACCTGTCCAGATGCCTGAAGCTCCATCATTAGAGATAATTATCTCTGTAATTTGAATGATTTCAGTCTTTAAAATCCCAAATATCTGTCCATGACGTAACAAATTAAGCCCTGTTTTCAATTTATACCTTGAGATTCTGAAGTTCATTAAGTCCCAGATAGCAGAAATGCCCTGGGATAGAAGTCAAAAGACCTAGGTTACAGATAATTCCAATTCAACAAACATCTGCTGAGGGCCTTCTCCTTGCCAGGCAGGATGTGTGAGTGTGCTGGGGGAGGAGAGAGGACGGAAAAGAAGACACGTCCCCTGTCCTTAAGGACTTCACAGCTGGACTCCAGCTGAGACTGGAGACCACTTTTATTGACCCCATGTTCCACAAAGAACCCTGCAACCCAGAGTGGAGAATTTGGAGAATTTTTTACTCCTGTAATAATTATATAAATTTTAAGGCACTAGCCAGTTCACTACCAGATGACTTTGATCAATAGGTACCTTAAATTTCTCTGCTGTTGAAGAGGGATTAAGAATGTCTTCACTCCCAAGGTAAATCATATAAAATGCTTAGCTCTGAACTTAGTATCTAGTGAGGGCTTGATATGTTAGCTGTTGTTATCATTATGATTCTTCTCAGGGCTGTGATGAGAATAAAAATCCTAGCATCACAGAATCTCAGGGTTGGAAGGAAACTTCCCATTGGAGGCCAGCAGTTAATTATCAGAATTGCCTACAAATATTGTTTAAAAATCCCCAACTCAGGATTCCCTTCTTTCATCTCCTGGTGAAGCCTGGGGATCTGCATTTGGAACAAAAATCTCTGGATATTCTATGATAATCAAGTTTATAGACCACCAACTTCTGGCACAGACACATGGTGATGGGAAGATACCTAAATTGTCTGAGAAAGGCTGTTACTATACAAATGTAATTGGTTTAATCAGATAAAATGGTTATATTCCGAGAGAAACAGCTAGCACCGGGCAAATCTGGAGAAGGAAAGTGCTTGTGATAGGAGGGGGTGGAAAGGAAGGTGGTTGGGTGCCAGAGACACATTTCATCAATTTCACAATTTTACCTGGGGCCAAACCCTACTCAAACCTAAAACCAATTTACATCAAGTTGGTGATGGAGTAAACCAACAGGTCTGTTAGCCAGCTCAAACACTAACATGAGAAAAAAAAATCAGAGTCAAAAACAAATTGAGAGCAAGATAAGGCAAGCTGATAGGACAAAGCCCTAGAAAAATGATTTTAAGGAACAGTAGCAAACTTCAAATCCTGACTGAGGCATGGTGACCCAGCAGGACTGCTGAGAGTCAGGGCACTTCCAACGGTGGGAAAAATCCTACAGATGACAGGCCAAAGAAAACTGACTTCAAGATTGCTAGTGGAACAAAGCAGGGAGGGGTTGGGGCTGATTTTGTCTGCAATGAAATTTTCCATGGGTCACACAGATTTTCTTTTTTCTTTTCTGAGTTTCAGGATGGGTGAGCAGATGACTGGAGCCCTGAAAGAGAGTGAGTAAAGGGTCTGGCTGAGAAAAGCAAAGTGGCATGACGGTCTCTAGGTCAAGCCTGAGACCAGGAGCCAGAATGGCTCCAGCCCAAGGTCTCCAGAGAGGACATTCCACAAGCACACAGCCTCATAGTGTAGGAAGAGAAGCTTTGATATGGGAGGTGGGAGGCCTGTCCAGCCCCTAACAACCAGAGTGACCTTGGGTAAGTCGATTCCATTCCCTTGGCCTCAGTTTGCACATCATCACCAGTCACATATCATTAGATCCTATAGTCATGACCCAGAAGTTCACTTGAGTATGAGATGGTATTTTTCAGGATCCCCAAGTCTTACTGAGAGATCAGGGAGCCCACTGAGGTCACTAAAAAATGCTTTGTCCACAAAGCTTCGTCCACTTTTCCTCATATCCAGGTGTGCCTCTCAGGATGGCTGGCTGAGCCCACAGTGGGAGCTGGGGAGGAAGGAGGAGAGGTCTCCTGCCCAGCAGCAACCCCTCTCTGTGCCTGAGAAGCCAAGGACATTGGAAGCACTGCTGGAGTCTGCTAACACTTCCCCCACCTCCAGCCCCACCCCTAGTTCCCAGCATCACCTCCTCATCTGAGTTAGGGAAATGGAGACTTACCCACCAGGGGCACTTCTGCTCTGGAAAGAGAGAAGTTTGGGAAAAGCCAAGGAAAGCACTAACCTGCTTCCCAGAAAGCCAGTAACATAAAGCGTATTTCATATTATGGACTGAAAATGCTTAAGCAGAGACTGGAATGGCAAGTCCACAGGTAAGGGAAGCTAGAGTATTTGGGAGATAACTCCCAATCCCATTCTTTTGGGTTTCATATTAAGAGCAAGAGTTATCTTTGACAGACAGAATATGGCACTGATATTCTCTCTCTTTCTCTTACACACACACACACCCCCAACACACATGTGGTTGACACCATACCCCATCACAGCAGCAAAGTCCAAGGAGACCCCCAAGTAGAGGCTAGGGAGTAAGTTGATTTTGTTCTTTCTTTTCTGTGCCTTGGTTTACTGGCCTCATGTTGGGGCGATATATATCTTGAAGAGTTTTTATTATGGACTAGGAGGCTCAGGAGACTCCCTAACTCCTGCCAGCTTTATGAAAAGTGGCAAGACTGGCTTGCTCAGTCAAAATCCCTGAAAAATGGTGAGGCCCCCTTAATCTCCCTTCCCACAGAAAGCATGCCACCATTTTGGAGGGCTGGAGTTAAAGATCAAATGAAACATAACAACAGTGACCATGACTGTGATGTTGTGGACAATCCATTTAACCCAGCATTTCAGAAGACATCCTCTTTGGATTCCCTTTCAGCCTTGAAAATCTTCCTGTATTTCCCTGGATCAAGCCCACTGCCGTATGTTGAGTGGGACACAGGGCATAGCCATTCCATAGAGCCTCAGGGCCCTCTATTGGCAGGTCACCAATTTGACTCAAATTAAGGAAACCTGAGGTCTCAACTATCCCTATTTTCAGCGCCTGGCACAATGTAGCCATGCAATTGCTTGTGGAACAGATTTTCAAGTTCAGATTGATGGCTAATTTGGGGGGCACATCAATGCAACACAACTTCAGAAGACATTAAGAAATAGTCAAATTTAGGGGGAAGGGTGTAACTCAAGTGGCAGAGTGCATGCGTAGCATACACAAGGTCCTGGGTCCAATCCCCAGGGGGTGGAGGGTGGGAAGGGATAGACTGGGATTTCAAAATTGTAGAATAGATAAACAAGATTACACTGTATAGCACAGGGAAATATACACAAAATGTTATGATAACTCACAGAGAAAAAAATGTGACAATGAGTGTGTATATGTCCATGAATGACTGAAAAATTGTGCTGAACACTGGAATTTGACACAACATTGTAAAATGATTATAAATCAATAAAAAATGTTAAAAAAAAAATCCCCAGGACTCCCACCAAAACTAAATATGCAAACTTAATTACCTCCCCCCCAAAAAATAAACAAAACAATTTTTTAATAGTCAAATTTAACCTGCATGAAACAGACACAACGGCAACCAAACCAAAAATAGTTTTCTAGCAGAGTCATCTAGGGCTTTTGTCCCTTTCTTAATAACAGAGTTAAAGTATTTTGTTTGTTTGTTTGTTTCTAATTTAATTCTTCTGGCTATAAGCCCACTTCACTCTTTTGAGGGAAGGGAGGGGGCTTCCTGGTAAACAGAAAATAACACACCAAAATCCTTAACATAAAAACAATTCATAGCCTAGAAAGATATACAGAATTCCTCAGACTATATTGCTTATAACTTGCAAAATGTCTATAGGTTCAAACTTTTAAAATTACTTCTTTTTCCAGATGTTGAGAGATAAACCCCCCAAGTCCCTTTTTATAGTCACAACTGTGTCTAATGTGTTCCTGAGGTCTCAAAACCTCAAATCCACTATTTTTGGTAATGAACCCAGAGGGTCTTCTTCTTCCACTAAGAGAAGGTCTACATAAATCAGTTCCACAAAATAAGCATTCTTATCCAGGAAGGACAGGACCCACCATACACCACGTGGGAGCGTTGTGTATTTATAATGTTTGCCACCTTTTTTAGACAAGAATTCAACCACTTAATTTTACCCCACAACCAGTTTTCTTCATGTGATGGCAACTAAATGGTATATGGGAATCTAAGCTGTTGGAGTTTGGTACAATGCCCCACCCAATGGAGACAGAGTATGTGTGTTTGTGTGTTTGTGTGTGTGTGTGTAATTGCAGAGCATGAGTGGGGAATTTTTGCCATCCTAGACTTTCTGGAAATGCCATGATCTGTTTTGTCCTCATCTTAAGTAAACTGAATTACAAGCTGGAAATATGTCAGTTCCTTGAAAAAGGAGGTGTACAAGATACATTCCATCCCCAGATCAAATTAAACAATTTGCTCCAAAGAGATCCACTTTCATGCACACTGGGGCTCATATGAGCTCCCCTTCAGTAAGCAGGCACTTGGCAGGGAAAGCCACATTTTCCAAATGCCCAGTCCCTCCTCCTCTGAATCATGTTCATTTCCCCTGAAGATTTTGCCCATTCTTACAATTGAGGGGTTATTAAACTGATACTTTCTTTTATTTCTCCTTTTTCCTTTTTTTCGTTCACTCTACCTCTTTTCTAAACCACGAAGGAGAAATTTTTTCTCAAAGGTCAGAGAAGCTAGACAATCTGAGAATGTTCTTCTGACTTTGGAAGGTACACCAAGTCCAGGAGAGTTACAGGGAATGTTCGCCAGAGTCAGATTCACCTATGGCTAGAGCTGAGTGCTCTGGCTGGCTTCACTTGCCATCACTCTGCCTTTCCCACATCTGAGCTACCCCTGGAGTGTAGGAGACCTCTCCAGCGTCTTTGAAAACCAGATCTTCTGAGAGCTGGGTGACTGATAGGACATGCAAACCTCCTTGGCCCTGTTGGATTTGTTTCATCATTTTAGTTCTTTCGGTGGTTTTAAAAATCTATGTTCAAACATCTTTCCAATCTACCCATTTCTGAAGTTGTAAATTTCAGGGAGGAAGCCATAGTTCAGTAGTAGAGTGTGTGCTTAGCAGCTTAGCATGCATGAGGTCCTGGGTCCAATCCCCAGTACCTCCATTTAAATAAATAAATAAACAAACCTAATTACCCCCAATAAAATTTTTTTAAATATATTGTAAATTTCAGCATTAGAGATTCAATTATATTCAACAAATTATGTATATATTATTTGATGCCCTAGCATCTGAGATCTTCTCTGCTGGACTGTGAGCAATCTGAGGAATGAGAGCATGGCTTTTATTTCTGTATCACTAGAGCTTAGCCCAGTGACTGGTACATAGTAAGTGCTTAGTAAAGGTGATTTAGTGAGATAATAAAACCATGAAATGAAAGCTCAGCATAGACCCAACACTAGCCAGGCAGTCCTTGGAAGGAAGCAGAAAGGGAGAGAGAGAAAGAGGGGGAGAGGGAGGCAAAAAAAGGAAAGGAAAGAAGTAGCAGCAAAATCTACAGCACTAGTTCTCCAGAAAGACAAGATTTTCCTGCATGAAATAACTGGGGAACAATGAAATTCAATGTATGCAGTTCCCTGAGCTGGAAGACAAATAAATCAGATGAGACAATAAAATTGAGTTTTTGCAGGCACCCGTGGTGGGGGCGGGGGGGTGTGTTTTAGGGGAGGGATGGGTTAGGGAAGGAAGATAAAGACCACATAGTCTACTGTCAAAGGATTGTTGGTCTGATTTTGCCAGGTCAGCTATATCTATTCATCAAACTCAGTTAATTGCTATAGTCTGGACTCCTTTTTGCCTGAGTAAACGAAACCTAAAAGATTTTTAGAGTTTGTACTTTTGCTTCCTTAGCCCTCCTGAAGATGCTGTCAGCCAAAGGCATGGGCCGCACCCCTTTCTTTCAACACTCCCCAGGGGTTTACTCTGTTTATCAAGCAAATAACTGGTGTGCAGCAAAGACTGTCTCCAGCTCTGTTGGCTTGCTAACCTGTTTGAGGAGCTGACAAAATCAATCTCTGTAGGAATCCTAAGAGGCAATCGAGCTTCTCAAGTCTCCTCAATCTTTGCTTCTCTGAATAAATCAATCCATCCCCTCTCCAGGTGAAGGACACCACTGATGAGTCCCCCTTCCCCACTTCTTGTGTTGGCTTCCTCACTGTCATTGCCATGCTGTCAATTTAATTCCATCCTTAGGTCCTGAAAGTTTCGCTGCATGCTAATGGCAACCCCATCTATTTGACTTGCCTTTCTTGTGCAAATGTTGGGTGTACAGGCATTTCAGTTAAACATCTCAGAAACCCATCAAAGGTCACAAGTGCAGGCACGCACACACACAAACTACCTGACACATCCCATTCTTCACGGAATTCTGAAGTCCACAAGAAGCCCTCACACACTGCACGGGGCTTATGCCTCTGTGCCATACATAGAAACTGCTAGAAACTGCTTTGAAAATTGAGCAAACCAGGAAGAGAGTGGTCAGGAGGAAGGTCACTTTGTAGACACTGAAAGAGAAGGCATGTTTCAATTAAGTGTCGACATATTTTGTCATTGTCTAGATTGATTGTGACATTCCAGTAACACAAATCTATTTATCTTTGAGTTCTGCACACTGTATATATAAATCTCACATATTTGTTCAACATTTACTGCCGTTATTTATAATGGTCTGAGAGTACTGCAGATGTTAAGACCACGCTATCTGTTTTACTTCAAAACCTTCTGGAAGATAAGGACCCAAGTCTGAGCAATGACTTCAGACACAGAGGTTTCTAACCCCAATCATACATCAGATTCCATTAGGAGAATTTTGTTTTGTTTTGTTTTGTTTTAATATTGACTGCAGGCTTACCCCCAGATTTCTGAACCAGGATATCTGGGAGGAGGTCTAAGCTTTTAAACCACATCCCCTGGCGATCTTCAGCAGACAGCTCAGCCCTGGTGCAGGGAATAGAGTCAGGACCTAACAGTCTGGCTAACACAGCTGGGGTTGTTAGCAGGGGCTTCTAGATGGAGCAGCATCTGCCAGCCTCCAGATCTCTCCAAAGGCGATAACCCCACAATGTCTATGAGAACTAAGCGAGGGAAACCCAGGGACTGGAAGAGATCGCAAAGAAGGCATTTCCTGAGTTAGGACCCTAAAAGATACTCATGGTAGAGATCAGCTCACCCAGCAATGTCAGCCCCTTCTCCCACCCTACCTTTCCTCCAACTGGCCTTCCACCTGTGAGCTTCCTGTGGACACTAGGGAAAAAATGAAACCTGGAAAGGTCACTCAGGAGTGCTCCAGTGACCCACCCCAGCTGCTTCCAAAATTCCCCCTTCTGATGTTTGCTCCTATTCAATGTTTACCCAGGCTCTAGCTTTTCACCTTCTCTCCATCCCCAGAAGAGATATTGCTGAAGTTAGAGCTACGAGTAGTGAAGACAACCTTGAACTGAATGCAAGTCTCTTCCCTTATTTCATTCTATGTTATAAAAACCCAAAGGAACCCAGGAGGCTAAAATTGCTCCTCCTCTACCCCTCCGATTCACCCTTCTCATGGACATTGTAAAAGTGTACACACGACGGGCTCTAAGAATCCTTCTAATTCTCACTTTCTTATCCTCTGATTCCATTAGCCTCTCTTTTGCTGCCTGGCTTTTTTCCTGCCGTTTTCCCTTTTTATGCTGCACAGACCACCAGCAAATCCTAAAGTGCTATCCCTCAGCAAAGGAGAAAGGGCTCATTCATAATGCTAAACTGACCTCACGCTGAGCATTCAGACCTCTTCCTCCTTGAATCTCTTCCCGAATCTGTCACTCCAGGGACACAGACTCTTGTCTCTAAGTTCTTTATAGCTATAGTCTCATCAGTGTCTACAAGAAGACCACTTACTGCCCTTCCCCGTGACCTGCAGCTGCGTTTGTCTGCAGCCCTAAATAATACTGGCTTCTCTTTCTCCTTCTCCCACCCGCCATTCCTCCTCCCTCAGCCCTGGGTCAGCCAGTGGTAAGCCAAGGGCAAGTACGAAACAAATTTACAGTTCTCCCTCCTGCCCCAGGTCTCTCTTAGTGCTAATTTTTTCCAGCTTTCTCCCTAATGCTTGGATATTTGTATTTGGGATTCCTGTCTCACAGATGTATTTGTTTGTCTGGTTCTGGGCTGGACTTTGTTAAATTCCTGTCTCTTCCCACCAAGGAAGGATCTTTAAATCTGGAAATTTCTGTCCTGGAATATTTGCTGCTGTCCACCAACACCTCCTGTTCCGGAATCCACCCGTGGCTTGGAGAGGAGGTTGGGGAGGGGTGAAGCTCTGCCCTTCCATAGTTCAAGCTGCAAATATCCAGCCAGCCCCCTCTGCAACACACACCAATATTGGTGGCCTACGTCGCAGCTGCTAATACCGCTCTTCCTGGCCTCTGGCCAGTTCTCCAGCCACCCCACATTATCTGCATACATCTCAAATTGAAATATACAAGGAGTCCCATCACATTTTTCCAAAAATTCCAAATCTATAACATCTACAGAACACCTGTCATCTAATTATTGAGGAATTCTGTGGATGGAAAAAGAACAGTGGAAAAGAAGACCAACCCATCCTCCACCCACCCATTAAGGTTTCCATGTTTTCCCTCTAGTTTGTCTGAAGGACTGGCCTGCCTCTCTCCCTTCAGAGGCCTTTGCACCCTCTCCCATTGGTGATCCCATTTCTGTTTTCCGTGGGTGCTCTGGCACATGTAGAAGTCACCATGTTTGGTTAAGGTTCCAAACATTCACCATGCTTTTGAAGATTTATGACCCCTCCAAGTTTCCATACTCCCCGCCAGCCAGGGCCTTGGTCCCAAAGGTATTTATGCATTAGGTATTCTCTGAAACGTGGCGCTCAAGGCATGGTCTCTGGGTCTGGGATCATCTCTGAAAAGGTGGCTGCAAACTGCACTGACTTTCCAGCTCTCCCTTGTGACATGTGGGGTTCTAAGTTCTTTTGTACTAGGCTAAAGACAAATCCTTTTAGCTGGGAAAATAAAATCTGGCCATCCAGCAGTTTTAGAGGGAAGAAAAGCACAATGAATCCAGTCACTCCCATGTCACAAATTCTGAAAGTTGGGGAATTTCTGCTCTCTGGAATGTCAGTGGGCCACACTGACAAATGGACCGTTCTCCTCCATCTGAGTAGTTGGCATCCTGGGGACATAACTGGTATCTGATTCTACTGCCTTGACAAATACTGAACCTATGCAGATCAAACCCTATTATAGCATCCTCCAAGGGCTGTCCATATATATCATGTTGAATTTTGCTGCATCAAAGTCTTTGTGAAAGAAGCTAACTGCTTTGAATTCTTGTTGCCCAAAGAGCTTCTAGGAGAGCAGCAAGGGTCCCCTGAGGAACCTGACTCCCAGTGCTATTTACAGTTGTGTGTGGGCCTCTGATGCCTTCAGAGGAGCAGTGCAGGCCACCCTCATCTTCCAGCCCACAAGAGAGAAACAGAGAGATTAAACCCAAGGCACTCAGACTCTGGGCTCAATCATCACACCCCAGTTACCCTGGAGCAGAGTTAAACAAGCTAGTCCACGATCCAGAATGTGTCCAAGTATTCTGGTCTAAATTCCATGGTGTACCTAATTTCCTTATGCTTAACTAGAAATCCCAAACTCATTCCAAATGGGAACTCTAGATTCTAGGCCTGCATGAGGCCTAGGGACTGGTGTGCACCTCCGGCCTGGAGCACCCCTACCCTTCTAGTTTGGATCCGAAATCTTGCCTGTCTTTTCCACTTCACCCTCAGAACTTCAGGTGACCATGCAAATCCATACTGTCCAGGGCTCCCAGGCCTGAGTCTGCCTCAGTTCAGTGACATGGAACTGGCTATTTTTGATGAAGGCCTACATTGTGTGATGCCTTTCTTGCATTCCAGTCCAAACTGTTGTTTTTAGAAGCCATTGACAAAGATTACACAGCTGGGGGGAAATATCTCCTTTCTTTGGGTTTTATAATCTCCAAATTATAAATTAGAAGTCACAGTTCCAATGAGGTTTCTTGGCCTCTTAGCAGGGGCACACACACACACACACACTCACACACTCAAGTTGTCCTCACTCAAGAAAAAACTCAAACATGGATGTCTAGAAATATGGGTTCCACTCCTGGCTCTGGCACTACCTTGCTGGGTGACCTTGGGAAAATCACTTCACCTCTCTGGGCCCAGGCATGCTTTTCCAACTTCAATATATGAGCCTATGAAATCCAAAAAGTTACAGCCTTGCCAACCTGACCACACATTTACCCTAAAAGCATGATTATGATTTGCGTAAAATCACTCATATAGTCCCTGAATATAGAATTCTGTGTGTCAACTTGAAAGGCATAGTTGTGTTTTTTTAACAAGTTTTATTTATTGAATTCAGCTTTACACAATATTTCTTATGTGCCTGACACCACTCTAAATGCCTTAGAAATATTTGACTTATTAACTTCTTATAACAACTGAAAGATGATTTTAGATGAGATTAACATTTAAACTTAAAAAAAAAAAACACTTAAATCAGACTTTGAGTAAGCAGATTGTCCTCCATGCTGTAGGTGGGCCACATCCAATCAGTTAAAGGCCTGAATAGAACAAAAAGAGCAGCCTGCCCAAGTTAGATGAAATTCTTCAGCAGACTGCCTTCAGAATTCACCTGCACCATCAGTTTTTCTGGGGTCTCCAGCCTGCCAGCTCACACTGCAGATTTTGAACTTTCCAGCTTCAGTAAGTGCCTGAGCCAATTCCTTATAATAAGTCTCTTTCTCCATGTGGACACATTTTATTGGTTCTGTTTCTCTGGAGAAGGCTGACTAAAAGTTCCCAAGGACTGAGCATTCTCCGTGTACTCAGCCCCATACTAGTCACTGGGACAAATGGTTCTGTCACCAAGGGGCTTGTAACCTAGTTGGAAAGACAAGACTAACTTGGATGAAATAATTCAGAGCAACATACACAAGTGACAAAGGATGTGGGCCAGTTCTTGGTGCTATAGTTCAGAGGAGGGTTCAGTGGGGAACTTCAAGGAGGAGATGGCATTTATTCTCAGTCTCTAGGGCAGTTGGAATTTCCCAAGGGAAAGAGAAAAGAAGGATGGTCCAGAGGTGGTGAGATGCTTGGTACCTCTCCTCCACCTGGCTTTCCCGTCTCCATGAACACAGCTGCCATCCACACAGGTGCCCAAGGCAAATGGTTTCATCTGTCTCCACCCAAGCCTCACTAAGCACTCTGACACTCCATTCCTTTACTTTGTAGTCAATCACCTATCTTTAGACCTAACTCCTAAATACTAAGGAACCGTTCTCCTGGTTTCCATCCCCATGGCCACCTTCCTAGTCCAGGCTGCCATCTTTGCTCTCCTGGACCAGTATACCCCTTATATGTTGACCCTTTCTTTAGTCTTGCCCCTCCAGCTGCTTACTCCCCACAAAGCAGAGTGATCCTCCAAAAGTGAACATTGAATCATGCCTCTCTCAGCTTATAGCCCTTTGGTAGCTCTCCATTTCCTACAGAATAAAATCCAAATCTACCGTGGCTTCACCATGCTGTGCTCTAGCTGCTGCTGTGTCTCCATTCTCATCTCTTGCTGCTCACCCTCTTGTACCTACCAAGCTTCCAGGTCCTCAGAAATGCCATCATCTTTCCACCTTGAGGCCTTTGCACATGCTATCTTCTCTGCCCAGAGCTCTTTCCCTCTTTCTTTGGTTAATTTCTACTTTCTTTAGGTCTCAGTACTTATATTTTCCAGGAGAAAACCTCCTCTAACTTCTACAGACCTGTTTGGATGTTCCTCCAGCAACTCCCTGTCCTTTCTCTCTCAAAGCACTTACCACAAGTGCTATTGAGAAATTTTCTGTCTTCCCAACTAGACCTTAAGCTTCCAAAGACCATGTTCAGCTCACATCCTCAGAAATTACAGAAGTACTAAAGTATGTGTGATAGAGACTTAAATATGCTAAGTATACTAGGCTGGTCCTGTGCCCTGAAAATACAGCAGTGAACAAGACAGGCCCACCCTCCCAGACCTCACACTCTAAAGACAACAAACAAGTGAATAATGCATGAACACAATTAGAATTGTGAAGAGGGCCAGAAAAGAAAGAACTAGAGGGCTGTCCTAGAGCTTACTGGGGGAGCTAGAGCTGGAACACCTACTTCAGACAACGAGTGGTCAGAAAAGGCCTCTGTGAGAAGCTGACTTTGAGCTGGGGTCTGAAGAATAGAAAAGAGCCAGTCATGCGAAGACCAGGGCAGTGAAGTGTCTAGGCAGGAAAAAGCCTGGTATATTCTAGGAATGTCAGAAGATTATTAGGATGGCTGAGCAAAGAGAGAAAGTAACATATTATTCATACAATCAAGCTGACTGCACCAGAGACTTAGATCACAGCCACTTTGTCACCCGTGGGATGAGTCACTTTAGAGAGGGTTTAGTTCCCTCCAGTGGGAAAGGTGCTTGGTAAAAGAGGAGCCCCATACAGCAATGTCTTCTCTACAAAACATTTCAAAGTCCTAAGGCTCTGCCTTTCAAGCCCAAATTCCAAAGCAGTGAGATGAAACTGTTCTTATTAAAAATGTTCCATATGATAAAATTAATTAGCAATCAGCAAAGGAACAGGAATGGGATTATCAGTGGTCCTTTTTTGCCTGCATGGGGAAAGGTTAGGATGGGGAGAAGACAGGACTTGTAGTGTCCTTCCAACCATTAAATCAGGATGTGCCCCTTTGAGAAAATAGGCTCTGAAGGTATCCTTGGAATGAGTAGAGAGACCTCTTTCCAAGATTAAGAGTAGGGGCTTCCCTTAGAGTCATAGCAATCCCAGCCACACCTACATTATCCCAAGGTCAAGTTTACACCTATGCACACTAGATATGGAATGTGCCCTGTCATTTGATCCTGGTTTGGCTCCACTCTTTCCCTGCCCCAGAACAATAATCGTAGTCATTAACTGTGAGTAACTGTGGATGACAGCAAGGATGCTGGATTCAAGGACTGCTTACATGTCCTTCTGGACAACCTGTTCTCTTGTTCCACCACCATAATCAGAGCTCCCTCCCTCCATTCCTTTTCTCCTCCAGCCCTCAGAGACAGTCTACATTCCTAGCTTAGGCAATGCATTCTTGCTACCCTGACACATACCACCAGAGTGGGCCAGGCAGGCTGTTGAGAGAGCCAAGCCACCCACCCAACGCTTAGCTTTGGCTGAGGGCTTCAAGCCAGGCCATGGTGTCATAGCAGCTAAGATCCCCTGATAAGCCACATCAGCTCAACTCTTCAAATTGATCATGGCATTGTTGATGAAGTTAATGAGAGTTATATCAGACTGTATTCTTCCAAAGCCTAGATTGAATGACCTTTAATTAGGGCAAGTCTGCTGTTTAACTCTCTCTTTCCTGTAGAGTCACCTACTAGATCCAAATCTGGAATTGGTTTCAGTGGGTAAAAGCTGTTGGTGACAGACACACCATCATATAATGAGAACTCCCACATATGGAAAGGTCTCTAAGGAAGCTTTGGGGTTTTCAATTCCATTGCTACTAAATCGCCAGTGATTCTGGATTATCTTGAACCAATGTTCCAAATAATGCCTTCCTAGAATAGGATTCACTCATTCATTCAGAAATATATTTAGCACTTCCTGTGTGTCTTGCACTGTGCTAGATATGCAAGATGATGAAACAAATGAGATATGTCCCCTTCCTTCAAAGAGTTCCATAAAGAGTGATGCATATATTTATTTATTTTAAGAAGATGGCTGAGTGGGGAGGGTAATAGCTCAGTGGTAGAGCACATGCTTAGCTTGCTTCCATCCCCAGTACTTCCATTAAAATAAAGAAAGAAAAAGAAAAAGAAGGAGATGGCTGAAAGACCACTATATAAACCTTCCAAAGTCAATAATATCATTATGCGCTTTAATGAGCATCCCATCTGCAGGAACAATGATGATGATGCTGGTGGCTGATCATCTTGGGATTAGTAAATTATAGTAAGTTGAGCTGCTGTTTGTTCTCCTCCACAGTTCCTCCTGTGACATGGGCAGTTAGTGGCTGACAAATAGAACGAAACAGAGTTTCTGCTTCTACAGTCTCTCTGAGACGTGACTTTTTTATTACAATCACTTACTGTAATATTAATATTAACAACTAAATCTGAGTGCTTACTAAGTATCAGGAATAGTTCTAAGTGCTCTATATGTGTTGTCTCATTTAATTCTCACAACCCCAAGAGTTAAATACCACATTTCCCCTATTTTCACCCTGGCTTTACAGAGGCAGAGACTGAGGCTTAGATTGATTAATGTACCTTATTTCCTGCAAGGATTTACAGGACTCCTGTTGCTGACCTGGTTCAAGTTCCTCACTTGACGAAACCCATTCGTCCAGACTTTCTGTCTTCCAGTCAGTTGGCTACATTACTTTGTCAAGTGGTGGCCACAAACCCACAGACCCCAAATTGTGAGCTTGTTCAACAAATATCTATTTTGAATTCCCATGTTATAAGAATACAATAATGAAAAAAACACAGGCTCTGCCCTCAGGTGGCTTTCAGCCTGGTAGAGCAGATTAAAAATAAACAGAAGTAAGATAGAAACCAAGAGCAGGCACTGAACCTACTGATCTTCCAGATGCCAACTGAAGGTCCAGGCTGAAACTGACCCTTCAGCTTCCCCACCTCAAACTCCTGCAGCTGGACCCCTGAGTTCCAGGCCCTTATTATGGCTCTCACCTTGGAACTGTGCACTTCTGTGACCAACTTCATTCCACAAGCACTCATGTCATCAGCATTGTGGACAAGACAAGACCTGTGAAGCACAGTGGAACTGAAGACATAAAGAAAACACCCAAGTGGGTGGTCAGGCCAGGATTCTATGTACAACTGCTTGGAACTCATTAAAAATCATTAGAAAGAGGAGCCCAAGAAAGAATTCACCTGGACAATCAGAAATTGAGCAATAAGGAATTGAAGGAGAACTATGGTCTGAATTATATGATTCTCTCCAGCATAACAGCAGCAGAGATGCTGGCTCAGGACAGACTTAGCACCCTCAGGCTTTGCAAAGAAATATCAGAGATTATCAAATTTCTCAGTAGTTGATATTGGAGTTACTTTGTCCTTCTGTGGACAGAAGTTGTTCTGTGGTGAGTTGCATTTGGAATTCAGTATTCCAATGATGTCGGTATCCCTAGACAGTATGTATTTGCATTCTATTCTTTCTCCAGTTAGGGTAATCTTTGATTATTTCCAATAGGTGAAAAGCACCAACATCATATTCTGATTCAGTAAATTATTCCTCTCCAAGTTCTTGTCATCTGGGATGCAAGGGAGAACACAATCTCTGAAGAGCAGCTGATGGTCAGGGGTACAGTGGAGATTAAGGGTGGAGACCAAATTTCTACAGCTATCAGGTGGCTGGCTTCTCATGGAGGAAGAGTAGATAACTTATCTCTCACTGGTAAGTCTGAGCCCCACTTCTGCTCTCATGACTTGACTCATGGCAATCCCATTGAAACAAAGAACACTGGCTTCTCTTCCACAACCTATTTAAAAGGCATGGCAACTGGCACAGTCACCAACACAGGCAACGGCGCCATCATTGGACAGATGGCCTCACTGGCTTTGAGAGTGGGAAATGGGAAGACACCCATTGCCACTGAGACTGAGCACTTTGCGTTGTGGCAGAAGTGGCTGTTTCACCAGCATTCTTTTCTTTATTATCACCGTGTCCATGAAGTATGTCCTGGACTCCTCCACCTTCCTCATTGCTGCCTCTATGGCCCATGAACCTGAGGGCTTCTTGGTCAATGTCATTGTCACTCCACTAATGACAGAAAAATGAATGGTCAAGAACTGCCCAGTCCTGGAAGCAGTGGAGACCTCAGTTCTACCCCTACCATTTGCCCTGATGGGACTGACCTTGGGACTTACAATAGAATCTGTGTGTGGTATGAAAATCAGATCTATATGGCTGACCCATGAAAAACAGAAAAACCAACCCTTTGCCTGAAGCTCTGGAACCTGAGCCTCCTTGTTCAAGATAATAACACTGTATAACCAAATTTAGTTCAAACCAGGACAGGAAAGTGTTTCCATCATGGAGAAAATTATGGTAGAAACTGCTCTTGGAAATTCTCAGAGGTCATTCTGGGTGATGTGATAGAAATTAGGAACTGAGACTGCAAAGTGCCTGAAATCCCTTTTGATTCTACCAACAAATTTCAACTCCCCATACATGAGATGGCTGACCCCACTGACAAATGCTTCCTCATGATGATGAAAGGGCCCCCAAGAAAATCATCAAGAAGTGTAACACCATCATTATCAATGTTCCTGAGCAGCCTCTGGTCAAGGGCACAGCTAAGGCCTTCCATGCCATGTACATGAAGCTGAGGGCCTGGGGAAGCCACATTCTGGGTTTTGGTCGTCTCTACCTGCCAGCAGTCAGGTTCCCAGAAGCCACTCATTTGACAGATACCATGACCTCCCCTACCTCCAACTCTGCTTTGTGGGCTCTTGTCAAGGATTGATCCCCTTTGGTCTACTGTACTTGATATATTTACCAAATGCCACAGTGATAGGGTCAAGATTGTCATGGTCAAAGGTGACCATCCCTTCACAGCCAACATTATTGCCGGGGAATGTAGGTGTCATTTCAGCCAACAGTGAGACAGACGGTAGAAGACATTTAAAAATGCCTCAACACTGAGATGGGGCAAGTTCACAAATAGGCTAAAGCCGCGGTGGTGACCTGTATGGAGCTGAAGGTCACATATCAGGAGCACCTGGATGAGCTCTTAACCAACCACTCAGAAACCACCTTTACTCCAACATCTCCCCAGAAGGACCGATCATTCAGGTGGGCCATCAGAAACAGGATGCGGTCGTTGCTACAACAGAGGATGGAGTTAAGGCTTCTCCAGCACTAAAGAAGGCAGATATTGAGATTGACATGACGATATCAGATTCTAATGCAGCCACAGATGCAGGCCACACAGTCTTACTGAATGACAGTGACATCTTTACATCTCTAGTAACAGGGTGGAGGAACGTTGCTTAATCTTTGACAACCTAAAGATTATTGCTTATACTTTGACCCAGATCATTGCTATGCTTTTGCCTTCTTTTTTTGATTTACATTGTTGCTGGGCTCTCCCTGCTCACTGGTATCATTACCATCTTGTTCATCAACTTGGGAACAGACATAATTCCCTCATTTCTCTATCTTATGGAAAAGCTTAAAGTGACATGATGAATCAGAAGCCTTGCCATAAGAAGATGGACAGACTGATGAACAAGTCACCTGCCATGTAGTCCTGTTGGCAGATTGGCCTCATGCAAGCCCCGGGGGATCTTTTGTTGTTTATGTCACCATGTACACTTGGGGAAGATTTAAGCCCAGCACTTTCATTAACCTCCGGCACAATGGGGGAATGACAGCATGAATGACTAGTAAGATTTCTACAGGCAAGAATGGGCAAGGTGTCAAAAGAAACACCTAGGATGTACAGCTACACAGCTGCTCCCATTGGCATTATGAGCTAGCAAGTGGCATATCTGATCATGGAGAAGACCCAGAGCAATTTCATCTTCCAGCAAGGTCTTTCCAGAAACAAAGCCATCTGGGTAGGGTTTTCTTCACAGCTTATCATAGCAGTAACCCTCTTCTATGGCCTTTGAAGTGTCACAGCCCCTGATATCAGTATACTCCTGGCTCAGGATTGGTTTGTGGATATGCCACATGCCAATTCTTCTTCAGATGTGTAATGACATGTGAAAACTTTTCATCAGACTTTCCTGCGGGATACTGCTGGGATCATGTATCACTAACACCATCTTTTTTCCCAACTGTCCCGACATTACATTGGAGATGATCTTCTCTTGCGTAACAATGACACCATCCAAATTTATATCACAGAAAGACAAAAACTATATGAAAGGTACTCAACTGATACTTTATACTTTACAGCTGAGATTTGACTATTTACATACAATTTTGATCTCTGTCTCCAGTAAGAAAATATGTGGGTTTCTAGGTGATGATGTAAGGGAAGAAACATTTGTTTGTATATACACAGATTTCCATGACATTAAATCATCTTGTATAACCTAGATATCTGCTGAGGTCTCCCTGCTCTTAAGTTCTAGATAGGATTCTTCAAATCTCTATTCTATGCCTTGTTGAAGATCACCACCCTCCTCAAGAGTTCTGTGAATTCCTGGGGAAAGTGTCCACTTTGCTCAAAAGTCCAGCTTAAGGTTTGTAGGAAATGGAGGTGGGGGCAGGGTTACATCACGAGAACATGGACATGCCCCACTTTGACTCTCACATGTTGCCACCGCATGCTCTCCCTGGCCGTGTCACCCCTCACCCCCAACTCTCATCATCTCTCTAGTCCATTTTTGCATCACCTCCTCCATCTCACCTCTTCTGCTCCCTCCCAGACTGCCCTTCACCCCTCCTACTGGAATGCCAATTGGGCTTCTTCCAACTCCTACTCCAAAGCTAGACTCCAACTTTACTTTGCATATCCTAACTCGAGGGGCTGAAGTGAACAAAAAGGTCTTTCATTCACCAGGAAGCCATTGTGGTTTGAAATAGTAATATCTATTTCTTGTAAAACATTTGCAAAGCACTTTCCAGCACTAACATTATGCCAATCATGTTTCATGCTTTCAACTTAGGTTTATTCATGTGTGGAACACACATCTATGTTGACAGGCCCAGAGAGACTTCATTTTAAAGTAAAAGACATTTTATAAAACAAACAAAGTAAGATAGAAAGTATTAAGTGACATAAGAAAAGTCCAGGAATCAGACTATCTGCAAGTGACTTCTAACATCCCTTCTCAATTCTAATTTTCTTGTGATTCTAGATCATGTACCATGATGTCCAGTTAGGGGCATAGAAGAGGCTTCAAGGAGCAGGTGCATCTAGGCTAGACTTAAAGAAGAGCCAGTGTCAAGATAAGGGAGACAATGTTTTAAGAAAAGTGTAATGGATTCCATTTTCCTTTGAATGAATCAGAAGACTTTACAAGAAATCAGTACTGAGACTTTGAAGTTTCTGAGACATTCTCAATTATCTTTCACCCTTTATTACTTGTGAAATTAGAAGATTTTACTTCCTATCTTTCCATCCTTCTTTCCTTTAAACAACATAGACTGAGGGCCTTCTATGTTTCAGGCAGTGTCCTGGGTACTAGAAATGCAAAGGTGCAGCCCCTAGTGGAAGGAGTTCAAGTCCCGCAGGTGAAATAAACAAAGAAACAAATGTAACTCAGACTTAGACCTTTAGTTCCTGCATCCCTGCCACAGTCTCTTGCTTCTGCTCCTTGAGATTATGCACAACATTCAGCCTTACTCTAGTTTACTCACCCCTAAGTCCATTCCCACCAGCCATTTGGTGATTTTTATAGCTTACATTAAGCATTTCAGGAGTCAGGATTGTCCCCTAGGTCTCTC
Source organism: Camelus dromedarius (assembly GCF_036321535.1). NCBI lineage: Eukaryota > Metazoa > Chordata > Mammalia > Artiodactyla > Camelidae > Camelus > Camelus dromedarius. The sequence continues at coordinate 80,814,955 of NC_087439.1, forward strand.
CCATGTACTGCCTGCCCCTCACCTCTTTCTACTCTTTTCTCTCCTCTCTCTTCTCTCCCCTCTCAGGAACAACACAAATTCCCCTCCACATCACACATCCAGGAGTTCTGAAGACATCTTTTGTTACTTGAGCATACCCTTGGGTGTCACCCTCCACCCATAGTGACTTAAAATATTTCTTCCAAATCAACAAGGGGTCCTCCCCTGCAAAGAGGTCTAGAGGGGGAGGAAAGGGGGTCTCCATCTGTGCTCAGACAACATTGCTGCGCTCAGAATGGAGTTGGTCTTGTCCAGTAAGAACAGATGAGGCAGCCTGGGTGGTAAAGACTAAAAGGAATTCTGGTCAATAAAATGTATTTCTAATTCTCAGTGAGACCATTCCAGAAATGTAGGGAGTTGGCCCTTGGACTCGCCAATGTTTGGGTTATGTTTTAACCTTGATTGAGCACCAGAATTGCACACAGTGCCAACTCCCCTGTGCTTTGGGTAGATTACACTCCTCTGATTTTTGTTTTTGGTTCTTTTCCCCCATGAGTCTGGGGTGTTTCTTCCAAGACTTTTCCTCCCTCTAAGCCTCCACACTGAATCCAGACTAAGTTGATGCTCCTAGGAGATGCTAAATCCACTTTGGAGCCAAAAAATAGAAACTATTTATTTAAAAACATACCAATAACTCCATGGAGAACTTTCTGAGGCAGCATCACTTCACTCCAGACTCCCTGATGGGAAGGAGTTACTTTGCTCAATAGTGACATGGCGATGCACAGTGAAGAAAGGTGGATCCAGGGTTGTCCTCTTCTGGGACTGAAACATGGTGTGGTAGTCTCTGCCGGTCCCTTGTTGAGTCACCTCCCCCTTCTCTTCTTTTTTTTTTTTTTTTCCTATGTCCTTCTCTCTTCGGGGTCCACTTCTCAATGCAGGACTCCAGATGAAGTCTCCCCAACAGACATGGCATTCTTGCTAAGCCAGACTGGACAGAAGATTCCAAAAAGACGCGATCATTGTCCTCAAGTAGCTGAAGGCCTGTCACATAGACCAGGCATTAGATTTGCTCAGCACAGTGGCAGACAAACGAATGGGGACAATAGACAGAAGCTGCTAGAAGGCAAAAACATCTTCACTGTATAAAAGAGGATTTTAGCCAAAATTAGAATTGAACTGTTTCAAACATTGAAATTAGAATTGAACTATTTCGATTAGAATTAGAATTGAACTATTTCAAACATTGGCATTCCAAAAGGATCCCAATATAACAATGTAAAGTCTCTGGCTCTGATGGGGACCTCATTTGCACTCATAGGACCTCAGGCTGAGACTATCAAAGTTGTACTTCTGTTGACCCAATATCCTAGAAGTCAGAATGTCCAGAAGCAGAATTCACAGGCCCTGGAAATGTGAGCTCCCTGTCACTGTGTGTCCCCGGACTGGAGCTGGGTGACCGCTGGCCAGGGATGCAGTGGGGGATTAGATGATCTGACCTCCCAGATCTCTCTCAGCTCTGGAATCTGTAATACTAAGAATATGAGCATCACCCTGGCCAGCATTCGGAGACACCACCCACCCTCATTTCTCACACTTGGCTCACTAGACAAACACGTCCTTATCAGTTTGACTAATGTGTTTCCCTGAGTCGATATTTTTCATGCAATCAATTGGATCTCTTGGCAGTTTTTGCAAAGAGGTAATAAATTAATGGACCACCCACATCTTGTTTCATTCTGTTGACCTGTTTGAGACTGTAGATACTTCACACAACTTCTCTATGCTTTAGCGTCCCCATCTGGAGCTAACAGCACCCAGTACTCGAAATCCTGTGGATCACACCGGGCATGGGGATGACTGAGTAGAGATATTGGTATTTATGACCAGAAAGACTGCTTCTACTCTGTCCTCTCTGCTGTAGGTCCTGGAGTCTGTCAGGGCTGGATCTGCATTCTGACTCTGTTCCTAGCTGTGTGACCTTGAGCAAGTCACTTAACCTCTCTGGATCTTGGTAAAATGGACATTCTTGTTAAGGTAGGTAAAGCACTTTGCGTGGTGCCTGGTATGGAATCTACCCTCTGGGGAACATTATTTTTGTTTTGACTGTCCCTGATCTATTCTCCCTGTCACCACTACTTAAGGGGACGGTGGTCATCTCAGGTTGGTGCATTGGGAAGTAGCACTGGACATGAAGCAGAATGCAGGGGAGAGAGTGGGAAAAGGAGCAGGCAGGGCTGGGTAGGGGAGAGTCTGCCGCTGTGACCCACCAGCAAGCACTGAAGGATTTGTCTCCTCGTATGGGGCTAGTCCCAGGTTCTAGATCTGCAGATGTTTCACATAGCTGTCTCTGAGCTCCTGGCCCAGGATGTTTTTCTGCTTAATGGCTTCACATTTCTTCCCAGGGCTCTGACTCCTCTCAGCTATCTCAGGCCTTTGGGTGGAGATTTCCCCCTAGTTCTCTGGGGAACACCCGAACCACTGATCTTGGTTAGAAGGACAGCTGAGCAATTCTAAAATGCTCTTATAACCCAGAGATATAGGTGGATCTGCCTGGGCCCTTGTTGACTAGTCTTCGCCAGGGAAATCAGAAACTTATAATGCCTGTAAATTTTGTTTTTAAAGATAGTTCCCTAGACCAGGCCTCCATCATCTTTGGGAACACAGGAAGGACAAGCTGACCACACTCCTCACCCTGAGAACGTCTGTCAACAGTTCTCGGGACCAACATAGCAAATGTCTCCCTTCTCATCTCCACCCTGGTTCCTGCCATGCCATCCCTCTTCCCAAACACCTTCACCTTTCCTGGTCTGGGAGACAAATTAATCCATTCCCTCTCCCAGCCACACAGGAGACCAGCATGATAGGTTCCAACCAAGAGCTGTACAGTGAAGGAGGGAAGAGCTGGGTGAACAGCACACGTCTCTCCTGCCTGGTCCTCATCTGTCCTGGATCTGGGGGAGGATGGAGAGCACGACTCTGCCCAGAGCACCATGGAGAAGACTTGGAGTGGAAACATGCCTGCCTGGATTTCAGTCTCAACACTTCTGAGTCATGTGAACTTGAGCAAGTGACAGCTTCCCCTAGACTCTGTGCTCAGACCTTTCATCTATAAAATGAGCATAATGATATCTCCCTCACAAGACTGTTTGGGGATTAGAGATTACATATGTAAAGCGTCTGGTGCATAGTAGGCATTCAGTAAACCACAGCTACTTTTGTTACTGTTGTCTTTCTTCTTGCTGTAAGGATTAAATAAGATAATTTATTTGAAATTCCAGCACCAATTTCACCAGATTCTCAGATATACAACTGGAAGGGGGAGGAGGGTAAAGCCTGAGCTCATGAGTCTGGGCTCGCCTGTCTCTGTTACTTATGGTCAGAATAGGGACATAAACAGGTTCTTTGCCTGTCATCAGCTCTGTCCTGGGAGGGAGCCTCAGAATGATGGACGAGTTAGAACTGAAATTGATTGAATGCCAGTTTCCAGCTACTTAACTTTAGAAATATTTTATTTAGGGGGAAGTTAAGGCAGGTGGCTGGATTTTCAGAATCATTATTAATTCTCGGTTATAGGCATCATTTTTTCTGGCCTCTCCAAATGTTCCCTCACCCTCCCACACCCACCCCAAACCGTAGAGAATCAGGAGTTGGCCTTGGACACCGTGTTCTGCCTCTGCTTGCAGCTCACAGGCAATACCTGTTTGTGGGACAAACACAGGAATCTGGTTTCCAAGGCTGTCAATCTGGAAGCCAATCCACTTGCTAAAATGATTGAAAACGGCGTCTCAACAACTTGCAGCTAAGCACAAAGGCCTCGGCCTCCAGAGAAGCTCTCACATTACAAAACTTGACGGAAACCGCTTGCGTAGGGGGCTTAGAGAGACAGGGCCCAGGTCACTTTGTTCCTGCTGCAGGAATCTGGATGGGAGACAGACTTGTGTCCAGATCCCAGCCTCAGATACCTTCCCAGCCAGCAGGCTGGCCCGGCAGAATGGGCTGCTTTTCCTGAATCAGCCACCTGCCTCTTCCCTAACTCACTGCATCTCTGTTTCCAATCACCACATTAGAAATCCAGTTCAGCTCTCCTGTCAGGTCCCCAGGAGCTGGCCCAGGTGGAACAGCATGCTTTGAGTGCAAAATAGGGAAGAAAAAGAGGTAAGATAGTAGCAAGAGTTTAGATGGATCTCAGGGAGTGCCATCTCCTTCTGTCTTATGTTCTAGGATCAGGATCAAAGGGCCCAAGTCCTTTGCAATGCCCTGATAGTCTCATGATGGAAGAGAAGTGACAGACCATAGCAGAATGCAGGGGGGCACTTGAAAGAAGACTCAGCTATAAGAGTCACGTAAGTGGACATGCTTTCAGATCACTAACGATGCCTTTGAGATCAAACTACTAAAAACAACAAAGCAAAGCTGAAAGGAGCAGGCTAATGGGAGTTTTGACCCTCTCAAATCAGACATGCCTGATGCACCCTCCACCTCATCTTTCCCAGGAATGTGATCCAAGACACTTGGTGGTGAAGGCGCTTTGAGTTGGGATTCTGCCATTTGCAACCACAAAAGCTCCAGCTATATCCTAAGTCACTTTCTAAAATCACACTGTGAGTGAGGAACAAATCTAGGCAAGCAACTCGAGGCCTGTGTGATCCAAAGGCATGATTTTGTTTCTGTTCTCCATGTTGCCTTCCATGTCTCTCTTTCCCAAAGCCAAGTTCATCTGCTCCTCCATCAGGGTCAAGGGGAAGAAAAATGAAGCCTGAGTATTTTGTCTCATAAAAAACTGCCAAGAATTGCTCTAGGTGTTGGGACTACAATGGGAGGACCACATCAAAGGGCACAGGAAGAACAGAACAGGTTTGTGAACAGGCCGAATGGAAGGAGGAGAGGAAGGAGGAAAAACAAAGCAGGAGTTATAGCCACCTTGTGGATTTGGTCATGGATGCTCTCTTTCCCTAGAGCCAGGAGAGCTGAGGGCACTACCTTCCAAAATATTGCATCCCTTTAATTTTTTTCCAGGGTAATTTTCCTTAGACTTCTACCTTGGCAGATACACTACATTTATGCCTTTGTATTGACCATGTTCAAGTTCTACAAGATAAAGGACTAGAGCGTAAGTATAAGACCTGGCCTCTCACACTTGGACCCACTGTATCAATGAGACAACAGAAGTCAGAGAGATTAACAGTAACTACTATTCTGTATATACCTCCCTCCCAGATCTAATGAGAGAGCAGACTAAGCAGAGGTTTAAAAAGCTAAAAAAAATAAATAAATAAATAAATAAATAAATAAATAAATACTAAACAGAAACAGACTCATAGACATAGAATACAAACTTGTGGTTGCCAAGGGGGCAGGGGGTGGGAAGGGACAGACTGGGATTTCAAAATGTAGGATAAACAAGATTATACTGTATAGCACAGGGAAATATATACAAGATCTTATGTAGCTCACAGTGAAAAAAATGTGACAATGAATATATATATGTTCAAGTATAACTGAAAAATTGTGCTCTACACTGGAATTTGATACAACATTGTAAAATGATTATAAATGTTAAAAATAAATAAATAAATAAATAAAGCAAAAAAAAACCTGCATAAATGCAAAATGGTATCATTCAAGGAGGTGGAGTTGATATATCTCTTTGACTGAATCATATTTGTGCTATAGTCTGGGTGCAATCTGGGATTCTGAATGGCACATAGCCACTATCTCTAAATCCCTGTTTGCGTAGTAGTGATGGAAATTTAAGATTAGCCCATTTCCATTGGACAGACACTCTCAACTACCAAGAAACCCTCGTGAATCCTAAAACTCATGGCTCATAACACCTAGACTTTCCAAAGCCCACGTTATAATTGGGACATAGGACAGAATCAGAGCCTCTAATGACAAGCCTTCCCAGGAGGACACCTGAAAGGAAGGAAGGAAAAGGTTATGACATATTCTCATCTTGGAATGCAAGTTTCTGTTCCTGAGAAGAGTAAGATCTTTAAGAATATATCAGTCGAGGCTCTTGTTTACAAATAATAGAAATGAGCTAAAGGTCATTTTGCTCATTTTGTCCTCAGAAAAGGAATTTAATGGAATAACATTGGATGGTTCAAAGAATCAACAGGAAGAATGGATAATCCTATTTTAAGGGAGAGCAGCCAAGTTCCACCCCCAGAAACCATCTGCTTGGGATGCCATTACCAGTGTCACTTACCCTGGGACACCACTACTGATGCACTATGTTATTACCACTAGACCCTGGATTCTAGGGGTCACCACCACCAGAATGAGTTCTACACTGTCCCTGCTTCTTTCTGTCAAACCTCTAGAGACTTAAAGTGCTCCAGCAGGAGCATTCAATATTGCCTAGCCTCCAGGGTCACAGGAGAATAAGGTTCTGACTCTCTGAGCTTCCTGTGGAAGGACCAGAGCCCTGCTTCCCACATAAGACTCACACAGGGGTAAATTCTCCTAGCAGAGGAGAGGGTTGGGATGACAAGTAGCCAAGATGGCAACTGGTGTCCCTTCCCCGCGTGTCTTCTCATTAATCCCTCTACCTTTCTGCAAGGCTACAACCAAACCAACCCTGCCAGGACCAAATCTTTCCTTCCGAAAAATAAAATAAATTCTCCAGGAGAGAAAATTCCATTGGACATTGATTGCAGAATTTCATGATTTTTAGAGATGGGGACTCCTTCCTCGTGTCTTATTCTGTTTTCTTCAGCAGATGGAGACTGAAGGTCAGGTCTTCCACTGGGGTCCATCCAATCTTCTTTGGCAGTTTAGAGGTCCGCCACTCAGTTGGGTCCATGCCACTCAACCCTAGTTTTATCTTATGCTACCCTGTTCACTTCCCCTAATCCTTCAAATTTTTCATCCCAACCTATCAGCTTACTTCCCATCCTGCTCCTCTTCTCCTGCCAAGCCTTAAATTAAGCCCAGAAATTAACAAGTGCTCTGATAATGAATTTACACACTGCTGTGAGGCCGGGATTGCTGAGGAGCAGGCTCCACTCTCACACCAGCCCAGAAACCCCACATCAATGTATCTTCCTGTTTTTAACAAGACGGGTCAAGCCAGAAACCAAATGCCTCATCCTTTAGGCCTTTAGCCTTCACCCTTCAAGATTTCCTTGACTGTCCAGATTTCAGATCTCAGAGCAAAAGTGTCTTGCAGCTCTAGGCTCTGCACATTGACTCATTTTCATGAACAAATTAAGCTCCTTTTTAGGAATGAGAACTAAGCTACAGGTGCCCCAAACTCAGTTCCAAAAGCCCTCCAGGAACAGGGCTCAGAGGGATCCAGAGAAAGTGGAGACGGGGTGGCAGGGCTGGGAGGACAGGAAATGAGCTCCTACCCTTGGGTCAGTTTCCAAGAGTGCTTCCTCCCAGCCAGACTGATTGGGATGCGTACAGCTGCCTCCCTGATGGGGTTTCAATGTTTGTGTCCTCTCCAAAGCTGCAGCTGGAAAGGACAGTTGTGCAAAAATGAAAACAGGACTAAGATTCCCTCTTTAGCTTTCCTTCAGCCCCAATGAAGTAGAAATGCCATAAACAAAAAATGGTAGAAAATAATATCATTGGAAAATTAGTAATTCAGCACAAGACTAGTCAATAATGCTGCTGAAGAAATAATTGTTTGTGTTTAACATTTCTAGAATCCTGAGAAGCAAATCTAGTCTAAAGGGAAAGTTAGAGACCTTGAAATTCTGATGGAAATGTCACCTGAACACTTTTTAAGTATATGTTAACCATCTTGATTCCATTTAAAATAATGCAATTTCTTTATTAAAGAAATAATATCTGTTCATTGTAGAAAAATATCAGGGTGAGGAAGGGATAAATTAGAAGTTTGCAATTATCTATATAAAATAGATAAACAATAACGTCCTACTATATAGCACAGGGAAATGTATTCAATATCCTGTAATAAACCATAATAGAAAAAAAGTGAAAAAGAATATATATATTTCATATTATTTTTCATTTTTTGTATATATAGAGAGAGAGAGAACTAAAACACTTTACTGTATACCAGAAAGTAAAACAACATTATAAATCAACTATACTTCAAGAAAAAAAGAAAAGAAAATATTAAAATTCAATTTAACAGAAAAGTCTTTAAATCCCCCTTAATTTCCTCCCCCATAAGATGTGCATAAGTTCCAGATTTTTTCTATGTCTTTATTAGTACTTTGTTTTTATAAAAGTGAAATCATACATATTTTCTGATCCTTTTTCTTCTCAATTTTATCAATAGCATGCAATCCAGACCACCATTTTAATTGGCTTCATAGTGTACTGTCATATGGATATTCCATAATCTAGTCAAAAAATCCTTATTGTTGAATATTTACTGTGTTTCCAAATTTTGGTATTATAAACAATGCTGTAATAAACTCCCCTCCTTGCATATACAACTATATGAATTTGCCTGGTCATTTCTTGAGAATACATTCCTCGAGGTGAAATCACCATATAATATTTTATTAATTTTAGATACATATGCCAAATTTCCTTCTAGTAGGTTGGACAAAACTACATATCTACCAAGTCATGAGTGCCTAATATTATGAGTATTGTCATTCTTTTCCTTATTTCTTAACTATACCCAAGTTTACTTGGTGAACTTGGCTTTGGTAAGAGTGGTATGAGAATTCCTTTTCTTTTGTACTTGTGAGATAAGATCAACCTTAATCATTGTTAGTTAGTAGAAAAAAAGAGAGTAGGAAAGAGACAACGTGGAGTCTGCTCAGATAAATGAGCAAGAATTGGAAGTAACAAGGAAAGGCCAAAAATCCAGGGGAGAAAATAAGCTGTTGGAAGGTGACTTTGGTTTGGACAATTTCCTGTGCCTTTTCCAGTTAGAACCTGGGGCCAAGAACCCTTTCAGTGTCATCCGAACTAGTAGTGCCAGTAGCACAGTTCAAGTCTCAACCAAGAGCCCAAAGATGGCCAAAATTTTTGTTGTTGCACCAGATAAGAAAGAAAGCATTAGGGAGGTGACCATACCCAAAGTCCCTTTCAAGTTCTGGGCACAAGAGTAGGGTATCTCCCTTCACAGGGGAATAGACTGCAAAGCCTACAGGACTTTCAGACAACTTAAATCTAAATGAATAACACCCAATCTGCTTATCCCTAGAAAAGCCCATCCCAGGCTCACATGGCTTAGGATGAGTCGCACAGAAATCCTGAAGATCATGCTGGGACACAGGATGCAAATGCAAGACACCAATCATCTGGTTTCCTCCTCTCCATAGCAGCTACCCTCCAGGAGGCTATGAGAAGGTCATAGCCACCAGATGTTGCTAAGGGTAAGAAAGCTGGTGCCTGAGTGTTGCCAGCAGACTACCCCTGACCTTGCTGCACCCGTGGGGCTCTCTGATGATCCCCATGGTGCTCACTTCAAAAGTGGCTTCTCTTCAGATTGCCCATCTGCATGGGCAGCAGGGCTCAGAGGGGGTGTGACATGGAGACACAGATCATCTGGAGCAAAGTGTTTGCTGAGGCTAAGTTGAGTCTGGTATGCTGTCTAAAACATCAAAGCAATGAAAAAATTAAACAAATAAGCCATTTTAAGATGTTCTTTGAGGTGGGTGTGCTCTCATAAGCAAAAGCTGGTAGAATTCCATCATCCCATCTACCTCCCCTTTCACCCCACCCTCCCCAAATTTTACTGAATCCTCTGCCATTAGCCAAAGCCTCTTTCAGCCTAAATTAAATCTTCTACAGATGGAGATTCAAAGCATTCCATCTCCTAGCCTCCCCCACCTTCTTGAATTTCTTTTAAAGGGCCATAAAAGACCATCTCCACCCCTACAAAGACAAATGCTACTTGATTCCATGCTCTAGTCTTCCAGGGCTTTCTCAGACCATCCCACATAGTGGACTAGCCCTCCAGCTTCCTGCTACCTAAGATGCTCGAATGGTATTGAATTCCTGATTCTGGGGAACCTTCTCAGATACCTCCTTTATCCCACACGCCCACATCAAATGCCATCATCCCCAGGCACTCAAACTCACATTCCAGAACAGGCACTGACCATAAGCGTCCCAAAGCCACATCTGTTAATCCACAGATTCACATGTCACATTGGAAGAACTCAGTTCCTTTGGGACTAAAATCAAGTCTTCTCAAATTCTGTAGAACTCTCCTCCTCACTCACCCAACTGCGCCATTCCAGCAGATACGGAGACTCGCTATGTTCTAAGAACTTAAAAGACCCTCCGTAGAGCTTCACCACAACTAGGCAAGTTAGATACCATTATCCCCATCTTACAGGGAAATAAATTGAGGTTCAGAAATGTTGAGTGATCAGGTTCACACAGCTGGCTGAAGCCAACCTGCTGAAACTGGAACTCAGCTCTAAGGAAGGTACAACCCATGCTCTGGTAACTATGACCTGTAATACAAGGGACATCCCCAAGGTCACACAGGTGTTCAAAGGGGTAAAAAAAAAAAATAGAAACAAGAGGAAGATGGAAGCCTGAGGAAGGGAGTAGCAGGGGTGACTTAAGAAGGTAGTCTTCTCGAAGTTTTATATTATAGGCATTTAAACATGGCAATTTTTAAGCAGAAAAGCAAAACTAGTCAGAAGAAGGAAAATTTTAAGTAGAAAATAATCTCTAAAAATCGTTATGTCTAGACCCCTGCCTCCAGGAAAGGCTTTTCCTTAAGCCATCCAGACTGAGTGGAACCATTTCTCAGGAATCTAAGCCATGCCGTGCCTCTGTGGCATGAAACCCCGTGTAAATGCCATTCAGCCCTCACCCAAGTCCCCCTTCCATGGGCTCTCGCTGTCCTCAGCTGCCCCTGGACAGCCCAGTTGCAGTGACGGTGTGGTAGGCAGCTCTGGTTGGAAGCACAAAGCTAGGCACACCCGCCTGACTCTCAGCCCTGAATCAGCTTATAGGAAAGCCCATTCCTCCACACACCAGACCTTAAGTGCAGGCTAAATCCTGCAAAACCTCCCATCAGAACCTGCATTAGGACCGAACTCCAGTGCTGTTCCTGGCAGAGGGCAGAGTTGAACCTCTGGGTACAGATTTGCACAGAACTCCCAGGAGCTCAAAGTACCCAGAGGCTGAGATCCCTATGGCTGGGAAACCAGCACCTGCCAGTCCCACTGGCCAAGCCAGCACTCTCTTCCCAGGGGGTCTTGTCGTGGTCAACAGGACACTATGACCAGGAATCAGGAGATCTTGGTTCTTATCCCAGGCCAGTCACCAACCAGCTGTGGGGCCTTGAACAAGTCACTGACCTTCTCCAGGTCTCAGCTCCTTCATCTCAGGGCTACCAACCCTTCCCACGCTGCAGGACTATCAGAAGAACAATGATGGCAAAATTGTAACCAACTACAGGCCTATTTAAACTTCCTGCTTGGGGGATTCCAGAGGAGGGAAGGAAAGGAAAAAAGATATATAGATAGACAGAGAGAGAGAGAGAGAAAGAGAGAGAGAGAGATGATAGGTGGATAGATGAGAGATAGAGATACAGACAAGTAACAACCCAGATTTCTGGGAACAGTGTGGATAGCAGGTGTTCTTCCCCAGATACCTCACAAGCACATTCATACTTTTGAGATGATATCTCCTAATTTCTGGTCCAGAGAATAAGGGGGATAATCCAATCCCAGGGAGACAGCCACAGCCCAGAGCAGTGATTAAGGGTGTATGCTTTGCAGTCCTAACTCTACCTCTGCTGAGCCAGATGACCTTGGACTCATTATTAGACCTCTCTGGGCCTCAGTTTCTTCATATGTAAAATGGGAATGTTAACAGTATTCCCCTGGCTGACTTAGTCCTCAAGTAATGGTGGTTGGAGGTGTTACAAAGGAATCCTGACTTGCAAGCTCTGACCCTCCACTCTTCCAGGTATTTCTTGTAGGTTCAACCCTGGGTGTGCCTTGGAGAGTTTGCCTCCTTATCCAATGTTCACTTCTTGGAAAAGAGCAGATCTTCTGAGGCAGCCACAGGGGTAGCCTGTGTTCCCTCCAAACTGTCTGGGCTGGAAATGGCTGCTGGAGACACTGTGCAGAAATAGCAAGACTCCCAGAGGAATGTGCTACCTCCCCTGGCAACCCACTGAGCTTCTGAGTGTGAGCTCCACGGGGCATGGTCACTGACCATCATCTGTTCACTGACATCGTTGTCTGTGTCACTTGTCAGCATGAGGGACATCCCAAGTGGTTTTATCTGACTCACCTAGGAGGTTGCATCCACCTCATGGAAATAACCAGTTGAAATGTAAGAATTTGGTCAGATTCATAGTTCGAATTCACATAGCATCTCCATCCCAACACATCTTTCAAAGTTTCATTCTTCAATTCGATCAGCTAACTTGTCATTGGCAACACAGCCCAAGCATGGAACCAAAAACAGTCAAGATTCCAAGCCACCTTAGAGACAATCTGATCCAAAACCCTCATTTTCCTGATGGAGAAAGCATATTGCCGAGAGGGGAAGTGACTTGCCCAGGGTTATACAGTTGGGCAGAGCGTAGCACAAGAATCTGCAAGAGTAGAGGTCTCTTCTCGCCTCTCTCTCGGGACAGAATACAATCACACAGAGGAAGAAGGTAGCTGGGGGATACGGGTGGTGCTGGGTGAATTTCAAAGGCACCAGAGAGGGGTGGAACGGGCCCTGGACTGAGGGGTAGAAGACAGTGTAGACAGCGTCCCCGCCTCTTACCAGCAGAACCACTCAGCCTGGCACTTCACCTCTTTGGATCTCAGTTCTCTTTTATAAATGGAGCCCACTACCAACCTCTCAGAACTGTTGTGAGAGCAGTTGAGAGTGTGTCCGGGAAACCATTAAGCCCATATGTACAACCGGATTCTACCCATCGACACAGCCGCCCTTAGGCTTTGGGGAGAGTTAGGCATTTTCTCTGAGCAAATCCAAGGCCGGGGGGCTTCTCTCGGTGAAGGGAGCCCAGAGCAGACTAAATCCACGTCATTCAAGCCGGGCTCAGGTTGTATGTGCCTGAGCAGCTCTGATTTGAAAAGATTAGGAAGGCCGTGGAGTGGAAAGAAAAGCGGCTGAGGCAGCAGAATCCTGCCTGCGATACCACACTGCCCTCTTCAGGGCACTGGGGAGAAGACACCCAGGCTGTGCTGGGGCAGGCGAATTTAATTCAGACCGCCCAGGGTCTTCGGATCCATTCCCGTCTCCACGCAGTGCAAGCCCCCTCAAAGTTGAAGCAGGGACCGAGTACTGCCCTCACCCTTAGCGATCTGTTCTGCCAGGCCTGAATCTTCCTCCTGGCCCGATGCTCACCATCTCCAGTCGGCCCTCTGAGGAGCCGGCAGGCAGGCCAGGGCGTTTCTGACTTTGAAGCCAGAATCCAGATAGTTCTGGGAAACAGAGCAGCCCCAGGCTCCTGCCAGACTCACTGTATCCTCTCTGCTCCAGAAGGGTGATTTCTCCATACTCTGGACATGCTCCAGTCCTTAGGGAAAGTCCCCTCAGCGGAGGGGGTCTTGACCTGCCTGAATCAAGGGAGGATCCGGGGTCCTGCAGGCTTCAGGGATGAACTAGACATTCTGTGACGCAAGAACATCAGACACAGACCCTGCAACTGATCTGGGATTTGGAGGAAGATGCCCTGGGGCCCAGAGCCTTCACCGGGGCACCAATGTCCTCAATGGCCCTTGCTGTGCCAGAGCTCCTCCCACCCCCACCCCATTCTCCGTCCTCTCCCTGCCTGTTGAGTTCAGAACAGGGCACCCTGCAGCTGGCTCTCTAGGCGTGGGCTCAGGCCACGCTCCCCGTGTGCCCTTGCGTGGCCCCAGGGAGCCGCTGCAGCCGGCCCGGCCATGTGACGTGAGTGATTCACACGAGCAGACGTCCGTTCTTCCTCTCCCAGGCCATCACAAAAGGCACAGTCTCGGCTGCTCGGGCTGGAAACCCTTCAGCACAGAGCTGCATTGTTCCCAGGGTCAGGAGGGGCTGGAGGCTGAGGGAATTAGGAGGACAGGGAGCCCGGGCCCAGGGTGGTTTTCCGTGCGGCATATGCCCCTCGTGCTGGCCAAGCCCACTTCCTGTCCTGGCTCCAGCTCCGGCGCTCAAGTTCACATCTCCCTCTTTTAGCACTGACTTCGGGTTGGGTTGTTGGTTTCTTTTATTTTCCACTCTCCGCACGTGTGCTTTTCTTTGAAAAATAAGTACACACTGTTTCTTTTTTCCTCTCCAATATATATCATTCTTTAGAGACCGTAGCATATACAGAATAACCTTGATCCCTTGTCCAAGGGGAAAGCCCTTTAAATATTGCAATAGCTCACTGTCATTGCCTCTAAGCACCAGAATGGCTCTTGGGGAGCCTCTGCCTTACAGGACCCACACTCCAAGGCATCCTTTGCCACTTCTGTCCCACCCGTGCCAGTCCCAGGAGCTGCAGAAGAGGCTCTTTTGTGGTTGGTGTCAGCATCCTTCAATAACATCCTATCCACTTACTGGGAACCCTGAGAACCCCAGCACTCAAATGTTCTGGACCTTCTAGCACATTTTATTGTCAATTAAGAGAAACTGAAATATTGAGGTGAGGATAGTGTTCAAGTTACAATGAAAAAACTTAAGTCAATCAGGCTTCTTGAAGCCACTTCTGACCCAAATCTAAACAGCCAAAAGCCTCCAAAACAAATGTTCTTGTCAGGTTTCCAACAGAGCCCTGGCTCCATGGACCTCAGCAGTGGGACAGTGGTCAGAGGCTGCTGGCTTCCAGAATGTGCCACGTGGAGCAAACAGCAAATGCACTGAACTTGGTCTTCGGGTCTGATGGGGAAGGTCACCATCCCCACCACAGGAGATGGATCAGGCCAGTGGCAGCAGCCCCATTCTCAACCAGACACAGAGGGAAGTGGTGTTGTGGGCCATGGGTGCTATCTGTGGATTTTCTGGCAGAAAACTTTGCTGCAGAGTGTGCCGGTTTCAAACAAGCCCTTGCAGCTTGATTTCCTGTTTTTCATTTGCACTCCCCGTGTGTTACGGCACACTTATTCCGGGATACGTCCTCAAAATGGACCTGGTCACCAATTTTCTTTCCCTAATAACAGTGCAGGAAATAGGGGTGAGGGAGGCAGAGAGAGAGAGAAACCCCAAACCTCAGAAAAGGATGAAAACATTTCTCAGCTCAATTTCAAAAATAAGACAATTGAGTTCGCCAAGTCACCGTACACAGCCCTCTAACTCATTCAGTTCAGTCCCCTACTCTGGGCAGATTGCAGGAGAGACTATTTCGGGGAGTGAGGAGTGTCCCTCTGCTTTCGCGGCATCAAGGAGATTTTGAAATTTCCTTCCCAGAAAGCCTAAAACTCATCAGTGTGGCATCGGTGACCACAGGGTCAAGTGGCTGGTGGCAGGACTCCTGGAAAGATGCCGTCCACCAACAACTGTTTTTCAACCACCTAAGTGATGCTGGCCATGGCTCAAGACAGAACAAAGAAAGGAAAACTCTCTCTTCCAACTCTTTTCTCTCTTCCACCAGACAAATGTGTCAGCCTCAGTCTCTAATTCCATTCTGATTCATGGCCATGAAAGAAGGTTGGCGTCTAGAGTATGCATAATTTAATCGTCTTCGGAGCTGTCTTGCTTTTGGATTTTGGATTAAAAGATAAGGATACATGTGTGTGCGTGCTCCTGTGTGTATGAGCCTGAATGTATCTGTCCTTTTATCCACGTGTATGTGTCCGTGAGAGTGCCTGTGGGTTTACCTAAATAAATGCATCCAGAACACGCAAACTTGGTACAAATGCCATTCTGAGCCCATGAGTGTGTGCACTTGGAGGCATGCATGGAGCTGTTGTGTGTGCACATGTGCATGTGTGCGCGTGTGCATGTGTGCACGTGTGCTCATCATATATTTCACCCCAGCACGTCTGAGGTATGTGTTCCAGGTAGGGCTGCATGCGTGTACGTACGTGCACACCAGCCTGTGAGATGTGCACGTGTCCTCTACACAAGCAGGGACCCTCGTCAGCCCATCTCCTCCTCCCTTCCCACAAGCCCACAGCAGCCTTTGTCCACATTTGGGGTCTGCCAGCTGAAGGCAGGGGCCTCTCTCCTAAGAAACAACACTCCTCCCCCACTCACTTACGTCCCATTGGAGGGCTCCAGGCTCCAACCCTTAAACTGCAGCCCCCGATCAATCACAACGGATGACTTTCTTAATTGCCATGATGCTTGCGGGCAGCACAAACACAACGGTAGCTATTAGGCTGCGCGAGCTGTAGCCAGACTGCGTTTTGGGCCTGCGTGAGTTTAGTGTTCCTAGGAGTTGAGAGCGGGAGCGGGTTAGAGCCACCACCGAGAGGCTGTTATTATGGCCTGGCATGAGCCTACTGTTAGCTTCTTGAGACCCTGAAGAGATTTCACCACACTCCAGAGTTGCGACCCACCTAGAATTTCCAAACCAGGGTACCCCCTTGGCAGCATCCTCCCCCACCCCATCCACACACTTTCTCTTTCTCTTTCTTTCCGTGTCTCTTTCTCTTCCTCCTCTGCCTTTCTCTCTCCCTTTCCCTCACTCCCTTTTTCCTCCCTTCTCTCTTCTCCTGTCCTCTCCTCTCTCTCTGTCTCTCCTCCAGTTCTTAGCTCCCAGGAGCAGACTTCAAGCTGGACGATGACCAGAGCATCAGTTCCCACCCCCACCAGCTGCATCTTCTCTTTCTCTTGCCCACCCCAGCACCCCCAGTCTCTCCCTGTGGTCCCCATCCAGCCGGTTCCTGCAGAGCTCCAGATCCCAAAGGGGAGATGTGCCACTTACACTTACTCCCACATCTTCCACATCTCTATGTGCGGAGGTTGGCGTGCCCAAGCAAAAGGGCTTTCTTGTTCCCTTATTTCCCTCTGTTCACCCCGTTGTAGGCACTTGTGACTGCCAAAGACTAGAAGCTCCTGGTCTCCTGCCTTCATGGCTTCAGCTCACACGCCTGAGCTCAGGGCTCCCAGGTCTGTAGCTGAAGGCACAGAACTGTCTCCCTAGGCACAGATTAAAAGGACATGGGTCTGAATCCTCCAGCTGTGACATTTGAAGGAATTGGGAGTCAACAGTAGCAGACTGCCCGATTTCATCCTAAGAACTGGGAGCAGTGAGTCAGGGAAGAGTCGTGAGGAGGCACTGTTTTATAAATGGCTCAAAATACACTCATTCAAACTGTTCTTCAGAACACGTTGCTTAGCTCAATAAATGTTTATGAGCAAGTGAATGAGTGAATGATGAGAGAGTGAGTGAATGAATGCGAGTCAACTAGGTTCCCTTCCCTAGAGATTCCTAGGACTTCAGTGATACTAAATGTGTGTGATGTCTCCTCAGAGTGAGGCAACGTGTGCCGTGACATCAGCTAAGCTTTCCAACAGGAGAAGCTAGCAGTCCTTGGATAAGTCCCTTCCCCTCATTACACCCAAGTTTCCTTGTCTATAAAATGGGCCTCCATTAGTGATCTAATTCATCTTCCCACCAATAAAGTCTTGGAGATGAAGGAGCTGTGGCATCGTCAGGATGAAGGAGTTTCAGGCTCACGATTTTGATCCCATGAACACAGCATCCTCTCTGGTTCTTATCCCAGCCAGGATCTCTAGAGGCTCCCCGGTGGCTCCTGCCCAGCCTTTTTGGCACCGATGGAAGAGCATGGAGCTGACAAGGCAGATGCTTAACCTTAATGCCCTTCCCGTTTTGCCCTCCTTTGCCCACCTTGCTAGGTGTGAGAGGCATTATCTGATTTACTGGAGAAGAAGTATGAAAGAAAGTCTGGGTCCCTGACCTTCAGTTGGGACAAACTCTGAGGCATACATCTCACTCCTTCATTCCTCGGAGGGAATCAAGCTAAATTCTCCCCCACACATCTTTGCCTGAAATTTCCTGCTTGCTTGACTCCTTCCTCTCTGTCCTGCATGCCCCACTCCCCCTCAAGTTTCTACTGGGAACCTTTTGTTAATAAATCACTTGTGCACTAATGCTTATCTCAGGGGCTGCTTCTGAAAAATCGATCTTGGACAAGAGCTACTCAAACTAAAATGCCACCAGTTAGGTGATGTAAATATGAGGGCTACTGAAAACTCCCGTCCACCTAAAGAGGGTGGCCACTCTCCAGCTGTTTGTCCCTAGCACGAATGGCAGCCATGCTGTAAGATATCCTGATTTTTTTTTTAAGGAATGCATGGTTTTACATGAAATCTCTTGATTTTTTAAGTGTAAGTAAGAAACACATGAGATCATTTTTAAAACACCATGCACAAACAAGACACTTCCACAAACTTGATTCAATATTGTGACCACTAGATACCAGCATCTAATCTATTGGCTCAAAGGCTCCAGTGAAGAAATGATTGAGGTGACTTCTACATCCACACATTCAAAAAAGCAAGAAAAGACTACTCATAATGAGATCAATCAACTTACCGAAACCTGTCTGGAACTGGCACAGATGTTAGAATTAGCAGACAAGGAAATTGAAGCAGTTATTCTAGCTTTAGTCCATGTGTTTAAAAACTTCAGCAGGAACATGTAAGATATTTTAAAAGACTGAAATCAAACTTCTAAAGATGAAAACAAAAATGTCAGAGATAAAAAATACACCAGTTAGTGTCTATGGGAAATCAGGCACTGCAGAAGATTAGTGAACTTGAAGACAGCAATAAGAACTATCCAAAAGGACACCCAGAGAGAGAAAAGATAGTTGTGGGGGGTTTGGTGGAAATTAAGCTCTATTAAAACATCATTCTTTAAGCAGGCCACAGGCAAGCTGCACACCAGGCTTTGTCCCTTCAGTGACGGAACAGATAGGCAATAGGATCTATCCAGTCCACATGTCTTCCTGTGATGATATCTAGAGGGATTCTTGAACTTGAAGTTTTTAGGAGGATGACAATGACAACAACAACTTTACAAAAGTAGGACTGACTCCACATGATCGATGAAAACCATTTACATTTGACTATAGACTTAAATCTTTGTGTAGGATTTTCTGTTGGGTTAGTAGCCAAGAGTCCAACTCTCATCTATTCCCCCCACTCTTACAGGGTCCAGAAGCCTGGAGGCTACATTTTCCAAACTGCTTCATCATCAGGTGTCTAGTTTAGGTTCCAGGAATAGGAGCCCTCCTTGATATTTAGAACAGAACAAAAGGAGAAGCTATCATTGACACAGCAGCTGTAGGCAAGCATGTAAGCTTTGGCAAAGTGCAGACATGAGGCTTTTCCAGAAGTTTCTAAGTATTCTTTTGACAATCACTAACACTGGTGCTATAGGAAGCTGAGATCATTGGTTCAAGTTTGTTCTAATCCTTGAACTCCCTGATTTTCTGGATGCTATGAAAACCTACCCTGACATTTATTCTCCTCCCACTTATAATGGTTTTGTGTAAGGGCTCTGATTCTCTGTATTACATCCCCTCCTGCTTGAAATATCTACAGTGCTTTCCATTTTCTTGACCAGACTCTGACTGATACAATCTATATAACCAAGTAGAAAAGATAATGAAGGCTAAAATGTGGTTCTTTGATATGAGATTGTAGTTACTACCCATAAAGGCTCAGATGATTAAAACAGGAATCATTTTTTTCTCATGCTGTCCAAACGCTGCTCATCCTCTAGAAAAGATAGTTTTAGAAAAATGAACAGAGCATCATGAGTTATGAGACACCTTCAAGCAGCCTAATAAATGTACAATTGGAGTCATAGAATTCAGGGCAGAGGAGACAGAAAAAATATTTGAGGAAATACTGGCTAAAGTTTTTCCAAATTTAATAAAAACTACACCCACATATACAGAATGCCCAATAAATAGGAAGCAAAAGAAATATGAAGAAAAATCACACCACATAATTAAATTGTTCAAAACTGGTGACAAAGAGATGATCTTAAAAGCAGTCCAAGAAAAAAAAAAGACACATTATAAACAAAGGAACAAAGACCACAATGTGAGTAGATGTCTCATCCAAAACAGGCAAGTGAGAAGGCAGTAGAACATCCTCAAAGTATTGAAAGGAAAAACTGGAATTCTATACCCAGTGAAAATCTTTTTTTTTAATGAAAATGGTGAAATAAATATGTTTTCAGGCATAAAAAGCTGGAAGAATCCATAACCAGTGGACTCATACAAGGAGAAATGTTAAAGAAAGTCCATTAGGCAGAAGGAAAATAAAACTGGATGGAAAATGAATTTCCCATAAGAATAAGAAGCACCAGAAACAGTACCTCACACCATGCAAAAAGATTAACTCAAAATAAATTATAGACCTACATGTAAAATACAAAACTATAAAACCATATATAGAGAAAATATAGAAGAAAAACTTTATGATTACTTACATGCAATACCAAAACTACAAATGATAAAAGAACAAATTGATAAACTGGGCTTCATCAGAATTAAAAATATCTGCTCTTCAAAATCAGGATTAAAAAGATAAGCCACACATTGGGAGAAAATATTTGTTAATTATTTACCAGCTAAAGAACATCAGTACAGATTTATACCAAGAACTCTGAAAACTCAATCATAAGAAAACAAACAACCCAATAAATAAAACAGGCAAAAGGACTGAACAGACACTTCCCCCAAAGAAGACACATGGATGACAAATAAGCACATGAAAAGATTTTTAACATCATTAGTCATTAGGGAAGTGCAAACTAAAACCACAATGACAATCACTTGTTATTGTCGTATGGGAAGTCGAGTCTGGCATGGAAGGAAAGGAGTCCACCAGACTATGGCGGCTCTAACACCCTAGCAGCCTATGCAAGCAAATCAAAATCTAAGCCTGTAAATGCCTCAGGGTCACGAATTCCAAATGCTAAAGGACAGCCAATCACACCAACAGCCAACTAGCGTTTAAACTATAGGCAATTCCTTTCCTCATTCTGCTTCAAATCATTTCCTCACTCTGCTTCAAATTTTTCTCTATAAAAGTCTCTCCCTGAACTCCTATCAATGGAGCACTCTGAACCACTTCTGATTTGATGCTGCCCAAATTCAAATCAGTTTTTGCTCAAATAAACTGTTAAAAATGATAATATATCTCAGGACATTTTTTAACATACCGAACAACTGTTAGGATGGCTAAAATCGAAAAGATCAACCATGTCAGGTGTTGACAAGGATGCGGAGGAACTGGAACTCCCCTAAACTACCAGTGGGATTGTAAAACAGGACGAGCACTTTCAAAAGCAGCTTGGCAATTTCTTCAAAAAATTCAATATATATACCCAGTGATCCAGCTATTCCACTCTTGGGTATTTACCCAAGAAAAATAAAAGCATATATTCACGTGGATTGTCCATGGATTTTCACAGCAGCTTTATTTTTAATAGCCAAAAACTTGAAACAATCCTTCAGCAGGTGAATGGATAAGCAAACTGTGGTATATCCATACAGCGGCATGCTACTAGCACTTACAAGGAACAAACTATTGATATGAAGTACATCAGGGATGAATCCCAAAATAAGTAGGCTGAGTGAAAGCAGCCAGACAAGAGTATATGTAATGTATTATTCCATTCACATAAAATTCTAGGGAATTCAAACTAACCTATAGAGACATGAAGCAGATCAGTGATTGCAGTGGGGAGAGGAGCCAGAGAAAAGGCTTGCCAAGGGCCACAAAGAAAGCTTCAGGGATTATGGTCATGTTTACAACTCGATTATGGTGGTGGTTTCACAGGTATATACATGTGTCAAAACTTGCCAACTTGTACACCATAAATGCATGCAGTTGATTGTATGCAATTATACTTCAATAAAGCTATTTTTAAAAACAGTGTCTGACAGATGGTGAGCACTCAGTAAGTATTTGTTGAGTTAAAAACAAAAAGAAAAGCAGAAATAAGCCAGAAAGAGAAAGAAAAATACCGTATGATATCACTTATATGTGGAATCTTTTTTTTAAAAAAAGACAAATGAATTTATTTATAAAACAGAAACAGACTCACAAACATAGAAAACAAACTTATGATTACCAGTGGGGAAGAGGGTGGGAAGGGATAAATTGGGAGTTCGAGATTGGCAGATAATAACTAATACATATAAAATAGATAAACAACAAGTTCATACTGTATAGCACAGGGAGCTATATTCAATACCTTGTAGTAACTTATGTGAAAAAGAATATGAAAACAAATAAATGTATGTTCATGTATGATTGAAGCATTATGCTGTACACCAGAAATTGACACAACATTGAAAACTGACTACACTTCAGTAAAATATATATATATGTTTATATATATATATATGTATATATACACAAAAAAAGAAAAGAAAACAAAAAGAAAAGCAATGGTTAAAAAGAGTGAAGGGTTTCTCACGCAGACATCCTTGTGGGGAGGGAGGAGTGATACCACTGCCCATACGCCAGCCCCACAGTGGTCCCAGGCTTCCTTCATCCCTCTCCACAGGCCTTCACAGGGAACCAGCTGAGAGTACATTTACTCCAAGCTCATTTAATTAATATCCATGAGGAAATGAGATTGTATATGAATTTCCACCAGGGACCAGAGCTGCATCAACTATTTATTTTTTATAACCTGCATAAAAGTTAGCCTTCTATCAAGACATAATACCTTACTTAGGCTGAAAAATAAGTGCTTATCCTTTACAATAAATCTACTATAAGCCAAATGCCACACGAGTGAGACATTTGTTCATAATGGCTCTGCATCATCATCTCCCCGGCGTTTACTAATAACCTAATAGTGAGTGTTCAATTTATTTCTGTTAAACTGCCTTTTCCTCCAGGTAGAAACCCTCAAATGACCACTTGAGGGTCTAATTCACGACCCTGTAGCCAATGGCGACCTTATTTTTGTTCCTTCATATTTAAAGCATTTCCCATTCATCTGCACGTTTCTTATCTCACAAGGATTTCACGGTGCCCCTGCAAGAGTAAGTAAAGAGGACACATTATCCCCTCCTCACAGATGAGAAACCCAAGCACCAAGGTGAAGAGATCTGCTCACCAGGACACAGCCAGCCCTAGACAGACAGAGCTGCAGGCCGACGGTCCACATGGCCGGGCGGCAAAGTGAGGGAGAAAGCCCCATCTCCGGCCTGTGCCTCACAGAGGCCGTGACCCTCCCCAACCCTCTGGGGTCAGAGGGGCTGTTCTGTGAGGTCGCCCCAAACATTCCAAGCCCTATCAGCCAGAAAGACTAACCTCCAGTCTTTACTCAGTCATCAGCTGAAAAAGGATATGAATCTGATGGCCAAAGGGGCCAGGAGATTCCATGGGTCTGGAAGCCAAAGTGGATGCCTTTTGTCCAACTCGGCTCTGTCCCCAGAGCCAACAGGTGATTTAAATAGATCTCAGAGCAACTGTGCTGGGAGCCCAAGGTCAGGGAAAAACGCAGCCACAAGACCTGTTGCCTGGGGCTGGGGTCTCAGAGATGGAGGTGAAGTGGAGCAGGACTTCTCCAAGGAAGAAAGAGGGAAGAGGAGGGCTGATCTCACAGCTTGAGCCCTGGACACCTTGTCCCCAGCCTGGCCTTCCGTCAATACACACTCTCTCCCCTGCAGTAAGGCCGCAAGCCCAAGAAGTCGGCTAAAATGCCAAAGGCCAGCACCTTACATGCCAGAACCCTTATCTCCAAACGGTTTTAAAGTCAGCCAGCCAGACATCAGCAGGGATCTGCAGCTCCAGAACTCAAGATGGGGAAGTAATTCAGGATGTTGATGGAGTGTGGGGGACAAGATCACCAACCGTGATGTCGGACAGAACTGCTTTCAGACCCAGCTCTTCAGATTCCCAGCTGAGCAACCTCAGGCAAGTTACTTCACCTCTCTGAGCCTCCCATCTTCATTTAAAGAGTGGGGAGGATGGAAAGGTTTACCTCACTGGGTTTCCATGAGGATTCAATGGGTTAATGCTTGAAAGAGCTTAGTAAAATGCAGGGTACACAGTCAGTGCCCACTAAAGGTTACTTGTATTATTGTAGCTCTGACTGGAGACAGAAGTAAAGGAAGGGGAGAGCCTGGCCTCTTGGAGCTTTGCTGGATGAGTCCCTATGGAGGAGGGAGGTAGAATGAGGACCTAGGAGACGTAAGGCAAAGGGAGCCGGAACAGAGCATGTGGATGCTAAAAGTGGACATGGGAGGCCACCAGATCCTCTGGGTCCTGTCATTCTTCTGTTGTCAAAGTATTATTCTCATTTGACAGATGACGAAATTGGTCTCAGCTGGTTGCATGGCGCCCTCCCCTCTCTTCCCAGCAGCTCCGGTTTCATCATGGGCCCCATTCCTATGGTCTCTCCTCCACGCTTTGTCGACACTGGGTCTCTTCCCATCTGGAGAGCCACCGGGGACAGGATGTGCCTTTCAACAAGCCTCTTCCAGCACAGCTCAGAAAATAGCTGACCTGCCCGGGATCACTCCTGGCCTCCATGTCATGGCACCTGTGGATGTGCGCTGGTGCTGCACTGTGAGGCCCCAATGAATATCCCCCTGCCATCCATGGGGAGAGCCCCACACCCCAGCAGCCAACCCACCCTGCGTTAGAAGCACAGGACACAGACCTTCCAGCCTTCATTCCACTTACGTGCGCTGCAAGCCAGACCCAGGCAGCTCAGTGCTAAATAGGCCCTTGGGATGAGAGTGTAGAAAGGTGCACAGAGATAAATCACTGTGGCTCTACTCACCAGGAGAACAAATGTCGCCCAAGTCACAAGGTTGGCTGCGACAAGTGTCTTAGAGGCAGTGGCACCAATAAAAGTCTCCAGGAGTTCCAAGAAGGGAGTAGAGCCTTCCAGCTGGAGAGCAGGGAGCAGGCATTTGACCCAGGTGGCATTTCTGTGCCCCAGACAGCCAAATCCATGGGGATTTAGCTCCTGACTTTCCCGGATGAGACGTGGAAACAGGTGACAGAGGCGGCTAAGAGCATTTCTCTGAAGACCTTGAAGGGGAGCCAGAGCTAAAGCGGGGGCCTGCCTCCTCCAACCCTGCTGCACCCTCCTGCACCCCTGGGAGCTCCCAACAGAGCCTGGCTGGATTTGCACACAGAAGGGGTCTCACTCAGCACCTGCAGGTGACTGTGCAGCCAGTGTGACTAGGAGGGAGCTCTGAGATCTTCTCCCCCGCTGCCCTCAGCTCACCGCGAGGCCCTCCCTCGTCCCTCCCTCATCCCTCAGCCATCCGACAAGCATGAGCGACACTCCTCTACTCGAGCCCTGGGATAAGTGCTGGGAATTCATTTAGAAGGTGGGAAGAGATGGAGGACACAGGACTGAATGGGAAACAGACTTCATGTCTCTCTAAAACCTCTCCTGGATGACTCCAGGCTTCTCAAATCCTCTCTTTAATTCATTCACACCTTCATTCATTTAGCAGCTATTTCTTGAGCCCTAGCTCCCGGTTAAGGCTATGACCTCCCCCTTCCTTACAGGTTTGCTTTCTTTGCAGCAGCGCTTCTCAGATTAAGACGGGTTGACCCTCTGCTGCAGAAACACAAGGGGGTTATAAGATAAGGACTTCTGAGGGTCCCTCTCATGCCCACCCCAGGCAGCATCAGAACCTCACCCATAAATCTGGGACCCCAGACTTACACAGTGGATCCCCTACGTCCTGGGTGTGTGACCTGTGCAAGCACATGGGGGTCTCTGAGCTCAGCTCACATGGGCTCCACAGAGGGTCTGATGCTCTGCTGTCAACTTCTTGAAATTTTTTTTGAAGTATAGTTGCTGTATGATATTATATAGGTTAACAATATAGTGATTCACAATTTTTAAAGGTTATACTCCGTTTATAGTAATTATAAACTATTGGTTATATTTCCTGTGTTGTACAATATATCCTTGTGGCTTATTTTATACTTAATTGTTTGTACCTCTTACTCCCCAATCCCACATCACCCCTCTCCCCACTGGTTACCACTCGCTTTTTCTCTATCACTGTGAGTCTGCTTCTATTTTGTTATATTTACTAGTTTGTTGTATCTTTTAGACTCCATACAGTAAGTGATGTCATACAGTATTTGTCTTTGTCTGATTTACTTCACTTAGCATAATGCCTTCTAAGTCCCTCCATGTTGCTGACAATGGCAAAGTTTTATTCTTTTTATGACTGAGTAGTATTCCATTGTGTATATATACCACATCTTCTTTATCCATTCATCTGTTGATAGACACTTCAGTTGCTTCCATATCTTGACAATTGTAAATAATGCTGCTATGAACATTGAGATGCACATATCTTTTCGAATTAGTGTTTCTGTTTCTTTTGGATATCTACCCAGGAGTGGGACTGCTGGGTCATATGGTAGTTCTATTTTTAGTTTTTTAAGAAACCTCCATACTGTTTTCCACAGTGGCTGCACCAATTTACATTCCCACCAACAATGTAGAAGGGCTCCCTTTTCTTCACATCCCCACCAACATTTATTATTTGTGTTCTTTTTGATGATAGCCATTCTGACAGATGTGAGGTGATGTGCTTTTGATTTGCATTTTCCTGATGATTAGCCATGTTGAGCATCTTTTTATGTGCCTGTTGGCCATCTGCATTTCCTCTTTGGAAAAATTCTTAATTTGAAATTCTTAGTAGTTTTATGTTTGGGTTTTGCAGTTGAAGCCCAGTGGGACACAGGGGTGTGCTCGTGAGTGGATCAGATATGGGTATAATGCGTGTCTACTATTCTTTGCCTCCCCGTTTGCGTATAGCATTTGCAATTCCTATGAGCACAGAACTCCAGTGGACTCACCCTGCATGGCAGCTCAGCAAGACTCAAAGCAAATACAAGTAATCGAATTACGCTGACAGCTAAGTAACATGGGAGCTGACAGCCTTGACAAGCTACCTTTTCCATTCAAACCAGAACTTGCTTTGAATACAGAAAGAAGGAAATGGCTTCTAGGAAACATGAACAACCCAGAAGCAGGGAAGACAGAGGAATTCATAGACCTCTTTCCTTTCTGCCTTTCCTTCTTCACCAGTAAGAAGGTAGAGAGAGCTGGTAGAGAAGCAAGAAAAACAGTAGGTTTCATTTTGTGAGAGTTTCCACTACCCACATATGAGCTAAGAAACACAATTGTGTAACTGTGTTGGCTCCACTAGTTAAACACTCACACCTTCATCCCAAACTGGCATTATACAATATTAATATAAAATTCATGCTAATCTTTTAATTTTTAAATTGGCATTTAGTTAGAACTATATAGCAAATTAAAAACATCTTGATATATATGCAATGAAATACTACACAGCTATAAAAAAGAATAAAATAATGCCATTTGCAGCACCATGGATGGACCTGGAGATTTGTCATACAAACGAAGTTAGCCAGAAAGAGAAAGAAAAATACTATATGTTATCACTTATATGTAGAATCTAAAAAAATGACACAAATGAACTTATTCACAAAACAGACTCACAGACAGAAAACAAACTTATGGTTTGGCCTTTGGTTATGGGGTTTGGAGCAGGGGTGGAGGGATCAGGATTTGCAGATACTAACTACTATATAAAATAGATTAACAACAAGGTCCTATTATATAGCACAGGGAACTATATTCAGTACCTTGTAATAACCTATAATGAAAAAGAACATGAAAAGGAATCTGTATATATAAATGAATCACTATGTTGTACACCAGAAATTTTTAATACAACATTGTAAACTGGCTACATGTCAATAAAAAATAAATTTTTAAAAATTAAAAAATTAAAATTAAAAAACACCTTGAGAGCTTTATGTTTTAGTAGCTCCCCTGGCATGTTTTTTTCCTGCTGTTTGAACAAGGGGCCCACATTTTGCACTGGGATCCACAAATTATGTAGGCATCCCTGGGTATACTGCACACGTGCACAGCAGATGAACGTAGGGTAACATGCCACTGGATAACAGTGGCAGAACTCTGTAGGTGCCAGAGTCAAAAGCAGCGATGTGCAGGGCTGGCTCTCACAGCTCATACCAGTTATCAACAGTCCATGCAGCATCTCTTCCCAAGTCTACATTCAATGACGTAACATTGAAATCTGCCAGAGTGGGAGTATTTACATCACAGAAATGAGCAGATGCTGTAGATCCGGGCTTTTTCCCCCCAAAAAGCTAGTGCTAAACTTTCACCAGTACACAACTGGTCAACCTCCTTATGATACTGAAATCATAGGGAATATGATCATCCAAGGTACCACTGTTCCAGCTGAGGAGCCTATCATATTCTGTGTCTGAGGTCTTAACATGGAAAAGAGTGATCCCAGAGAGTCCATTGGAAACCAAGGGCCAAAATCCTGACAGATATCCCAGTGCTCCTGAGATACTATAGGAGCTAACTAGGATTGATGGTGGCCTCCCTGGGCTGTCCTGTCACCAAGCAGAAAAGGTAACCTTTGCTTGTAAATGCTGAGTCTTACTCCAGAACATGCCCCCTGGCACATAATTACTTTCAGAGCATGCTGTTTCCACTTAGGGAAACCTGAGCTTCCTTCCAAATGGCACCGGGCATGACCTGAAATTACATGTTTGCCTTCTGAAATGGACACACAAGTCAAGCCCACTGTCCCAGAGTCACAGCGGACCGGGCTGCAGGAGATGCTGGAGGGAACTGGCTGGAGCCCGAGCAGCCATGAGACCACTGAGGCCAAACTAGGAGCAGGGCCTCCTGCAGGTTCAGCTGCAACTCAAAGACTGAGATCCTTGGCCGTCTCCACCCAGGCCCGGACCCGCCTGAAGCACGGCTCTGCAGCACAGGCTTCTGGGAACAGACTGATGCCACACTCTGCCTAAATTAAGTCTTCATTCCTTAATGCAAAATACACTCACCAATTGCCCATCGTGTCCCAGGCGTTGGAGAGGAAATCCTGAAGGAAATATTTATCCTGTGCTTACGGGGCTCAGATTCTGGTCAGTGAAACAGAAGTGAAAGCAAATAATTACATTTTAAAGGAGACTGTGATGTGGTCCTTGGGAGAAGGAAAAAACATAACATGATTACTTCCAGCCTGGAGGAGGAGGGTGGGGTCCAGGGTGGCTGGACCGAGGAGATGGTATCTGATCTTGACATTGAAGGACAGATAGGATTGAACCCTTCATGGTTTCAAAGTACTCACTTGAACTTCAGTTAATTTGATCTTCTTAACCATGCTATCAGTTAGAATAAGAAAGATAGTATCCACTTTGGACACGTGGAAATTGGGGTTCAAGGCGACTTGCCCATGATCAAATGACTGCGAAGGAGATTAGACATTAGTTCCCACATCTAACAAGAAGAGAAGCTAGTCTTCGAATTCGATGTGGGAGGGGGCTGACTCTCTTTTCCCCGGATCCTGATACAAAGTCGACCTCCATTTCCTTCCCGTGGGGTGTTATTGCCACTGACCTCTCTGCCCCTCTGGCCTCTCTCTTCCCTACAAAATTTTTGGCCACCAGCAGCCCCTGACTCCTGGGCTCCTTCAGTCCCGATTGTGCCTCCAGCCCCACCTCATCCCCACAGGCCAGTGCCAGCATGTGGAAATGTGGAGCTGGGGGATGCAGGGCTTGGGGGCTATCAGATGTAACCCCAGCATTGGCTCTGTCCATAGGTGTGCCCCATCCCTCCGGCTGCACAGAACCATCTGGAGAACTGGCAAAACAGAGTCCTGGGCCCCACCTCTGGTGATTCTGGTTTAGGTGCCTGAGTGAGGGCTGAGTTGCCTTGCTGAAAATGAGAGGAATGCATGGGTGCTTTTAATTCTACCAGGACTGTTAGTAATATCTGTAAGTACAAAGATGCTCACTATGGCGTTTTGCAATTTCATTAGCATAAAATGGGGAGGAAAAATTTTAAAGCTCTCCAGGTAATCTGATGTAAGCAGATATGGGGACTAGCCTTCAAGGCCCCTGGGAGTCATTTCATCAGCTCTGTCTTCAAGTAGAACTGCCTTCTTGTCAAGCCTTAGAGACTGTAGCCCATTTCTTACCCAGATTTCTGGGAAAGAAGTGATGACATCCCTCTTTCCCAACTGTCCCCACTGCCTCACCTCCCTCCCTGACGGACAGCCCCTCCCAATGGCTCACCTCCATCCCGCCGACTGCACTTGTATCCCAGTGGTTAACTGACTCCTGACGCCAACGAAGAGCCATTTCCCTTTTACACTCAAAGGGGATGGAGGCTTGCAGAGTTGAAGGCATACAAGTGATGATACGTTTTCTAGATGAAAATAATACAGATCTTTGAATTGAGCTTGTTAGGATGATAGAAGAATGGGTGTGGGGAGACAAGAAGGGGAAGACAGAAGGGAACAAGGATTCACTGACACCTCCCGGGTGAGAAGAGACAGGAGACAGTGAATCACCTTCCTTGGTCTGGAGGCTAAAAGTCTAGGTCCAGGTGTCAGCAGGGTCAGTTCCCTCAGAGGGCTTCGAGGGAAGGATCTGTCCAGGCCTCTCCCCTTGGCTTGCAAGTGCCCATCTTCACATCAGCTTCCTTCTACGTGTGTCTCTTGCCCAAACTGCCCCTTTTTATCAGGACCCCAGTCACACTGAATCAGAGCCCCCTCTAACGGCCTCACTTTAACCTCATTGCCTCTATAAAGGCCCTAATTCCAAATAATAACTCATATTCTGAGGTCCTGGGGGGTTAGGACTTCAACATGTGAATTGGGGGTGGGGACACAATTCAACCCATAACATCAAGTTAAAATTACATCTGTTCTCACAGCGCCCGATGACCCCAGCCCCTCCGCCTGTTTCACAGCAGCAGGCTGCCCATCCATCGGAGCTACAGTGAATCATCGGCGGGAGCCAGAAGCTGACCCAGCAACCCGGACTCCCAGCCCAAGTGGTCACCACAGGCTCCTGTGAAGCCAGAAAGCAGAGGCTTCCGAACTGGAAGCTGAGTGCATCCAATACTGTGTGGTTTGCTCAGAGAGCCTTTTATTTACTTTAAAATACAGACGTATAGGGAGCTGCATGCCCTCCAACATATGTGCAACCACCTCAGTTCAGATGATCTGCAAAACCCCAAATTGTCCCCGTTAGGTTCCCAGGAACCTCTTTGCTGAGCACAACGGGACCTCAAACCCCACCACCTGGACAATATCCAGTTAGTCATTCCGGTCACTCTGGAGCCTGAAAATCCCTCACATGACCCCCGTCCCTGCCCCTCCTTTGCCACATCATGAGTTCACTAAGTCCATACTCAGTTCAAATTCAAAAATCTTTTTTTTTCCTTTTTTTCCATATCCTGAATTATCTTCTAGATCACAGGGGGTAATCATCTCCGAGGTCTCCCATGAGTCATCTGACAAAACAGGGGAAAGGATTCAGACTGGACAGTAGAAAGAATTTCCAGATGCACCCAGCATTGCCGAGACAGCTCTGATCAGCCTCTGAACTGGAATTCAGCAGACTCCTAGCATAGCTATGCTGGAAGGAAATTATTGGCGGTAGAAATTCTGAAGGTGTACCTAGTTCTCTTGGGAGCTCAACCGAGTCCCTAAATAATGACCTCAGCTTCCTGTGGGTTCCCCATGTGGGCATAAAGGCATTGAAACATGTATGGGGAGACTCAATTCATTCTTCCAAGAAAGAAGAACTCCTCGGGGATGGCCACCGGAATCACTATCATCACCAGTGCTCTGCAGGGAAATTTTGGGGTATGGTCCAGTTCTCTACCTGCAGCTGGGGACTCTCAGCTACCTGGGGTTCACAGTCAAAAGCACACACAGTGGAATAAACTTACTCTCTAACCACCAGTGTGTCTGTCCTTTACCTGTTCACTCCGCACTCTCTGTCTCCTTGCTCTAGGTTGCAGGAAACCATGTTCCCAGGCTCTCTTGCCCTCTGACTTGGGGACAGCTTTGACATGGGAGGCAAGGCAGTCTGAGGGGTAAGAGGAAGTGGGGGACCTCACTATTTCTGCACCTCCCTTTCTGCTTTGGGTAGATCTCAAGCAGCCTCCACCCCACATCTCCAGCTCCCACCGCATGGGCTGCCCATGGTTTCAGCTTCTGCCGGTGGCCCCCATCCTGGCTGCCAGTAATGCCACCCTTCTCCCCCTCCAGTCCCAGAGGTGTTAAAAGCTTCCTGGTGTCGCTAATTCCCATTTGGTTTCTCAACCCTCCCATCTCTGTGTAACTGATTCCCTGTGCTCAACTCTCTCTCTGTACAGTAAGCAGAGTGGTTTCTGTTTTCTGTCTGGCCCCTGACTAATACAGCAGATGGCAGATATCCAATGCAAACCAGCCAGGAAAGAGGAGGAATGTCCTGCCTCACAGAAGGAAACCGCGGGCAGGGCAGGGATGCGTCTGCATCTCAGGAGCGATGGGATCCAGAATCCTCTTGTGGCCCCTCTGCTCCTCCCTGCAAGCTGGCTCCCTTCCCCTAGAAGCATTTCCTCCATGTTCCATGGGAATGGCCCCCAGCAGCTCCCAGACTCACATCTTCAGGTTCATGGCCACAACAGCTGTTGATCCTTCAGTCTGAATTAAAAAGACACCAGGGAAGGGCTTCTGTTGGCCTAGCTGGGGACAGGTGTCCACCTCTGCGGCCAGGGACAAGAAGCTGGTTGGCAGAACCCACTAGAACCACACAACTGGAGGGCACCTAAGAACTGAAGCCTGAGGCACCCCTTACAAGATCAGGCTGATTGGGAGGTGTAATCTCAAGGAAATGAGAGGTCGGGAAAAGAGAAGTAAAAGAAGCAAGTTCAAGGAGTGTGTTACCAGATAGTCCACAGCTTCATGAAAGGCCACGCCAGCTTCTCATTCACACAGGATGGCTTGACACACGCGAGGCATAATCACTGTACCTGAGAACAGTGATCAGGTGGAGGGTGGGAGAGAAATGTGTCTGCTGGAGCCCTCTCACCTCCTGTCCCTCGTAGGTCAATGTTGTCCACACAGGGCATCACCTCCCCCACATCACTGGGATGCTGCATCACTTGGCCTCTTGGGGGAGCCCGTGGCGAAGCCAGATGCCATGCTCTGCTGTGTGACACTTCATCAGGAACCAGAGCTGGGGAGATGAGGGCCTCTGTGGATCAGGTCCACCATGGCAGGACGAGGGAGGCCATGCTGGAGCCCAGACTCATCCCAGGGGAGGGGACCACTGGCAGTACTTGTAGTGTGGCTGCAATGGGTGAGGATCCCCATGGGCAAGCGGTGAGGGCCTAGGAGAGACGAAAGGCCCTGAAGCAAACTTCAGGGGATGCAGGCAGCAGGGATTCAGGGCACAGATCCCAGGAGAAGGAAGCACTGTCCCAACAAGGAAGGGGTCCTGGAGGGACAAAACAACAGGTTTAGGAATAGGAGATGCTAGGTTGGACCCATACAAGGTATTTCTATTCCACACTCATCAGGGTAAACAAAAGAGGTGTGGGAGATGCAGAGAGAGGCTCAGAGGCGAGCTTTCTGGAGCTGTGCGCACTCTGAGCTTCTCTCCTGGCTCCTGACCTCCCACAACGGTGCTCCCCTCTCATTCCTTCCCTATCTGAACACCTGCCCTGTGCCAGATACCATTTCAGTGTCTAAAACACGGTCTGTGCCACACACAGACACCCTAAATGTAGGCATGTCTCCCCTCTTCCACTCTGACCGAGCCAGCATCATCTCCCTTGGGTTTCCCATACTAACCTCCTAACTGGTCCACCTGCTTCTTTGTCTTTGCATCACTTCACTCTCTCCTACCACAGCAGCCCAATGGTCCTTTTAAAACCCAAATCAGAGCATGTTTGTTTTACGCCGTTCTTCAACCCCCCAAAATTTTCCATCCATTTCAAACAAAAGCTATACTCATCAGGCCCGTACAGGACCCGCCCACTAGGCCTCGGGCTGCCCACCTGCCATCACCCCTTCTTCCACCCTGGTTTCAGTGCACCTGCCGTTTGGCTGTTCCTAGAGCCCAGCCAGCATGCTCCCACGTTTGGGCCATTGCTCTGGTCGTTCTCCATCCACAGCTCTCCATCCAGGTAGTTTAGTGAGCTGATGGCCAAGCCCATTGTGATGGATTTTTAGACACTCTCGGTCTCTTAGTTGTTTAAAGGCATTGGTCCTGGGGACGCATCTCCTCCTATCAGACAGAAGACTAAGAAATTATCACTCCAGTTATTACTAAGGGGATACTTGGCTATTAAAAGAAGCCTCACTGTATTTAAATTTAAAGCAATAGAATGCTTTGCACTGAGATTGAGCACTCTCTTACTCTTTAAAAAAAAAAAAAGATTTTGTAAATATCATGAGGGTCAGGACCACACCTGTCTGATTTCCCCCTTGCTCTCCAAGTGCCAACCAGGTGCCCGGCACATGGTCATACTCAATAATTATGGTTGATGTAATTGGCTAAGGAGACTGGAAAGTCATTCCTCTGGAGGAAAAAAGCCAGGCACGAAGTTTGGAATTCTCTTCATTTTGCATCCATATAGGGGGAAGGTGCCGAGAAGCTGAAATTTCAGGCGGGTGCTGAGAGTGTTAGAAAGACAAACCAAGAGATTTCCCTGATTCAAAAAAATATTCAGTTATGGATTAAAAAGCAGCAACTTTCACCAGACCTCATGGTGTTCTCTTCTCAACATAGGGAGTAAGAAGAGTTGGTGTGAAACTTGCGAGTCATTCATACCCTTGTAGACTTTGACTGCACTGGGCGTGTCACAAGAAATGTCCCACTAAAGCTTTAATTATAAAATTATCAACATTTTCCAGTTGCCATCAATATCAGGGAGAAAGCTACCTTACTGTTCTTAGGGATCTACCTCTTTTTCAACTTGATTTTCAAGAGTTCAGTTTACTCATAAATGGCTTGAATGAAGAGTTTTGTTGATTTCCAGCACATGGGAGTCAATCGCTGGGCCATCACAGCCACGTGCCCAAGGATCAGCTCACTTTGTTTTTAAACAGGAACAAACTCTTACAAACTGAGTCGTCGAATCTGAATAGATAGCCAGACAGCGAGCAATCCAGTGGAAGCTGAGGACAGCACCACCCTCAGGGCCAGGCAGGAGGGGACCCCGCTCTGGGCCATTCTTTAAAGGCCCTCTGGGATTCCCCAAGGCTGGGTCGGGCGGGCAGGACCAGTACTCCCTGCTCTGAACTTCCCAAGTACTCCTGAGTCTGAAGCTCTAAATTAGAAGCTGATATTCTAGATCGTTATAAAGGGATTTTTGTCAAGGAAGAGGGAAAGAGCATACAAGTTTGCAGCTCTATTTGCAACTTTTGAATATTAGCCATACACTTGGTGGGCCTACCCTGTTTCCCACTGATATTAGGGCTAGGCTTGGCTGGGAAGGCGTCTCTCCCCATCAGGGCCCTGGGTACAAAGCCTGCAGATGGGGGGCTGCACTGGGCATGCAGGAGCAGCAGGGCCCCGGGGAATTCTAGGAACACAAGCCTGTCTGGGCCGCCCCGTCACTCACAGCACAGCA
Source organism: Camelus dromedarius (assembly GCF_036321535.1). Classification (NCBI taxonomy): domain Eukaryota; kingdom Metazoa; phylum Chordata; class Mammalia; order Artiodactyla; family Camelidae; genus Camelus; species Camelus dromedarius. The sequence goes on from NC_087439.1 coordinate 80,850,260, forward strand.
CTCAGGGCCAACGTCTCCATGAGGCTCCGTGCCTGGGGCCCGAACTATTCTGGGGGCCCCTCAAAAGTGTTTTAGTTTTAGCTTCTTTTTAAAATCACAAGAAGAAAATGAATATCATGAAAATGAATATGTAAGCACGAATCCAGTCTCAAGTATATTTGTCTTTATACTGATGTAGTCATACAGTATAATTTTTAACGTTTTTCTCTGGAGGAAGGGGCCTTCGAGGGCGAAGTGCCTCGGGTCCACAGAAATCATACTGGGGCTCTGACAGCAAGGGGCCCTGAGCGGGGCTGCAGCTCCACAGGATGACGTGGCTAGGATCTGAGGACCAAAGTTCTCTGTGTCGATCAACCAAAGCTGGGCACAGAGCAGAGGCAGATTGAATGTGGGGTCCCAGGTAAAGCACTTGGCATCATCACAAGCCGCTAGGGACTACTGGTGACTCTTCTGACCACTGACGCCCAAGAAATGGCTGACCACATGGGTTAAGATCATAGGCTTGGGGTCAGAGAAATCTAGATTCCAGTCCCCACTTGGCATCTCACCAAAGGTGTGGTTTTGGGCAAGAACCTCAGTTTCCCAAGCTGTCAGATGTGCATAATACCCTGAGGGGGCAGGACTGAGCCCCACACGTAATAGCTGCTCAGCTCACAGTAAGGATGAACTCTGACTGTTTCGGGCCCAGGGGACAGGCAGGGACACACAGGGTAAAAGAGAGGCACCTTCCATTCCAACATATCTCCCCTTAGAGCTTCCAATCTGCCATTTAAACTCCAGTTTGCTAAAAGGTAGACAAGCATCTCAGGGGCCAGGTAAGCTCAGAGGGAAGAGGTGTAAGAACAGTCATGGCAGAGCCTCCCAGTGTCTATCAACTCAGCATCCAAAAGGCATAAAAAGCACTGAGTGAGGGTCTCTGGGATAATCTGAACGGAGTCCCAACCTAGAACTGGAGAGAAAAGAGAAGGGAAGGAAATAGTGGAGCCCCCGCCCGAGGGAGAGACAGGTGGGAAGACATCCACTCCAGCAAGTGGGGGCTGTCATCTCGCAGAGTCACCAGAGGGGCTGGTCAGCCTCCCTGTTGGCATCAACATGCTCTCCCGAGGCCATTTCATCCACCCCTCAGCCTCCAGGCAGGGCCACTAAGAAACCCCAAGGACACCAGGGAACCTTCTTGCTTTTAAGGGATCTAGGGAAGGGGGACTTTGCAGCCCCTTCCTCTCTCCCTGAACATTTTAGACAGGTTACAAATAGGTCTCAGAAACGAGGTCAAAGCCACAGAACTTTCTGATGATCTGAAAATCCCACACTGGGCTCTGCCCCCTCCCCCTTTCCCATCACCCTCCTCTCATCTGACTTAGAGCTTTGAGCTCCCACCTACAAAAGACCCTCTTGGCAAGAACTTAATTCATAGAGGTCATTTTACGAAACTTCTTTTTCATATAATGGCTGATATTTTTAACCTTTTTGTGTTAGAGTAAAAAACAGAAATCAGCTAAATGCAGCCCAACAACCTGTCTTTCCAAAAAATTACTTTGTTGGACAAAAGTCAACCAAATATTTTGTTTTTAATTTCCCAAACCAAACAACACGTGTGGATCCAGGCTCTAAGTTTCATACCCTTCTCCCAACCAGCTCATTCCTGACGCAGAACACAAGTCAAACCAAACAAACGAGAGAGGAGGGGTGAGCAGAACAAGACTCATTCCTTCCGGGCCAGCTGCCTGGTTTCCATCAGGCCAAGCCCGAGACCTCTGTGGCCTAGCCACGTGGTCGATTGTGATCTGGAGGCTTCCAGGGCTGCAAGGGCATCTGCAGAAGCTAGAACCTTCTGATAACAGCCCACACATGGAAGGAAGCAGGACTCGTTGCAAACAAAAATCGTACCAAGAGACTAAAGCATCAATCAGCCAGCATCAGGGCTGTGCACCAGGAACCTTAGAAATGATTTATTCGAAAGAGCCAGCTTTAGAAATTAACAAACAGGTTCAGAGAGATCAAGCACCTTAACCAGCAGGGCGGCAAGGCAGGACTCGTCCTAGCTAGGGCTGGAAGCCGAGGGGTCTTGACCCCACCCCCACTATAAACTGTTTTCACTACCCCATTTTCCCCCATCATCCCAGCTGAGACCCTGAGCAGCCAAGAGGAAAGTTCTGCGTCTCACAGAGCTTTCATTTGATGTATCCAAAACCAGCAGGGCCCAGAATGTCTCCCCCACCCACCTTCTCCCACTCAACAATAGCAAAAGGAGCTCAGCTGAAAGTTTCCAAAGAATTTCACTTTGGGGCCAAGCCCAGAGATGGAAACTTTTAGCCTGGGAAGGGAATTTAGCAGGAAGCAAAGCAAGTGAAAACATAAGGCGGAATTGGAGGTGACAAGAGAGACATCACAGCTTCCGCTTACCCGGCCCATGTGGCCCACTGCCCAGCCTGGCCCAGCCTGTGATTTGCCCCCAAGTAGGGCATCCAGCTGCTGGTTGCCGGGCGTGTATACCAGGCCTTGCCTTTGTCCTCTGGACCTAACCAGCTCACTATCACCCTGGACCTTTTCCTTCGGAGATATCACTGAGGGCTCTGAGCTGGGCTTCCTCTGGGGAGGCTAACTGGGCCTGCAGGGTTTCTCGCTGGCACCAAGAGGAGTCACTCAAGTGACCAAATTCTTTCAGGGGCAGGAAACCCCCGTCTAAGTGGAAGGATGGAGACTAGAGGGGGAGTCTCTCATTACTGGGGCCTCCAAATCTCCCTCTCATGTCCCCAAATAGACATAGGCATCTCCCCATCATAAAAATGTCTCTCCGAAGAAGGGTGAGAGCCCAACAGCACTCACGACAGCTGCTGGCAGAATTAATGAAACTAATGCACAGGAAGCTTTGAGCTTGGAGGCTGGCACTCAAAACTGACCATTGGCTATTAGAACAAAAGCCCCTTGGAGGCAAGGCACCACCTGCCTCTGTATCCCGAGTGCCTGGCCTCTACCTGGCACACAGCAGTGCCTTGTTAATCCCAGACAATGCCCAGACCCTCACTGGGAGCAAGTGGAGTGCCTCGGGGACCCGGAGGGCCATACACACACTTCACCTGCAGCCAGGCCCCCAGGCAAGGAAGGTGGAGGAGACAGGGCATCTCTGTGACTTGAGGCTGCTTCCTAGAATGGCTGTGGACTCCAGTGAACTCCCCTAGAGAGGCTGGCCAGGGAAGAGGGTTAAAAGCAATAAGGTTGGCCAGTTACGGGTTCACTGCCAGGCCCAGTTCCAGAAGTCAAACTGAGGTTAGGAGCTGCTCTTCCAGCCACACTGATTTGCCTCAAACATCCCCATCTCAGCCTCCTCCTGGGGAAGCTTGGAAATACCCAGCTGGGGGAGTTTTCATTCACCAGGGCCATTCCGGACACGACCCATTCTGTGGCCTGGAAACAGCTGTGTAAGCACAAAGCATCATAACACAGTGGGCAGGGGTTGTTGCCATCAGTACCACTGGCAAATGAAGTGTGATCTGCACTTTGCACATGAGGAAACTGAGGCACAGAAGTTCCTCCACTTACCCACCTTCTCGTAGCTTCTGAGTAGCAGAGTTTGGATTCAAGCCTATCCAGCCCGTCGGCCCAGAAGTTAGGCCTCTCATGACCACGCTCTTCTCCCTAAGAGAATGAGAGCTTAACTTGATAGGCGTTAGATGGATTCAGTGCCATTGGCTTAGCCCAGGAGGGCATCCTAGAGGAGGCAGGCCCTGCTGCATTCTGAGAAAGCAGAGGTGGGTCTCTCAGGTGCCAGAGAAGAACAAGCTTTGTGGAGCAGGACTGTCAGAGGCAGTGGCCCAGCAGGGAGTAGACAGCCCATGACCACCTTCGAGGTGAGAAGTAACAGTCTTGAACGTCCTCCAAGCATCACCCACAAGCTGGTCCCGGGACCTGGAACTGGCCTATTAAAAAAAAATAATAGTAAAACAAACAAAAACCAACCTTGCATTTTTTTGGCTCCAGAGCAGCAGTGCTCTTGGATCTGAGGAGAGAAGAGGAGTCTGCACATCAGCCATCAGTCTGGTCCACAGACCTTCAGAGATGTCAGCTCCCCTGGCGTGGCCCCCAGAGGTCTCACAACCTGACCCCAAACTCCCTTTCCAGTATCACCTCCTCCACCTCCCCCAGCTTCCTACTGCCCAGCCACATGAACGAACTGATGTCCCTCAACCCTTTAACTTCACACTCCCCAGGGCTTTACTCATCTTTCCCATCAGCCTGAGCTGAAAACTCCTATTTATCTTTCAAAGCCCAGCTCAAATGTCACCATCCTGCTCCAGGCACACTTTCTAACTTCCCCAGGGCTCCCCAGAAATTAGTCCTCAGGACTAGAATGTGTCTTTCATGTGTTGCACGATGGTTATTGTCTACGAATCTACCTCTTGCCCTAAATTCCCTCCAGGAACACTATCTCACCTTCAGGGCCCCACAGGGATGAGCCCCTTACTTTGAATGTCCCTGTCAAAGGGTATTGAAAGGGAAATTTTTAAAATTATTATTGACATATTTTTTTATTTCTGCCTTTTTTATTGTGGTAAAATATACATAACATAAATTTCCCCCTTTTAACCATTTGTACGTGTATTAAGTACTTCACATTGTTGTGCAACCATCACCATCATTCTTCTCCAAAAGTGTCTCATCATCCCCAGCTGAAACTCTGCCTGTAAAACAATAAACCCCTCATTCCTCCCTCCCTCCCAGGGAGCCCCTGGTAACCACCACTCTCATTTCTGTCTCTGAAGGTGACAACTCTCAGTACCTCGTATAAGTGGAATCACACATTAATTTGTCCTTGAGTGTATGGCTTATTTCATTTAGCATCAATCACGTCTTCAAGATTCATCTACATAGCAGCATTGTCAGAATGTCGTTTTTTTAAGGCTGAATAATATTCCATTTGTGTGGAATAGTAAGCAAATGAGGTACCATATAATATGTATAAATAGGATAAATAACATACCACATTTTATGGGTCTGTTCATTTGCTGATGACATGTGGGTTGCCCCCACTCTTGGCGATTATGAAGAGTGCTGCTGTGAACATGGGTGTGCAAACAGAAAGGCACTTTCTGGGGCGGATGAGAAAGAGCTCTGGGTCAGGAGGAAAGGAAGAAAGCTGAGGAAAGGAGCCCTGAACTTGCAGGGACGGGGTGAGAAGCAGCCACGACTCCCTCATCCTGTCTCGAACCCCCAGTGCCCGCTAAGAGGGTCGGGCTGGGCTGACAACTGGAAGGGCTAGAAGCACTTGTCATATACATGCACAGGAACACAAGGAAACACGCTGTGACGCTTATTCCACACCAGATAACATTCTAACCACGCCACATATGTTAACTCCCCAATTCTCACTGCAGCCTTCCGGGCAAATACCGCTAACATGCCCATTTAGAGGAAAAGCAAACAACGCAGGGAGAGGGCACGAGACCTACTCACATCACAGCAGCCCGCAAGAGGCAGAGTCAGGATCAGAGCTTAGAAATCCTGCTTCAGGTCCACATGGAGACCCTCACAGAGACCTCCCCATGCTCCGGGGAAGGCAGGGGAAATGCTCTCAGGCCCTGATTCTGCCTCAACATCTTCCCCAAACAGAGAGAAGTAGGTTGAAACCACAGGAGAGGAGGGAGAATCTGGTGGTGACACGTCTGTCCCACCTGGGCTGAAGTCTGTGGGACTTGAGAAGCTGAGGGGCACAACAGGGAGCTGGGGGCAGTGGATGGTCCCCAGAGGAGGAAAGGTGTAATTTTGAGGCCAAGAGGACTCCTGCACAGGGAGCCCTCTTGGCAGCCTAGGTTTCTGCAGGCCCCACTTGCCTTGGGAACCACAAAGCCAAAATGTAAAGGAATCTATTTTCTAAGCAAAACACATACTTATACATTCTGAGTAATTTCCCGTGGAACTAGGAAAGAATAAACACAACACCCCAAATGGTTTTTTGCTTACAAATGGTTTCAAGCAAAGAAAAGTGGGAGAAGAAAATATAGGGTCGGGGGAAACTCTCCGCTGGTTCCAAACCTCAGAAACAGCCTGGAGGCTGGAGGGGCCCGGAGGGATGGGGGGGATGGGAGTACAGGAGAGCCAGGCTTGGGGTGAGGTGCCCAGACCCAGGGGCCTGCTGGTTTCTCTCCAAGAACCCCTTGCCTGCCTTCCGAGGACTGGTGAGTCGCATCTCACACATGGAAGAGGGTTTGCGGGCTAGAGAGGGAGATGGTGGGACCACGTGCCATAGCTTCACACTGGGTTCAAGGGCCAGGTGCATTGAGCGAATTAGCCAACCAACAGTGGTGCAGACAGGGTTACAGTGAAAGCAGCGGCCGCTTTGCCATAGACTGGATGGTTAGGGAAGAACAGGCTGGGGAAGGCCCTGGGACCAAGAAAGGACAGTTACAAGGGGGGCTGCAGATCACAAGCATCATTCCAAAGAAACCCGGAAAGAGGAAGTGGGTGGGAGAGGACAGTGTCACCGTGGACACACCACTTCCTTTTCCTGGGCCTCACTCAGTCTCCCCTATAAAACAATGGGTGCACTCTGATTTCTAACATCCCCTCCATAGAATTTGAAATTAGACAGGGAGATAATTGGGGGGGGGAGGTTATGGAATTGGGGTCTTGGGGTGGGGTCCTGGAGAATGGGTTCTTGAGAGCCAAGAGGACTTGGAACAGCTAAGAGTCGATCTGACTGTAAATCCGACCCAGGGGGAGCACCCTGACTGGCAGGAGTCCCGGGTTATTGAAAGTTTGGCAGCTCAGCATTCTGAGACTCTGGCCTGGATTTTTCCTAGCAGAGGATTCATACCACATGAGGGTCTCCAGGTCTCCAGGGCCCCAAGGGCCCCATTTTGCCCAGGGGTAGCCTGAGAGTTTGCGTTGCCCTCGCCAGCAGTGATCTACTTGCTCCATCTACACAGCACTTCACTGGCGACAAGTCCTCTGGTCTCTCCTACCTCACGTGACCCTCACAGTAGCCTGGTTAGGAGGGATGAATCCTCATTCCCACTTTACATATGCAGAAACTGAGGCTCAGACCAGCCGCATGCCAAACAGAGCCAACAATGACTCCCAGGACTCCTGCCACTTTCCAAGAGGAGACACCATGTGGGCCCATGAGGGGGTGTCATTGTCCCCCTGATGAGGGGGAGAAAGAATGCTGAGGACAGGAACCCATCTTGTCCTCTGCACATCTCCCACCTCTCTTCCCCAGGGCCCACTGGAAGGAGCTGGAGGCAGGAAGATTCAGTGGCAGGAACACTAGACAGGAGCCAGAGACTTATGTTCAAGGCTACCTGCCCTTGGGCAAGTCACTTTGCCTGCTTGAACCTCAGTTTCCCCATCTTTAAAAACAGAGATTGCACAGGTTAGCAGTTTGCGGTATTTTAGAGTCAAATCCTTGTTTTTCCCAAGTGAGTCTTAATTTAAACCCCAACCTAAAAACAGAAAACCAGGGCCATTCCAAAATGAATCAGACCTGAGGACTGGCAGGGCCAGCTGCTCACCAAACCTCCCTCATCCCCCAAGGCCACCCCGTAGACCAAAGACAACGCGGAATACAAATGGAAACCACTTCATGGTTCTGCACAAGGGCACTGAGGGACAGGACTCCTCAAAGCCCAGCCTGGGCCCCCTTCTTTTCTTACATCTTCCTAAGTGTCAACCACCATCAAAATGCTGTCAACACCCACATTTTAATTTCAGATCACTATAGATGCTTACCAAACACCCACCCTTTGCTGTCTGGACCAGTTGTTTATTTCTGCCTAACACATTACCTCAAAACTTAATGGCTTAAAAACAACCACCATTATCTCATACAGTTTCTAAAAGTCAGGAGTCTAGGAAGAGCAAAGCTGGGTGGTTCTGGCTGAAGGTCTCTGGTGAAGAGGCAGTCAAGATGTCCGCAGGGGCTGCAGTCACCTTGAAGGCTTGACTAGGGCTGGCGGATCCACTTCCAGAATGGTCCATGCTCACAGCCATGGGCTGGAGGCCCCAGTTCCTCGCCGTATAGACCTCTCTGGACATGACAGTGACGTCCCCCAAAGTGAGTGGCCCAAAGGAGAGTAACAAGATGGAAGCCACAATGTTTGTTATGACCTACTCTTGAAAGTCACACACTGGCATTATCGCCATATTCTATTTATCAGAAGCAAGTGACTAAATCCAGCCCACAACTAAGGGGAGAAGATTCAAGCTCCATCACTTAAAGAGAGAATATCAGAGAACTCACAGGCCTATTTGAAAACCACTACACTGTCTAAGACCAGACGTGTGAACTCCTCTCCCAAACTCAGTCCCATTCAACTGGTGCCTATTAGAGTAAATAATACCAATTCAGCAAGCCAGGAGCCTCTCCCATGCTAACACCCCCCTATATCTAATGGAACACCAAGTCCTCCCATGCACACCTCCTAACAGCCTAGCCACTAGGTGGCAGAGCGTGATGGTTAACAGTGTGGGCTCCTGGTCCAAACCCTGGCTCCACCTATGACTAAACCTCCATATGCCTGTTTCCCCATCTTTAAGTGCAGATAACAGTACCTGCCACATTGTAAGGATTGAACATTCCATTTAAAACCCCCAGAAAATTGCCTGGCATATAGTAAAGACTAAATAAACATTTGCTATTATATTTCTCAAATTTATATCTCTCTCCTTCTGCACTGGTCTAAGCTAGTATCACCTTTCGCCTGGAGGATTTCCATAGCCTTCTATGGTCTCCTTAAATACACTCTGTTCTCAAATCTGGTCTCCACGGAGCAGCCAAAAGGAGCTTTGCAAAATTCACTGCTGATCATGTTCAACAACCACCCTTCACCACCCCTGCATAAAAATCTTCAAGTTTCTCATTGTTCTCAGAATGAAGACAAAGCCTGACTCTGGCCTATACGGTCCTGCACAGCCTGGGCCCTTGCTTGCAGCCCCAGCCTCCTCTCAGGCAACGTCCCCCCTCTCTGCTTTTTAGCTATTCCTTGAACATACCATTCTCCTGCCCACCACAGGACCTTTGCCCATGCTGCATTTTCAGCAGGAAAACACATCCCCCCTCATACCATCAGCCCTCACTAGACAGAGTCTAGCATTTTTCAAGTCTCCACTCAAGTGCCGTTTTCCAAGGAAACCCCCCCCCCGACCTCTGAATTTCCTTAGAACACACGTCCCAGTCTGTGATTCCCGGATCCATCCCCCTCTCTCCCGCTTGACACTAAGCTCCACAGGAGCAGAGACCACACCTGCCTTTACTCACCACTGTTTACACAGCTCCTAAGCCAGTACCTGGCACAGGGCTGGTTTTCAGTGTTTGTGAAATGAAAAGCTGGAATGTTCTCTCAGGTACATGCAGCAAGGGTTCCAAGACCCAGGGGTTGGCCGACGGTAAACGGTCCGCCCTCCACTGCTCGCCTCATCCTTCCTCACCCCACCCCCCCGAAGATGCTGACTCACCAAGTCGCCCTTTCACTGGACCACTCCTCACCCCCACAGCCTGTATACAAGTAAACACATTCTGGACCCCTCCTGGGAGCGCCAGGACCAGGGCTTCCTGCCTCACCCGCAGTCTGGTGGGGGTTCTCCACAATTCCGAGAAAGTGATGGATGGCTTTCATCCATGGCTTACTCAGATGCCTGAGAAAGGCTCGTCTGTGTGCTTTGCTTCCCTGAGGCTAGAGCTCCTGGCAGCCCAAACCCCTGACCTCCCCGACTGCCCTCCCTGAAACAGAGATCGGGAAACACATTCACTCTCCACGTAACGGCCTTCTTTGCTTGACTTTAGCCCCAAGATGGGGACTCTCTCTTCCCAACTTTTCCACCCATGTTCTTGGTGAGCCAGCATAATAGGGTGACAGAAAGAGACTGTCACCTAGGTTTCTGCCACCAACTTGCTTATGGCCTCGGGAAAGTCACTTTTTAAGTCTGAAAATAAACTCTTGCCTGCTTCTTCCCCATATTCACTTACTCCTCCTGCAAACGCTCAGTACACAGCATCTGCAATTATCCCCAGGTCACTTCTCTCATGTCTTTCCCCAGCCATTCTCTGATGCTGGGGACACTCTTGGTCACACAGAGAGGACTGCTCCTCCCTGGAAAGACTGTGCCCTCATTCCAAGCTGAGCACAAGAATCCAAGACTAACCCACAGAGAGAAGACAGCCCGCTTGTCACACCCCACAAAGACCCTCCGTTTTGCCCGCGACTTCTGCAGTGCCCCTGTTGGCCTTTCTTGTCCACACAGCTTTCCTACTTATTTGGGGTCTCCTTACCCACCCTCCACCTGTTGCTGGTGGACCCCATGTTAGGATCCTGTCTGCTTCCTAAGGTCTGAGGCTCTCCTGTTCCCACTACTGGAGTCACACACTCCCAATCTGATGCTCGCCCTGTCCCGAGTTCTAGAATGAATTCTAATAGGAAGCCAAGAATGAGAAGGAGTTTCGGCCTCTCTCCTGGGGACATGGCTTCCTTGCAGCCATCAGCCCTCAGTCATGGGCTCAGGGCTGCTCGCTGGCCTTCCTCCTGCCTCGGGTCCATCCCGAGCCCTGTCTTAGCATCCTGCTTTGAAAGCAGCCCCAGTGGCCTGGATCCTTGTCTCACTCTCACTCCTGTTCTTGCCCCACAGCCCCGCTGTCAGCTGGCAGACATCACTAGACCACCTGAACTTCCGAAGGTCACCTGCTCTGGAGCCCCAGGAGGTGTGCTGACCATCAGTGTGACACCTGACTCCCTACCCTGGTCTATTCCCTCACCTGGACCATGACTGCCTATCACTTGTCCTCTAGCCTGGATTTCCCCCCAGCAGTCAATCTTCAGTTTTCTCTCTGCTTTCTCCTCCAGCTTTAAGCCTCCTTCTGTTTGTTCCTTACAGTGGGATGACACAGAATATTCCCAAAATACCCTTGCAAGCATTTCAAGGACCCCCAAAGGAGATTTGGAAGAGACTTCTAGCTCTTTCCCTAAGATATAATATTCCTTTCCTTAGATTCCTGTGCTCGAATCACTTATTCATTCAACAAACATTTGTTTTTGAGACTCTTATGTGTGCTTGCCTCTATTTTACACACTGGCACTGAAGTAATGGGCAAAATAGACAGGAACCTCTGCCCTCAGGGGTTCGCATCCCAGTGAAAGCCCAGCAGAGAAGGAGCCAAAGTCCAAACAGGGAATTCCCTCTACCTGATCCCGAGGCCACGCCCCCTACCAAGTGGAGTCAGACTTTCCAGTGCTGCCATCTTGAGTCCCAAAGCATGGAGCCCATTATTGTCTCCTTTCAAACTCCACTCCTGTTCTAGCTGTTGCCCTACAGGGCTTCCTTTCCAGGGAGAGACAACTATGCCCCCTGGGGCTTTTCCAATATCTCTATTGTTTTTCCTTGCCCCCCAGCATCAGAGGCCCACTGAGATTTCCTGCCTCTTCTTTCTCTTCCTGGGTCAGACTCCCTAGTCAGCACTTTTAGCCCAGAGGAACATCTGTCTCCTCTCCAGTAACCCGCCTCCCTTTTGTTTTGTCTCATCAGCATAGCAAGCCTGCCCTGCCCTCCACGAGGATTTTCTCCTCCCCAGAGGCTGCTGCTGGAGTCCACAATGACAGGGAAGCAGAGCATTTCCCAGTCCGCTGCCAGCCCTCAGCAGAGCTTGGCCTGGGGCCCGTGCAAGCATCTCAGGAGACGAAAATCAACTTTCCTGGACCCAGCCCCCGGCTTTCCAGCGAGAGCCCACAGCCTCCGCAAGCTGCTGGCATATCCTCTGGAAAGGACATATGGGACGGTACACAGGACTGTGTATGTCCCACAGCCTGCAGGCTCCACAGGGCGGAGGCCTGGCCCTCCAAAGATGACCTGCACATGCACTCTGCCCCTGGTTCCCATACGAACTTGGTGCACACCCATCCTGGGCCAATGTCTGGCCTTTGGGACTCCAGACTCCCAGGGCAACTAAAGGACCCCTGATGGTACTGTGAGGTTCTGACAAGGGCTGGGGACCTGCAATGCCACACACCACAATGCCACATTCCATCAGCTCTTCCTTCCCCTGCAGGGAACTGTTCCTGCATGGCCTGACCCCTCAGGGTCATCTGGTCCTGGCATGGCCAATGAGAATTGCACTTGTCCCCCATCTCTCCCCCCTCACACACACTCCAAAAGAAAGTCACCACCCTCATAGACCAAGCAACAGCCAGCTGCCAGCGCCCGGTGAGTGGATGACAGGAGCCAGCCTCACTGAAGTCTGGACTTTCCTGGACCTATGCACTACATGAGGGGCCTCCAGACCTAGTTCTGGACCATCACTAGCATCCAGCCACCCTCTGCAGGGGGCTGAGACCCCACATGGGTGGAGAGGACAGACTGGGCAGAGAAGGGTGCCTCTCCCATTCAGTCAAAAGAGCACCCCACAAGTGAACAAGGTAGATCAAGACAGAGAAGGAAAGAGCTACAGAACTCCAAGTGGGCCTCTGATGCTGGGGGCAAACCCGATCCCCGTAGGACGCTTGCATCTTCCCTCATCAGGTGTCTCCTTCCTTAGTTAGAAGAGTTTTGGACAAAAGGACATGGCTTAGTTCTGGTGCAAACCAGTCGTAAGATGACCCAGAAACAGAGACTCAGGAGAGAACATGGCTTTAGGAGACTAGCTGTAATGAGAGGAGAAAGGGGCGATGTCTTGGGAACACAGCAAGACTCTGTGTTGAAGCTGCCAAGGCAGTGGAGAGCGTTATCAGAAGTCCCAAATGAAATGATGGAGGCCAGCTCACTGGACATGCTTCCCAAGGAGACAGAGAAGGCTTTCAGAGAGGCCAGCGAGTAGGCATAACCTTTCCTAGAGATCAGTGCCAAAGAGGTCACCATCCAGACCAAGATTCCGTCTGCCAGACTCCAGATCAGGAACCAGGGATGGACCAGTTCTCCCCTCAGCCAAGGCGGTTCCATCATGGAGAGGCTAGGAAGGAGTGAACACCAGCCCAGGAGGAGAGAGGGGCCAACTAGCCCTTTGCTTTTGCCCAACTAGCTTCTGTCTGCAGCCTCAGCGGCCCCCAAGCCCTAGAAGACAGGCCCCAGGGGTACCTCGCAGAACAGACGTCGTCACAGATTGCACAGGCAAGTGGAAGGGATCTGGGGACACGGCTCCGAATGCCCTCCCTTGTCCCTAGCAGGGAAGGATGCACAAGATCAGCATTCTTCCGGCTTCCCCATGCATATTTCAACCAGAACACTTTCCTTTCATCTCCTTTTTTCATCTAGTGGGGTCCTCTTTTAGCTTTCATTTAAAGAAAAAGCTACATGGCTAATGTGAGTCTCTGGACCTGATGATGCCAAGGACCCTTCCATCTCTGATGTGTGCCGTCTCCCCTCCCTAGCATCCCCAGGTCCTGGGAGTAAGAGTCGACCGGCTAAATTCCTCCAGGGTCAGGGCACAAGGGGAGCACACCAACATGCCTTGAAGGCCTCTCAAGAGCCCCCAGAGGGACAGTGGCTGCTGAGGCCCCTGGGAGCAGGGCCTGATGCTCCTGGCATGATCCTAGGGGACTGTTTGGCCTGCTCCCCCAGCTGGAGCAGACACTTCCCAATCAGGGGCCCCAGCCAGTCCCCAGTGTCTGAGGGAGGGGGCCCCCACTTCTCTTTGGACTATAAAAATGAGGGGTTTGGATTCTCAGTGTTTCCCAGAATATGATCTGAGGGGCTCCAATCCCATTAGGTGCTCCACAGAAAGAGGTTTCTTTGGACAAATTATCCTGGGAAATGCTGCACTATACCAACCCTCTTGGAGCTTCCAGGTTCCCCTTAGAATACTAAAGGCATCAGGGATGCTACAGTGAGAAGGGGAGGAATAGAAAAGCAGTTTAGCTTTGGGGGATGTTTCTATGTCGGCTTCCATGCCCAGGTTCTGTTCTAAATGCTTTATCTCAAACCCTTTGGGAAAAGCACCATCTTTAACCACATTTTACAGAGGAGGAGACTGAGTCACAGGTTTTTCAGATATTAAGTGGCAGGGCTAGGATTTAGATCTGGGAAGTCTGGCTCCAGAGTGGGAACCCCTCACCACACTTTGGGCTCGTCGGGGCCCAAATTTCAAAGTGGGATGAATGTGGCTGATGCACTGCCCTCTGGGCTCAGCTCTCTTTCCCCAAACTGCAGGGATCACAACTTCAGGTTGGAGGCTGGGCTCTTGCGACTTCCAAACTCGAATATTCTCTGATCTTACCCTAGGCGGAGGTCAGGCTCTGTGACAGGCTGTGTGGGAGGGAAGTTTGGGGACAGGTGGCCCATTTCAGCACCTCTCAAATTAGGTTCAAGTGGGTGACTGCTGCTTCCTCTTGGTTGCCACATGGCTGTCACTAAGGTGGCACAGATACAAAGACCCAAAAAAAGCCCCTCTGAAGACAAATGCTCTGGACCAGGGTGAGCTGCAAATTCAAAGATGGAGAGAAAGGGTCCAGCTTCAGGGGATACCGTCCATCTGCTCCTGCCTGGAGGTCTCTACAGCAGGCATCCGGGCTGGAGCCAGGGGTGAGGGTCATGTGGGTGAGCAGGGAAACCCACCACGGGAGGGGAATGAGCACGTTCATGGTCAGCCTGGGTCTCCGTGGTCAGCATGGGTTGCCTCCCCTCCTCCCGTCCTGGCCTGGTTCTCCCTCTCCTGAACCTCCAAGTCCAGAAGCCGTCCCATAGAAAGGGGGCGGAGACTGGGTGAGCCTCCTCCTCACCCAGGCTGAGATGCTCCTATGAATCAAGAGGGAGAAGAAGAGTTAGCTCTGTGTCCTCCACACGGATTTCTCACTCCTGCTGCAAGGGCACTGCCATCCCTAGCTTGTGGATCAAAACATACCTTCCAAGGGTTTCTGGCCTCCCATAGCCAGGTTGGCGAGCTCTCGCTCAGGGCACGTTCCTCTTCCCCTTCAAAGCACTGCTTCAGTGATGAAACTTATCCCAGCTGGGTCTCCCTGGTAATGCAGATGCCCGTCTCCCTCTCAGTGTCTCTGTCTCTTGGTGTCTCTGTGTGTGTCTTTCTCTCTCAGTGCTGTGTGTATGTGAATCTCTCTCTGCCTGTCTTTCTCAGTCTCTCTTGCAATATCTTTATCTACCCATCTTTCTCTCCCTCAGTCTCTATTTCTCTCTCTTAGTCTCTCTGTCTCCCACTCTCTCTCTACCTCTCTCTAAATTAATGGGCCTGTCTCATAATGAGGCGAGGATCCAATTCATCTCAGAGGCCCTCCTGTCCACAGTTTCTCAGGCTGTGTTCCAGGACATTAAGCAGCATCCCATGACAAGCATCCCAGGCCCAAAGCCAATGCTCTGGAGGTTCTGGGCTGAGAGGAGAGGCCAGAGCCGCACAGTGGGTCCACGGGTGGGCCCTGCAGGTGGGTGGGCCCTGCAGGCAGATATGGCTGCACTGCCCTGGGCTCCCCTCTTCCCTCCTCTGCACCTTTATGTTCTTAATCTCATAAAACGAAAATAACACTCATAGTACCTACATTGAAAGTCTGCCGTGCACATTAAATAAGGTATGTGGAAGCCACTCAGCACATAACACCCCACATGAGCTCTTATCATCCTTCTGATTCAAGGCCAGGGGAAGCCCCCAGAAAATGACAGTTCTGTTTGCAGACACCCCAGCCTTTGTGATCTGGCCCAAAGACAGGGAGGGATGTTTGAAGCTTCGAGAGAGTGAGGGAAAAGTGTGGCCCCCTCACCAGGCTGAGGGAAGACTCTCTGGGGCAAATCTTTAACAACCCATCTTGCAAATGAGGAAACTGAGGCCAAAGAGACAAGGCCCTTAGCTAGCTAACCTCTTAACTCCAAGTACAGGAATTTCGCCTCTTCAGCAAGCCAACTTGGAGTTTAGCAGAAATGACCAGGGGGTGCTGGGCAGCAGTGAATGGAGAAGGAGGCAGGGGGATTCTGAAACACCCTCTCCACCGACCGGTCCCCGCAGGGGGTCTCCACCTGAACACCAGGCCTCAATGCTGACCAGTCCTGAAGTTCCTCTGGCTTCGAGTTTTTCCAAATTCTGCCTCTCCCCTTCTCCCTCCCCTTGAAAAGCCATCCCAGGCAGGCCTCTCCCAAGCCTCTGTTTACAAAATTATAAGCTTCCTTTGTCCCCAGACTCCTCTGGTTACAATAATATTCATCAGCATGCTGGAGCTTTTGGGGGCATGGAAAATGTGACTTCACTCCTCAAAGATTTTCTGCTTGAACAAAATGGCATTTGGGAAAGAAAAAGGAAAAGAACGACTCTGTCCATCCAGGGAGAAAAGACACCGGGGCTCCCACCTCCCAGCCCAGAGTTAGAACCAGCAGCCCCCGGCAGGTCTGGCAGAGATGGACAAGCGATCTCACTCTCCCCACAGGCTGGGTGGGCTCTGAGGGGCACAGGGAGGGAAAAGGTCACTGAAAAGAAGTTTCGAAAGCAGGAAGTAAACTCATCAGCCTCGCCTTTCTCTGATTTGACTAACTTATTATTTCTGGGCTTTGTTATTTGCTCAGCCAATCGGTCAACTACTTACCTGCTCTAGATGCTTAAAGCGAGGGCTCTGGGGTCGACCACCGGAATTAGTATCCTGGCTCTGCCACCTGCTAGCTTCTTCACTTTGATAATAGATTTCACCTCTCCAAGCCTCAGTCTTCTCATCTGTAAAATGGAGACAGGCTCATAGGCTATTGTGAGGACTCATGAGTTGATATAAGCAAAGGGCTTAGAAGCATGCCCAGCAGATTGTAAGCACTCAATAAACAGTGGCGACTACTGTTGTCGTGTGTTCCAGCCAACCTTCCCCAAGAGGACCGACCTGTCCAATGCTGACGGTTGGGGATGCTGATCTTAGGTGCCTGCCATCTAGAGCCCCGGCCCTGGACTCTTCCAGGAAAGCCCTTGCTTTGGGCCTCGGGCAGTGGGGAGACTTTGACAGGCAGACTGGCACATGAGGAGGGCTCCGTGAGCATGTGCTGTGGGCAAGGCTCCATGTGGGAGCGACAGGAAATTCAGAAATAGCAACTATAAATTGTCACCACAATTTCAGGTGTGCAACAAATATCATTTTTAAAAATGTCTTTGAATCAGGTTAAATCTGTCTCTGAGCCTGCGTCCCACCTGGAGGCAGGAAATTCAGTCTCTGTCATTAATGAGACACCCACCCAACCTCTCTCTCACCAGCGTTTATGGGAAGGGGAGTACGTGCGGTCACTGGCCCCTTGTCCCCACTGGTTACTGCTGAGCCACTGGATCCAAGGCCACACAGTCCTCAGGAGCCCGGAGGTTCTGCTGCTTCTGAGCCAATTAGTGCCAGAGACACAGTCCCAGACACATCACAGTCCAACTGGGGGTCCTGCCCATACAGTAACAGTGCCATGAGTTATGTCGCTATTACTGCTCCCATTTTACATATGGGACTCAGGTGCAGTCATTAACTGACCAGCAAGGATCAGGAAGGCTGATTCTGCTGCCCGAGGTCTTTATCACTACATTTTTCTCCTCTAGGTGAGGGGCACTTGGTTGCAAAGTTCCAACAGTTCTGAGAATTAGTGGTCAGACAAGATTCCTGAAAATGAGTAGAGCTCTAAAGGGCACTAGTGCCTTTGCATAGGACTTAAAGACTCATATTATTTTGAAATAAAATTTTTATGAGAATGAAAATACAGATTTTGTTTAATCAATTAAAGCATTGCTTTTGGGGAGAAGAAAACAAAACTCCATTCCTCTTTCTCTCCTCCACACCCAGACGCCCCCCTCAAATCAACAGCCTGGAATTCTTAATTCTTTTAAATGATGACAGAGATATCTAAAGAGATGACCCAATGACGCTGAGCAATAAAGGAACACAGATTCTCAGAATGAAGGACCCCTTTCTTGGACAGATGAGAAAACAGGTCCAGAGACCGGAGCAACTGGTCCAGGTGCACACACGCAGGTCACACACGCTCAGGCTGTGGTCTACACAGCCAGCACATGCCCTCAAGCATGCACACACCGGTACACACCACAGCAACCTCTCCTGGAGCCCACCCCTCACCCTCTCTGGGCCACCAATGAGCTCACATGCGGGTAATGGCTGCCCCCTGGTGGGCATCAGAGCCATCTCAAGACCTGAGCTGTGATTAGGTCTTCCTAACATAAATTCCAGGCCTGGGGGCCCGGATTGAGGCTGCTCTGGGGACTGGCCATCCGTCAGCGTGGCTCAGGGTCTTAGGACCATGGAAAGAAGACAGCAGAGACTTGATGTTGTAGGTCAAGTTGTCTGGGAGGCTGACTCTGCAGAGAAAAGCTCCCCGATAAACACAAGGTTTATCGGGGAGCTTCCTAGGGATCAATACCTATGCTGGGGAGGGAACTCAAGCAGGGTGAGGCTTTAGCACAGTCACTGGAAGGCTCAGCTGACCCCACGGGAGCACTAAAGTTGGGATGGCCCTTCAGGAGGGCTACCAGATTTAGCAAAGAAAAACACAGGACCCCTAGTTAAAATGGAATTTCAGATAAACAATGAGTAACTTTTTTAGCATAAGGATATCCCATGCAAGGTGAAGATGTCTGGAAAAAAAAGGGTGGGGCTGGGGGCAGGAGCAAAGAGAGTCACACAGAGTGCAATAAATGGGACTACACAGTCAGCCCTCCATACCTGTGGTTCAACATCTGTGAGTTCAACCAACTGGAAATCGGAAATATTTGGGGGAAAAACTCCAGAAAGTTCCAAAAGGCAAAACTTGAATTTGATGCATGCAAGCAACATTTTACATCGGATTTATATTGTAATAGATATTATAATTAATATAGAGATGATTGAAAGTATACAGGATGTTATATGCAATACTACGCCGTTATAGAGACTTGAGCATCTGCAGATTTTAGTATCCGCAGGGGTCCTGAACTGTACTAGGGATAATGGGAGGTGATTAGGTCATGAGGGTGGAGCACTCATGGATGAAACTGAAGTTCCTATAAGAGACCCCACAGAGCTCCCTCACCCCTTTGGCCATGTGAGGAGACATCGAGAAGGTGCCGCCTATGAACCAGGAAGAGTACCCTCACTGGAACATGACCATGCTGGCACCTTGATCTTGAATTTCCCAACCTCCAGAACTGTGAGAAACAAGTTTCTGTTGTTTATCAACCACTCAGTCCATGGTGTTTGTTATAGCAGCCCAAATGGACTAAGACATGGCTTAAACAATCAAATGGAAAGGCAGAGGTTAGGAGATTGGATTTTTTTTAAGCATAACTTAACACACTTTAAATATGAAGACACAGATACATTAAAATTAAATTAATGGAAAAAACATATACCATATAGAACCATATGAGGGCTGGGCTGAAGTAGTTATATGAATAGTCATTGCTAAAATAGACTTCAAGATCGGATATTACCAAAAATAAAGAGGGATATTTTATAAGGACAGAAGGACCAATGCACCAGGAAAACTGATAACTATATATGACTATACAACTATAAACAGAGCCTCAAAATACACAGAGCAAAAGTTGACAGAAAAAGAAGGAAACGATTGCACAAATACTATGGGAGACGACTGCACAAATATCATGGGAGACTCTCTCAGCAATTGATAGAATAACTAGACAGAAACATCAGTGAAGATCTGTAAATGTAAATATATCATTCAAAGATCTGAATGATAGTCTAAACAATGTTAACCTAACTGATAGAGGCACTATATCCAACAACAGAATACACGTTCACTACAAGTGCACATTGTATGTCCACCAAGATTGACCATAAAATAAGCCTCAATAAATTTAAAAGAATTGAAATCATACAGAATATTTCTCTAACACAACTAAATTAAATTTGAAATTAAAAATAGTAAGACAGAGAAAAAAACCAAAAGGCACATGACAAGGTTCTTAACATATTCATTGCAATGGTTAAAATTAAAACGACTAACAGTACCAAATGTTGGTGAGGATGTGAAGCAAATGGAATCCCCATATATTACTGAAAGAAATGTAAAATAATACAACCACTTCCAAAACCTGTTTGGCAGTTTCTTAGAAAGTCACAAAGATACTGCCCATATGACCCAGCCAGCCCACTTGGTATTTACCTGAGAGAAATAACATCTTATGTCCACAATAAGACTTGTACAGAAAAAGAAGAACAAACAAAACCTAAAGTCAGCAGAAGGAAGGAAACAAAAGATCAGAGAGGAAATAAATAAAATAGAGATTTAAAAACAATAGAAAAAAATCAATAAAGCCAAGAGCTGGTTTTTTGAAAGAGTGAACAAAATCAACAAACCTCTGACCAGGCCCACCATGAAGAAAAGAGTGAGGATCCAAATAAACAAAATAAGAAACAAAAGAGGAGAAATAACAACCAATACTGCAGAAATACGAAAAACCATAAGAGAATAATATGAAAAACTTTATGTTAACAAATTGGACAACCTACCAGAAATGGACATATTTCTAGAAACAAACAGACCACCAAAACTGAATCAAGAAGAAATAAATAATTTGAACAGACCAATCACTACAAGTGAAATAGAACCTGTAATTTAAAACAAACAAACAAACAAAAAAACCAAAAATCTCCCTGCAAACAAAAGTCAAGGACTGGATGGCTTCACTGGGGAATTCTACCAAACTTACAAAGAAGAATTTATACTGGTTCTTCTCAAAATCTTCCAAAAGTTTGAAGAGGAGGGAATACCTCCAAACTCATTCTATGAAGCCACCATCAGCCCAATACCAAAACCAGACAAAGACACTACCAACAAAGAAAAGTACAAGTCAATATTCTTCATTAATATTGTTGCAAAAATTCTCAACAAAATATTAGCAAACCAAATCCAACAACACATTAAAAAGATCATATACTACAATCAAGTTGGATTCATCCCAGGGTGACAGGCATGGTTCAACATATGTAAGTCAAACAATGAGATACACCATATCAACAAAAGAAAGGAAAAAAATACATTATTATCTCAATAGATGCAGAAAAAGCATTTGGTAAGATTCAACATCCATTCATGATAAAAATTCTTACCAAAGTGGGTATAGAGGGAACATAGCTCAACATAATAAAAGCTATTTATGACAAACCCACAGCCAACATAATACTCAACAGTGAAAAGTTGAAAGCCTTCCTACTAAAATCTGGAGCAAGAAAGGATGCTAACTCTCATCACTTCTATTCAACATAGTATCAGAAGTCCTAGCCCTAGCAATCAGACAAGAAAAAGAAATAAAAGGTATCCAAATTAGAAGGGAAGAGGTAAAAACTGCCACTATATGCAGATGGCATGATATATGTAAGAAAACTCTGAAGACTCCAGACAAAAACTACTGGAACTGATAAACAAATTCAGCAAGGTAGCAGGATACAAGATTAACATACAGAAATCTGTTGCATTTCTGTACACTAACAATGAAATATCAGAAAAAGAAAGTAAAAAAAATTATTTTAAAATTGCATCCAAAAATAATACTTAGGAATAAACTTGACAAAAGAGGTGAAAAACTTATACACTGAGAACTATAAAACATCGATGAAGGAAACCGAAGATTGTTTAAAGAAGTGGAAAGATATAGCATGCTCTTGGATGGAAGAACTAATATTGTTTAAATGACCATACTACCCAAAGCAATCTATAGATTTAATACAATCCCTGTCATATTATCCATGACATTTTCACAGAACTAGAACAAATAATCCTAAAATTTATATGGAATCACAAAAGACCCATAATTACCAAAGAAATACTGAGGAAAAAAAACAAAGCTGGAGTCGAAACCCTCCCAGACTTCAGATAATACTATGAAACTACAGTAAGCAAAACAGAGTGGTATTGGCACAAAAAAAGACATGGCTCAATGGAACAGAATAGAGAGCCCAGAAATAAAACCACAGACTTATGGTCAATTAATCTTCAACAAAGAAGGCAAGACTATACAATGGCAAAAAGACAGTCTCTTCAGCAAGTGGTGTTGGGAAAGATGGACAGCTGCATGTAAATCAGTACAGTTAGACCACACCCTCACACCATACACAAAAATAAACTCAAAATGGCTTAAAGACTTGAACATAACACAGGACACCATAAAACTCCTAGAAGAGAACATAGGCAAAACATTCTCTGACATATTGTAGCAATATTTTCCTAGGTCAGTCTCCCAAGGCAATAGAAAGAAAAGCAAAAATAAACAAATGGGACCTAATAAAACTTATAAGCTTTTGCACAGTAAAGGAAACTATAAACAAAACAAAAAGACAGACTATAGACTGGGAGAAGATATTTTCAAATGATTAGACTGACAAAGGTTTAATTTCCAAAATATACAAACAGCTCATACAACTCAATAACAAATAAAAAATAAAAAAATGCACACAAGACCTAAACAGATATTTCTCCAAAGAAGACATACATATGGCCAAAAGGCCCATGAAAAGATGCTCAACATCATTAATTATCAGAGAAATGCAAATCAAAACTACAATGAGGTATCACCTCACACTAGTCAGAATGGCCATTATTAAAAAGTCCACAAACAATAAATGATGAAGAGGATGTGGAAAACAGAACCCTCCTACACTGTAGGTTGGAATGTAATTTAGTGCAGCCACTATGGAGAATGTAAGGAGATTCCTTTAAAAACTAAAAATAGAGTTACCATATGATCCAGCAATCCCACTCCTGGGTATGTATCTGGAGAAAACTCTAATTTGAAAAGATACATGTACCCCAATGTTCATAGCAGCACTATATACAATAGCAAAGACATGGAAACAACCTAAATGCCCATCAACAAATGGCTGGATACAGAAGTTGTGTGTATATATATATATGTATATACATACAATGGAATACTACTCAGCCATAAAAAAGAATGAAATCATGCCATTTGCAGTAACATGGATGGACCTAGAGATCATCATACTAAGTAAGTCAGAGAAAGACAAATATCATATGGTATCATTTATATGTGGAATCTAAAAAATGATACAAATGAACTTATTTACAAAACAGAAAGAGACTCACAGACATAGAAAACAAACTATGGTTACCAAAGGGGAAAGAGGAGGTAGGGATAAATTAGGAGTTTGGGATTAGCAGATACAATCTACTATACATAAAGTAAATAAACAACAAGGTCCTACTGTATAGCACAGGAAACTATATTCAATACCTCATAATAACCTATTATGAAAAAGAATATATATATAATTGAGTGACTTTGCTGTACACAATAAACTAACCAACATAGTTAATCAACTATGCTTCAAATAAAAAAAATACATAGAAGAATACATTGATGGTCCTTAGGAATTTCTGAAAAGATATGTAGGAAATGTTGAGATAATTATCTATGAAAAGTGAGATATGTATCTGGGTTAGGAATAAAACTCACTTTTTAGTGTATAAACAAAAAGACTTGTACAGAAATGTTCATAGCAGCTTTATTCTCAATGACCAAAAAACTGAAAACAATCTAAATATCCATCATATAAGTGAATGGATAAACAAAAGTGGTATATCCATACAAAGGAACACTATTCAGCAGTAAAAAGGAACAAACTACTGATAAACACCAAAAAAGTTAAATATCAAAATCAATATGCAGAGTGAAAGAAGATAAAACTAAGAGAACATATATGGTATTACTCTATCTACATAAAATTATAGAAAATTCAAACTAATATATAGGGTTGCCAGGGGCTAGGAGCAAAGGGAGGGACATACTATAAAAAGCCATGAGGACTCTTTGGGGGTTCATGGAAAAGCACTTTATCTTAATTACAGTCATAGTTTCACAGCTATCTACAACTGACAAAATAGTATGTACACTTTAAGGGGATTCAATTTATTGGGTGTTACTTACACCGTTATGTTGATTTTTTTTTAATTTCAGCATAAAAAAATTAGAAACATGATCTAATGAGACTATTCTAGGAATACCAAGATAACTCATTGTTAGAAAAGCCATAATATGATTCATCATATTAAGAGATTATTTAACATATACGATTATTTCATAGATCCCAGAAGGACATTGGACCAAATTCTGGATCCATTTGTGACATTAGAATTTTTAATTAAATAAAATAGAAATATATGAATATTTCCTTTACATGGTAAAATATCTTTAGCAGAGAGCCACGGAAGACATCTGTGATTAAGTCAGTGATACGACAAGGATTAATAAATTCATTTCCCATTGCTGCTATAACAAATGACCACAAACTTCACGGCTTAAAATAACACAAATTTATTATCTTACAATTCTGAAACCTGAAATGAGTCATGCTGAGCTAAAATCAAGGTGCTGTTGGGTCCATGTTCCTTCTGGAGGCTCTAAGAGATAGCCAGCTATCACCTTTTCCAGCTTCTAGTGGCCACCTGTACTCCTTGGCTCATGTAATCACATCACTCTGACCTCTGCTTCATACTCACATCTTCTCTGACTCTAATCCTCCTGCTCCTTCTTTCTGGGCCCACCCAGAGTATCCAGGATAATCTCTCTCTGATCTTTAACTTAATCACATCTTCACCGTCCCTTCTGTCATGTAGGGTAACACATTTACAGATTCTAAAGATCAGGATATGGACATCTTCAGTGAGTCATTCCGGCTACAAAACTTACCAAACGTGTTCTCTGCAGGTGAGGCTTCTGATGATTGGGTGGACAAAGATGACTTGTTCAGGATATCAGCCAGCCTCTTTACGCAGACAACCCAGTGCTTACTCAATGGGTTTGTGAACAAAGTGGCCGTGGTGGCAGGGGTGGACTTCATGCAAGTGCTCAGATTTCCCTTCCCTGAGATTAATCTGGCTTTGGCCATTGCTGAGTATGCAATAGCAGAGACCAAAATACTGAGCACCTAGTGCAAGAGTTCACCACTCTACTAGACATCTTCCATCATGGAAGGTGAAGAGACTTGTCCTTCCTGGAACAGACACTTTCTGGAATTTGTCATCTCTGCTTGTTCCCCCGCCAGCAGCAGAGTCTACGATTTTCTGAATACTTGATTTGCCCTTACACTCTCCCTCTCAAGATTGTCTCTGTCCTGGAAAATCATCTTAGAGCAAATATAGGCTTATTTCCACAGGATACAGTTGACTTACCATGGATCTCATCACCCAAAGAGGCTGGAGTAGTAGAACAGCGAACTAATGTGCTAAAGCTTTCATTACAACTTTAACTTGGAGTCAACACCTTAAGGGAGTGGGATATCTCTTGCAGAATTCAGTATATGCTCAGAACTGGGGACTAAGATGGAGTGCTATTGCACTTATGGCCAGAAATATGCATATGCAGGAACTAAGGAGTAGAAATAGGAGAGGTGCCTTTCACTATTAACCCTAATGGTCCCTTACAGACATCTCTTCCGATTCCTTGGGCTAAGCTGACAGGGATCTAAGTACCCAAGGGAGAAAATCTTCCCTTAGGAGACCAAAAATGGATCCACTAAACATAGGAATTGGGGGAGGGGAAGTACAGTTCAGTGGTAGAGCACATACTTGGCACACATGAGGTCCTGGGTTCAATCCCCAGTACCTTCATTAAAATAAATAAATAAATAAATAAATAAATAAATAAATAAATACATACATACATACATACATACATACATACATACATACATACATATTTTTAAAACATAGGAATAGGAACCTGTTTCCTAGCCATTTGGATCTTTCTATGCCATTAAATCAACAGGCAAAGGCATAAGAATAAGGTAAAGGGGGGGGGGGGGATAAGGTCGCTATATCTCGTATGGTAGAAGGGAAAATAGGTCGAGAATCCAAGGGATCTTCTGGAGCATCTCCAAATATGGCCATGTTCAGTGGCAAATAAATGGAACATTCTAACAACCCAGTAGGAATAAGACCATCAAAGACTTAGAACCCTTTGGGTTGGTTTTGGGTCATTCCACCAGGAAAATACCCAAATGACACTACAACCTCATGACTAGTTACAGAAAGGAGGGCTGTAACAGCCACCTATAGTCTCTTACTTTCTTTGTTATTTAAAAATAATAATAATAGTTTCCTGTTTTTCCCCCTTTTCTTTTCCCTATCATTTTTATAGCCTGTGTGCTGGTGGTTAATTTCATCATTCAATCCATGGGCTACAAAGTGTCAAGATGGAATGGTAACTAAACAAGAGAGAGAAGGCTCATCACCAAGTGATGACTGAAATAACTGATGCAACTTTGGGTATCTCATCAGCTTTGAGGGAGATAGTGAATGTGTTTTGGTTTATAAGAGATTACTGTATTATATTCAGAGGGAGAACATTGTTGCTATAGAGGTTGTTTGTAAATTTAAGTATAGGTAAAACTGATAATGATTAGTCAGAGGGATGCAGTTGGATGGATGGGGTGGGTTGGTGCTCAGCCTCCATTCCCACCCCCTGCTCCCCATGTGCTTTTCTGTGTGGCAGAGGCTGGACAGTTGAGAGCTACATTCCCCAGGCTCCCTTGCAGCTAGAGTCCTAGATGTGATTTATGTTCTATTAGTCAAATACTCAAGGTTTTTGAAAGCAGAGGTGGGGTTTTTCCACTTGTGCTTTTTCCTGCTGGCACACACAGCCATGGAGGTACTGCTGCTTTTTTAACAGTAGTCTAGGCATCCAGCCACAAGTTTCCAGAGTGTTGAGGCAGGACTTAGAGCAGCCATTCTGCTGGTCAGTTCCAAACAGCTCTGTGTGTGTGGTTCTAGAGCCAGCGGTGATGGCCCCTTCATCCAGGCAGCATCCTGTTCACAGAAGTGGCCAGTGTAGTTCTGGAGATGGTGGGTATCTGACTGGGGAGGAGTCACAGATCTCTCAGGGACTAACTGAAGCAGTTCCTGAAATCTTATCCTAGCATCTGTTCTGTTCTTCCCTTCCAATAATGTTGAAATCCATTTAATAAATTCCTCCCACTCAAACATCCAGAGTGGATTTTGTCCTGCACCAGAATCCTGACCACACAGTTGTGTTCATGTAAACACGGGATGTTGCTTTTCAACTTTCAGATTCAACAAAGACATAAATCACTGAAAAGAACAGGAAAACCACAAACTTGATGGTATACAAGTGACAAAGACCACTAGTTATTAATCAAAATTAATTGTTCTCTTTCCTCTTCTCCCTAGGCCCCTAAGTAGAATGCATTTTCCAAACTCCCTTGCAGTAAAATGTGTCCATATGCCTAAGCTCTGGCCAATGGAATGTGAGTGAAGTACTACGTGCCACTTCCATGTCTGACCCATAAACATCCCCCACGCACTCTTGTCCATGTTCTTTATTCTTTCCAGCTGGCTGCAATGCTGATTGTCACCATGGAAACCACACTGATTTATCGTTGAACTCATAAGGCTTCCATCAGACTAAATCAACAAATGAACTGCCAACCTATTCATCTCCCAGTGCCATTACATGAGCAGTAAATAAACTTTTATTGTCCTTGAGACATATTTGTTTTATTCGTGTTTGCATCTAGTATCAGCCTCACAAATATAGTAAGTAAAAGCATACATTAAAAAAACAGTTAAATGCGAATGGGGAGAGAATAGGCGAAGGACATGGGCTCAAATACCCTCAGTTTACAAAATGGCGGAATCAAGATACATCTTTATAACTTATGTACCAAGCAATAAAGGTGCATTTTATAGAAAGTTGCAAAATAGACCAAAGAGGAACAAAAAGTAAAGATGTGGTAGGAAGTGGGATTGTATGAGTTAGCAGTCATAGAATCTCTCTCATAGCAGAAAAAGACTGGATAATCTCTGAAATGGATCATTGAGAGAGGGAATCACAAACAAACCAGAAAACATAAAGTTAAAAGACGTAGAAAACAAACTTATGTTTACCAAAGGGGAGAGAGAGGGAGGGAGGGACAAATTAGGAGTATGGTTTTAACAGACACAGACTACTCAACATGAAATAGATAAGCAACAAGAATTTACTGTAAAACAAAAAAAGAATTTAATGTATAGCACAGGGAATTATATTCAATATCTGTAATAACCTACAAATAATTACATATAATCTGAAGAAAAAATAACTGAATCACTATGCTGTAGACCTGAAACTAACTCAGTATTATAAATCAACCGTACTTCAATTGAAAAAAAAAAACAGAAAGTTTAAGTTCCATCTGGGTGAAGGGCTCCAGGGCCAGCTTCCTGAGCATATGATCTGAACGATGGCAGAGGGCCCTGCACTCAAAAGGGAACCATCATGCCATTCTTGATGAGGGTATCTTCAAACTTGTGTTTTGTAAGTCCAGTCCAGTGGGCCCATGGAGCATGCCCATGAGCAGAGAAGACTCAGCAGGAAGCTTGTCCCCTGCTCCTTGCTGTTCACACACACACAACCATTGGCAGTGCCCCGTGAGTGCAGAATCCAGTGGGTGCCCTATACGTGGAATCCAGCAAGACGAAAAGCGTGGGTTATGTCTATGACCGGGTAAGCAGGACACCGACAGCCACAAGGGCCCACGCTTTGCATTTGAACCAGAACTTATTTTTAACTCATAAAAAAGGCCATGGTGTTCTAAGAAACACAAGCAACCGAGGAACCAATTACATTTCTTCCGGCTTGTGCTTCCTGTATAACCAACTATCTATGCTGAAAATGAGGACATAGAAGGAAAGTAAGAGATGAGAGATGAATCCATCAAAGGCATTCTTCATTTCTGTTACTGTAGTTTCTGTTCCTAGCATTTCCCTTGATGTTTCCCATAGTTTCCATCTCACTTTTGAAACTAGCCATTTGCTCATCTGTGCAACACGTCAGATGAATCCCAAAGACATACTGCTAAATAAAAGTGGCCAGGCTCAAAAGGCCACATAATTTATGATTCTATTTACATAGCATTCCAGAAAAGGCACAACTATGAAGACAGGAAACAGATCAGTGGCTACAAGAGACTAGGGGTGACAGGAGAGGATTAACTACAAAGGGAAATTTGGGGGTGAGGAAATATATTTTTTTATTACAAAAACGTATAGGTTAGTGAAAGTCCATAGACTTACAGACCTAAAACAATGAATTTTACTGTATACAAATTATATATCGACAAACTTTATTTTTAAAGAAACATGTGGAAATGCCTGTCATTACACATACCCCAGAAGTGCTAGAATTTAAGAAACTGACAATGTTAGGTGCTGATAAAGACGGAGAGCAATGGGAATGAGATTACACTGTTGGTAGGACTGTAGATGCCTACAAGAGGTTTGGAAAATCATTTGACAGTATCAACTAAAGTTGAATATGTGAATACCCCATGACCCTGCCTTTCCATCCCTAGGTTTACACCCAGAAAGGAACTCATAAGCATGAACAACAAGAGACATGTACAAAGATGTATATAGAGCTTTATTCATAGTACCTTCAAACTGGAAGCAATGCCATATAATTAATAATTTATTGAGCTCTACATTTATATGCACTTGTGTTCTGTGCTCTTTTCTGAATGCATTTTGTGCTTTTCTATGCTTTATAAAAGCACACTTGATAGCAAAGTTTACAAGGCCCTTCATGTTTGGCCCCGCCCTCCTCCACAGCCCAAGCTCCCTGTTCACAGCCCCTGCCCCGGCCATGCTCACACACGGGCACCACAGCTCTCACCCTCACACCTTTACTCACTCTTCCCGCTGCCTGGAGAGTCTTCCACCTGCCTCACTCTAAACTCTTCACCTGTGTGGAAATCTTCACTTTATACTTCAAAACCCAAATTAGATATTGAAGGCTTCTTAACTCCCACACCACACAATCTACTCCACAAGGCTGAATTAGGCACTTCTATTTTACTGTCTCATTAACACCCTACACTTATCAGGGTCAGGGTTTATCAACCTTAGCACTATTGACAATTTGGGTTACAAAATTCTTGTGTATTTTAGGAATTTTTTTAGCATCCCCGGTCTCTAAAAGATGCCAGAAGCACCACCCCCGCCCCCCAAGTTGTGACACAGTTCACCGGGGCAGGCAAAACCACCCCTGGTTGAGAACAGCTGCTCTAGGGCTTTAGAGAATCCACAAATAGCATCCTCTCCCTACACCTGAATTCAGAAGCTATTGAGAGATTGGCCCAGAGTCCAGAAGATGAAAATCAAAATGTTAGTGAGAGAGCTGACTGGAGAATGTGACTTTAGATTCATGGCCACAAGAACTTGCCCATATATCACCCAAAACGAGACCCTCCCATCCCAGAGATGAGTAGCGCTGAGCAGCCGCAGGCCCCCTGCACGTGAGGGAGGAGACTAGGGTGCAAATGTCCAAGAACATGCTGGCTTGGAGGGGGAGAGAGCAAGCAGAAGGCGCTGGACCACTTGCTCGATTTCTCCTCCCAAACTCCCAAGCTGATGAGTCACTCGTTCTGACATGAAGAAGACTGAGGGGTAAGGAGAGCGGCCAGGGTATTACCCAGAAACTTCTCCACTGGAGAAAAGGCTATGCTCCTACCACTGGTGGCTCCACCTTGGAGACGGCTGCATCCTTGTCACCAGGTCACTCATCTGAGTCCTGCACAGATCATGGAGGGCATGGGGAGGTCCTGTTCCTCTCTGCAGCCTCGGGGGCTAGCACAGGGCCCGGCTCGTGCTTGGAGGTCAGGACAGGTCCTTCTGCTCCTCTGTCCCTGCCATCACCACTAATGTAGTGTTCCCGGGACCCTTATAGCCCTAAAGGATCTCCAGAGAAAACCACACTCACTTCTTTGAATCTTTAAAGCCACCACTCTATCCCCCATGCACCCTGTCCCTGGGCATCGCTCACAAAGGGGCACTAGGAGGAGCTCAGAATTATTTCATCAGCTGGGACGACGACCGCCTGCACCGGGCACTTCCTCTGGCCTTTCAGCCTCGGCTCGTGTAGGCCACCAGGGGGCGACATCCCCTTTCAAATGCCTCTAGAGCCTCCATGCTTAAACCCCACCTCTCCCCCAGGACCAGGGCAGAGGCAGCCGGGAGGCCAAATGTCCACTTCCCTCTTCTAAACGAGAGAGAGGGTTCTGGACCCGGCGACTGGCCTCACTGGCCGCAGCTGAATGTTGGGCTGACCCAGAGACAAAATGTGCCGCCCTCGGGCGTGAGCTCCCTCTCTGTGGCTTCTCTTTCCCTGCGTCCCCACGGGGTTGGCTCTCTCCTGTTGAGTCCAGGCACATCCCCAACCCCTCCAGTGTCAGGGGAGGTGACCCCTCCCCTCAGTGCTGTCCCAGGGCTCTCCTGGCTTGGGCTGGGCAGGAAGACCCCATACTGACCTTCTGGCTTCCAACCACCCACTGCCCTCTGCAGGTCTGCTTCCCTGTGCTGTCCACAGCCAGGCCTGGATTCTTCCCAAATGCATCCTAGACACTGTCTGGCCTTGCCAGCCTCTTGGTGACTGTCGGATCTGTTACTGGATCTTTGAACCAGCAGGCTCTAAGAGATCAATTGGTCTCTGAAAAGTCCCTTCCCTTCTCTGAGCTCAGCTGTCTTGCTTGCAAAGGGCTCAGTGAGATGAGATGGTGACCAGATCACATGAGCCCTGGGTCTCCTCCCCCACTCCCTCCTTCCCTCCTGCCTGGCTCTTCTCTGATCTCACAAGGGCTCCCGCCTTCTCCCTTCGCAGGCCCCTGCCCTCCGTGGGCTCCTGTCTCCACCCCATCGACAACTTTCTAGATATGCCCAGTCTTTAGAAGCAGATAGACGTGGGTTCAAAACCTATGCCAGCTCTTTTTAAATGAATGTCACCTTCTCTGAGCCTTGGTTTGCTTCTCTGTGAAATGAGGTGGTAGAGGCCACCTTGTTGGGTTTTTGTAGATGAGAGGCTGTGCCCCTCCCAAAGGACCCAGCATATCAGAGGCCAGGTCCTGTGGGGAATAACTGTCACTTCACGCCCAGCATTCCACACGGGCACGGGGCTAGATACTCTACACACATACTCACGTATATTCACATAGCTTTGTCAGGCAGTTATTTGTAGCCCATTTTATAGGCAAGGAAACTGAGGCACAGAGAGGTCAAACAACTGGCCTGGGGATCGTGAACTGAAGCTCAGGCCCAGATTGAAAGGACTTACAGGCTCCTCCTCCCCAGCCACGTGTTCTGCCTCCACGTCTCCCGTGTGGGTGAAAGGAGAAAGTTTTCTCATCTGTTTCCCAGTTGGTTTATCAGAGCTTTGGTCCTGCCTGGGCAAAGGCACCCACCATCCCTCCTTTGAGGGGGAAAGAGGCTTATTCGCTGATTTATTTTTCTTTTCAGTAAGATTTAGCTTCTCTTTCATAAAGCCCTGGGGCACTTTGGTGAGATCAGAGGCCTGAGGGTGCGGGGAGAAGTGTGCCTACTTGTTCTCACACTTTTCATGGGGGCCATTGACGGTGAAGAGCAGGGACGTGAACTAACCAAGTCCGGGGGATACTGACACCTCCTTCCGGCTCCTCAGACCCAGATCCCCGAGGACAGGAAGCAGCTGTTTCCTGTCCCCGTAGGGGCTGGACCCTCCAGAAATGTGCTCGCACAGGAGGAGGTGAGCAGAATAGAATTTCCAGAGTGTTGGATGGTTTTAAAGGGCAAAGGGAACAGAATGCTGCTTCACTGGCCTGGAGAGCTTGACAGAGGGCTTGAACAGTGGGCTCAGCCGCAGGGGGATGGACAGACCCAGGGAGTGAGAACACAGGGTTAGGTCGTGCAGGGCTGTGAGCAGGCACCCAGAGACATCACCGGTGTCGGAGGCCTAGGTTAACGGAGAGGACACCGAGGCTTTGAGAGGGGAAATCTCTCGGCCCGCTCCTTGTGTACCCCAATCTCCTGGCTGCTGGTCCAGCCAGCCACACCCTCGGACCAGGGCCTCCCTAGCTCCTGCCACCACTGGCCACCTGTGTAGCCTTCGGCCCTGCCCCCAGGGAACTCACTGACAAGCTTGGGACCAGCTCCAATCTGCCAGGAGGGCTGACTGATGATGGGGACAGAGGCCATTAGCTCTCCATCCCCGCCACTGCCCTGGAGCTTTTAATAAACAGCCTGCCTATAAGTGCCCAATTACCCTCAGCTTCCAACTCTTAATCCACCGTGTCCCTTAGGCCCTTGAGATTTGACCCAGCCAGCTGCCCACTGCGACCTCTTCCAGAAGGCATGCCGAGCCCCTGCAGTGCTTCTGGTGGCCACTAGAGAGAGCCTTAGGCCCACAACTGTCCTGGGAAGCCATTCCCCACGGTGCGGACCCAAGGTTGAAAGCGAAAGCTGCAGATCTCAGAATCCCAGCCCTGGCTGGACTTTCCAAATTCCTCCCTCAGCCTAAGCCCCTCCTGTCTCCCGAGATCCCTGGGAAGGGAAGTTCCCCTGGTCTCCATCCCCCAGGAGGAACCACCATCAGTAGCTACAGCCAAAACCTTGTCCCCTGGTGGCTTCTTGGGTGGGGACTGAGAGACAGAAACGAGGGGACAGAAAACAGGGACAGAAGAGGGAAAGTGCAGGTAGGAAGGGAAAGATGAAGGAGCTAATCAGGGAAGTCCAGCCTCCTCCAGGCCATCCCCCAGGGATCCAGACGGGGGCCTGGCACCCTCCTCTGGTGTCTGCGTCTGCTCCCTCCTGCCTGTTTACCTGGCCCAGCCGGTGTCCTCAATCCAGCCCAGGATCTGGGGTTATGAGAGGCTGGGCAGCTCTGGGAGCAGGAAGTCGAGAGGAGGAAGTGGGTGAGGTGGTGTAATGCCACCCTGCGCCCACACAAAGGCTCACACTGCAGCTCACCTGGTTTTCACCTCTCTTATCTCCACGTGGGATAGAGTTCGCAGGTGTTAGTCATCTGAAGGCGTGTCATTCAGAAAAGGCTTCTGCCTCCCTTGCTGACACCTGCTGATACAGCCACTTAGCTATCAGGCAGCTGCTCCTGAAAGGCCAGCCCCCGGGGGCTTCAGATTTCCAAGACAAATCACCTTCTTTCCTGGTCTCTGCCTTCCCCACCCCAACACTGGATGCAGGGGACACCTAGGCCAACATGATCGGCGGAAAACAAAGAGTAAAGCTCAGAAGAAGAAGTTAACTGCAGTGGGCAGAAGTCAAGGTTTTTTCAAGGCTGTGTCTCTCCCCTTCCTAGCCGCTCCTCCAGCCACCAGTTCCACAGACAGTGTGAGCCTTCTAGAGCCAGGCGCTGTGCTAAGCCTCTTCCTCAGCCCTCAGCCCCACCACCCGGCCTTCGCTCTTTTCCCAAGGGAAAAGGGGCCACCTTGTCATCAAGTTAAAGACCTTCTGTGAGGCTCATTCGACTTGATCCCTACAGGGAGCTGAATTGTCGACCAGCCGTTTCCTCCTTCCAGAAGCTCTCACTCCCCTCACCTGCTAAGATGTCAGTCCATCCCCTTTCTCCTCCCTCCTGAGAACTCTGTCTTCCTCACAGCACCCTCTTCCTATCACCATCCCCACTGAAGGGGCAAGAAACTTTAATTTGTGTCCAATCCTTGGAGCTTAGGGAATGCCCAGCCATTGAGACAGGCCCACTTGAACCATAAGTCCTCTGTCCCCAGGGCTCAGCCTGAGATGTCCATCCTCAGGTCTGGTAGCCTGGGAGCTAGGCTGTTCTCCCTCTGCTACACAGAGCACAGGCGCTCGGCCCCGCTGCCCCGGTCCTCATCCTCTGGGTCTTGTCATCTCCATGGATACAATGTTGAGAAGCCCAGGCAGCCCCCCACCTCCACCCATAGGTCCTTTCTTCCCTCCTCTCTCCAGTCCAGGGGAGAACTTGGACTGTTCCAGCTTGAGTCAGACAACTCGCCCCGGAGCAGCCTGCCACCGTGCGGGAGGAAGTGGTCAGGGTGCCCCAACACACAGACATGGACACTGGGGGCCACCCCTGTAGGTCAGGTTCTTTCCGAGAAAAGAGGGGGACCCACGTGGTGTCTGCTGTAACTCCCAAACCTTTACCTCCGGCCTTGACCCTTCACTTCTCCTACATAAACATTTGCACCTGGAATTTCCACAGCTGCTGCTCTCAACACGTCCAACTGCAAACACTTCTGCTCAAACTGGTATTTCTCAGTTCAGTGTGTTATCAAGGTGTACACAGTCGTTCTCAATTCTTCTCTTTCCATCTCCCCTACACTGGATTACTGATTGAGCTTTTCCACTTCTACCAGCTTAGCCTCCCCTGAGTGCAGCCCCAGGAAGAAGCGCAGTATAGGCCCTGCCTCCTGCCACTGGAGCTGCCAAGGGGATCTCCTTCTCACTGGTGTCAAAATGGGAATCAGAAACTAAGAGTTGCTCCCAATACCCACTCACCTCTTCTTCCTTTAGTAATAAGTTACCAGAAGTATGGTTGGGCTCATGGCTGCACAGCATATGTGACATTTCCCAGCAGACTATTTTGGCCATGACAATCTGAACAGAAACAATGTGCACCATGGAAACAATGTATTTTGTCCTCAAAGAGCAGGGCATGCCCTTCCCTTCTGGTTTTCCTGCTTTCCACTGACTGGAATGCAGATGCAATGGCAGGAGCTGGAGCAACCATAATGGACTATGTGTTGAAAATGGCAGAACAACAAAACAGAAGGACCCAGGATTCCTGAACAATTTCATGAGGAAAGCTATAATACAAGCCAGAGCCTCTACTTGAGAGAGAAATAAACTTCTATCACATTTAAGTGTTTAATCATTTGAAATCTCTGTTATCAAAGTTGAACCAATATTCTAAATGATATAAAATGAAAGAGATTGTAAGTCCATTTATGCAGAATTTTCCAGCAAACTACTTAATCTTTCTAAGCTTTAGTTTTCTTAGCTGTATACCTATTTCCCAGGATCATTTTATAAACAAATAAATGAGATAATGTTTACTACACCATCTAACTAGTCAGGGTTCAGCAGATGTTGAAACAGACAACCCAGTCATCTTTGCAAAATGCCAACCTGATCCCACCACTCCCTTGATTAAGAACCTTCAAAAACCTCCACTGCTCTTACATCAAACACCAAATGCTTCACATGACCAAACATGCCCTGCCTAACTCCCCCAGCCCAACCTCCCCCTCCCCAGGCACCAAGGGCGACCCCGACCTTGCCGTTACCTCATTCCTTCCACAAACATTGATAGAGGGCTTCCCACATGCCAGACATTGTGCTGGGGCTTCAGATACAGACCTAGGTCCTTGCTCTCAGGGACTTTACAGTCCAGTGAGGGAGGGGGAAAATGTTAAGTCAATAAATAAAAAACCTGGCTAACACGGATGAGCATTTACTGTTGGCTGGGTGCTGTCCCAAGCTGTTTTTGCAGGTATAGACCCCCAATTCTTACAACAACCTCCCGGGTGAGGTACCACTATTACCATCCCACACTTACAGACGTGGAACCAGAAGCATAGCAAGGTCAAGCAACATGCCCAAAGTCGCACAGCTAGTAGAGACAGAGCTAAAATTTGAACCCTGTGCACTTAACCACCTTTCTACCTATCTTTCAAAGGAGTGTCAAATGACACTGTCGAAAGTACTACCCAGAGGAGGTACATGGGTTCAGAACCGCATGCCCTCCTGCCCCGGGACCTTGGCACCGCTGTCCCCTTGGCCTGAAACACTCTTCCTCTCCTCTTTGCCCAAATTCACTCCTGGTCACTCTTTGGACTCTAACATTCAGAAAGCGTCACTTCCTAAGGGACACAGTCTTTGCCCTCCCAGGCCATCCAGATCCATTTACTACAAATTCTTGCTGCATGAGGCACCCTTCCTCCAGGGCATCCATCGCATTGTGATGGTAAATTGGCTGATTCTTTTAATATTTCCCCACTCTCCCATCCCTGCTGCATTAGACTGGGATGCTGCTAGAGAGAAGAACACCCCAGGATTGCTCAGCACCTCACGTAGTAGAAGCTTAATAAATACTTGCTAATGAATTAATTGATTGATTGGTTGACTGACTTACCCAAGGGAGCCCTGAGGTCTCCATGGCTAGAGGTTTTCTTCATCTCTCCTGCGGGACTCCTGCCCTCCTCAAGGACCCCTGCCCCACGTGCCCCTACTCCTGTTCTCAAATAGCCCAAGCCCCCTGAGGGAGGGCCATGGGACTGCCAGGTCAAGTTCTGCTCAGGTGGGATATGGGGCTGGAAGTGAGCGGGAGCTGGTGACCTTACAGGATGCCCCTGGTTTCCCAGGACCCGACCCTGGAATGTGAGATTTCCCAGGACCAACCCAGGAGTCAGGGAAAGGAGCAGAGGCTGAGAGGAGGGGCCAGAGCCCGGACATCCTGTCTCGATGGCCAGAGATGATCTTTAAGCCCCATAAAAGCTGGAGCCGTGGAGGCGGCTGTACCACCATCCCCAAGCCCTGCGGTCGGGAGTCAGGAGCCAGCGAGATCAATATCATTCGGGAGGCTTTCAGCTACAAGTTCTTTCTGCTGCCAAGTCTCCCCAGAGGCCCGAGGAAATGGTGTGGCTGAGGCAGGAGGCACAAGAAAAGGAAAAGAAAGAGCATACTCCTTAAGGGCTGACAGCCCAGCAGCTGTGGACTGAGTCACGTGTTCCGTGTCACGTGGCCTCAGTCCTCACACCACCCCTCCAGGGTAAGTGTTAGCCCATTTTACAGATGAGGAACCTGGGGCCCAGAGAGGGAAAAAGCTTTCTTGGGGTCCCAGCAAAGCCAGAACCAAATTCTGCCAAGCCTGACTCTGAGGCCAGTGCACTCCTAGGCCAGGCGCAGTGAGGGGCTCATCTCCCAGCTGCGGACCGGGCCACATCCTCACTACCAGGTCAGGCTGGAAGAGGGGGCTGGGAGGGGCCTTCTGCAGTCCTCCCCCAACACCCTCAGGGCCCGGAGCTCACGCCTCCCAAAGCATCCCTTTCCATGACCAGCAGCACCTCTGTCCTCTGACCTCCCTGCAGCCCTCACCTACTATGCCAGTGTGGTGCCCACAGAGTGCTGACGCTCTCGTCCAAGGGCAGCCATCGCATGCCAGACAGCCAGCATCCCATCCTCCCCATGCCTCCTCTTCTCCAAGCTAAGCTCTCCCGGGCAGTCCCTTCAGGTTTCTGGAGGCTCCAGCTGACTGGCCCTTTTCCACCCACTGCAGCTTGCTCACATCCACACGCAGTGGGCACCAGGGCCCCCCAGTGGGTCTGCTCTGCAGAGCTCGAAGGGCCGCTCTCCCCCTCCTCTGATGGTACCACTCTGCTAATTGATGCAGCCAAGGGTCTGCTCACTGCGGGAGCAGCTCTGCCCCATTGCTGGCCTGATACCCCCAGGGCCTGAACTCCACCAGAATGTTGCCAGGAAGGAGGAAGGAATGGAGATGCCTCCTGGAGACTCAGCACCACCCAAGGGGCCAGGCCTCCTGTGTGTGTGTGGCGGTTGGGGGGTGTCCTACACCTACCTTCAGTGTTTTTAGAAGCAGCCATGTTCTTCCCCTATTTTGAACTGCTTAGAAACTGCTGAGACTAATAGTCATTTCTACCAACTAATGAGGAAAATCCAGTTCTTTAAAAGAGGAAGGCAAAATTTGATCTAAGACCCATGAGGAGAAATTCCAGAGCCCCTGGACCTGGATGTTCCAGGCCCTTCCCTTCCCACCATGGCCTGTCTCTAGGACCTCGCAGGCATGAGCCCGAGAGAGACGGGCCCTGAGATGGTTGGTAGAGCCCTGCCTGGGTGCAGCGGGAGGAACATTTGGACCCAGAGTCAGAGGGACATGGGGAAAGGCTGGCCTTGGGAAGCAGATGGCTCTGCTCCCCGCCATCTCTGGGGCACACACACTGGCTGTGGAAGAGTCAGTGTAAGTTCCTCTGAAGTGCTTTGTGCCCTGGCTGCCCCTGAAATCTCTGAGGAGAGATGGAAAATCCCAGCGCCCCAGCTGGACCTCAGACTGATTCACTCAGAACCTCTAGGCGGGACCCAGGCTTCGGTACTTTTTAGCCAAGTCTGAGACTGAACGAGACTCCATCCCTCCAGCCCCAACCCTACCCTCCTACACCCCCCTCCCCCGCCCCCTGCCTTCCCCCTAGCTGATGTTTCGGCCTCTTCCCAGGTGGGACTGTGTTCACGCCCTGCACATCTGCTGTACCCAGAGTTCCTGCTCACCAGGGCCAGACCCCACCCCTACCTGGCCCCACCCCTACTGGCCCCAGCCAGCCCCAGGCTGTAGAGATGCCACGACCTTGTCAGCAGGACTGGCCCCAGGGTGAGGCTCTGGGCTGCTCATCTCCAGTGGAGACCCAGACAAGAGTGCTGCAGTCCTGACCTTTAAGGAGGAGCTGAGGCAAGCCCCCGATCAGCATCTCAGGCCCCGGCCTGGAGCCCCAGCTGTGTGATACCCGCCAGGCTGCTCAGACTTCAGTGCCCACGCAGGCTTCCTGGGGGCCTTGTTAATGTGCAGACTCTGATCTACAAGTCGGAGGTGGGACCAGAGGCGCTGCCTTTCTAATAAGCTCCGGGGAGATGCTGATGCTGACGGTGTGGGGACCACATTTTTTGCAAGAAATGGAAGGGCCCTTTGGCCCTTCATATAATAAGGTGGGTCATGAGCACTCACCTCCTTAATCCCCCCCCCCCACTGCTGTTCCAACCCGTTTCCCCCTCCTCAGGGCACTGGGAACACAGTTGGCCTCAACCTGCCTCACTCTTCCGTCCCTTCAAAGACAGGCTAGATCAACCCAGCACACAGGCCCGGTCTCACTCCTGGCACCAGCCTGAGGTATCCACATCACTCCACAGCTGGGTGGCATCAGAGGATGCCCTCCCCGTTCATGCACCAGGAGCCCTGGGCCACCCCCCAGGAAGCCAGCACAACTGCCTTGCCCTTGACTCCCTGTCTGACCAATGCCATCAGTTTGCTCTCCTGCCTGCCCGTCACTCAGGAGTCTGAGTGCACCCTTTGGATGCAAACCCTGAGTGCAGAGGAAGAGGTATGAGCCAGGAAGGACCTGGACTGGGAGGTCAGCTCGCCTGTGTTCATAGCCTGGCTCTGCCTCTCAGCAGCTGTGTGATTTCAAGCAATCTCTGAACCTCTTTGAACGTCAGTTTCTTTCTCTGTAAAATGAGGACAAGGACAGCCTTTATCTCACCGGGTGCACGCACATGAGAAAATACACACATGTGCTCAGCACCGTCTCTGGCATTTAGCAGGTGTGCTAAATGCAGCTGTCCCAGTAGTGACAAGCACCAGCTCTACCAATCAGAAGCTATGCGACCTCTCACAGCCTCAGTCTCCTTGTTTGTCACTTGGGTGTAACAACACCAGCTTCGTGGGTTCGTTGGGAAGATTGAGCAGGAAGAAGCCCGGCACACGGCAGGGATGCAATGCACGCTACTTCTCCATCCCAGGCAGGGTCTGTGCTTCCTGTGTATTTGTTCCCAGAGCAGCAGTTCTCAGGCTGAAGTCTGGGATTCCAGGGATCCCCGAGACCCTCCCAGGGGTTGTGTGAAGTCAAAACTATTTTCTTAATAATGCTAAGCTGTTATTTGTCTTTTCTACTGTCATTTTCCCACGAGTGTACAACGGAGTTTTCTGGAGTTACATATGTGTGATATCACAACAAAGTGAACACAGGAGCAGACGGGAGAATCCAGCTGTCTTCTGTTAAGCCAGGCATGAAAGGGGCTTTTCAAAAATGCAAAACAGTGTTACCCTTCTCACCCAATCTCTTTTGTTTAAGAAATATTTTTTTTCATAAAAATACTATGTTGACATGTAGTGAGTTTAATATTGCTGTGGGAATGAATTAAACATTTTTAAATGGTCTCAGTTTTAATGAATAATACGGTAAATATGGAGATAACCCATGTGAAAAAAAGCTCTTTGGGGTCCTCAGTAATTCTGAAGAATATAAAGGAGTCCTGAAACCACTGACTAGGAAAAAGTGCACAACCGAAAAGTTGAGAATTTTATGTTTTATTTGGTGGATTTTCTGAGGACTTCAAGCCCAGGAGACAGCCTGTCCGATTACTCTAAGGGGCTGCGCTGAAAAAGTAGGGGAAGAGCCAGGATGTATAGGAGTTTTTGCAACAAAGACCAGGTAGTCAGAACATCAA
Source organism: Camelus dromedarius (assembly GCF_036321535.1). Taxonomy (NCBI): domain Eukaryota; kingdom Metazoa; phylum Chordata; class Mammalia; order Artiodactyla; family Camelidae; genus Camelus; species Camelus dromedarius. Next base: position 80,891,180 of record NC_087439.1, read on the forward strand.
AAACTTACTGTTAATTAAAGAAATACCAAGTTCGGATTATCTCAGGTTAAGGGATTTAAGGCTTTACTATGTATAGAAAGATGCAGGAGTCAGGGCTCACTGAAATCATTCCTTTGGTGTGCACCTTATCTATCCGGGGCCAGTGTCCTGTCCTCTTCCATCCTGAGTCCACTCTGGGTGCACTGATGTGGGTGGCTGCAGTGGCTAAGGGCTTGGCATCGAGCAGTCCATTTGTCCCCATCCTGAGTGCTCTCAGGGCTCACCATCAGGTGGCTCTCGTGGCTTGATGGCTGCAACATCCTTTATTTACTGATATGGCAAGTAACACTTTTCACTCACAATACCAAACATTGAGAAGGCTGTCCTTGATACTTGCTGTGCTGGCTGAATGGGGGTCTCGGCATACGTTCACCCAAATCAGCTCATCCGAGCTCAAATCAACTGGGGAACTGCAGCTGTGTCATGAGTAGTTGAGATCTCCCGAGGGACGCTGCACTGTGTTAGGTGTGCCTCACCTCAAACTTCCAGAACTGCAAAGAATTCACCCAGGACCATTGGGCCTGGTGTCCAAGTGAGCTACACACATGCCGTCTGCTGGCCGCCATGGGTTTTTCCTGGCAGCCTCGAATTCCCTGTCCTCTGGTAAACCTCACCCCTTCAGGGACCAGCCACTGCCCCATTCTCAGTCCCCATGATTCAGAAGGCTCCAGAGGTAGTCACGTGACCCAGATCCAGCTAGGGCAGTTGCTTCAGAATTAGTCATACAGCCCAAGCAGTCTCTCAGAGCCAATGAGCATTTGCCCCAGGTCTTTGTTGAAAACAGTGGGAGAAAAAGAGCTCTCATCTTACTGGTAGGATGACAGCCCAGAGCCTCTAGTGGCGTGTTCTGGAGGATCCAGTGGCACCACCCTCAGGATAGAGCTTGCCTAAGAATTAAACCAACTCAGAACCAAATAGCAGAGACAAATCCCTACCACTTGGGCCCCTAGAGCCAGCTCTGCTTGGACTTCTTGGTCACATGTGTCACTAAGTTCCTTCCCCCCCCCCCATAAACCATTTTGAGTTGAGTTTCTCTTCTAGCTAAAAGAATCTGAAAAACCCATCATAATCAGACACAAGACCTGGATGATGGGGAAACCACTGGGGAGGACTTGGGGTGAGTCGTCCACCAGAGGCATCCCTGAAGCCCACCACATATCCGGAGCCTGGGTGAGGTCTCCTTTGCCCACTGACAGAGCCCCTTCCCAAACAACACAGCTAGATAACAGTCCAGATTTTTCTTTCACTTTATCATTTATAAAGCCATACAATGGATTGCAAAGAAACAAAGCAGCTGTACAGGAATGGGAGCATCAGTGTACAATACATTCATGTCCAGGATAAGTAGCATACATCAAGGTTTATACAAGGTGACAGAGGTTATAGGCACGATGATACAAAATAGAAAGTATATTTCCATCTATATAAACACACAGCCAGGGGATCGGGAAGATGCTGGGTTATTCTGTTTTTCCTGCAGAGGGCCTGGGAGGCAGGAGAGAGTGGGGGTGAGGAATTTCTTACATTTTTTCTGAATGACATGTTGGAGAGGAGAGAAATGGGGAAACAGCATGCACGCATAGATGTGCTCTCTCACACACGAACCACACGTGGACACACAGGAGAGTCTCAACCTGTTGAACACTGATTAGAAACAAAAGTGGGCTACTCTACAGTCACCTCATTGCTGGGAAGAGCCCAGGTGTGGGAAAGAAACAGAGATCTTCCAACATTTCAGACATCTGAGGGCAGAGGAGTCCCACCTTCGCCAACACTGAGATCCCCCAAATCGGGGGCCCTACAGGCCTCACCTCCTGATTCCTTTCACCGCTGGGCGATAGTGAACTTGACGTCCCATCGCCCACCACCTCCAACCCAACTCCTAAGTTCCCTAAAGAGACAAGCAAAAATACGCACACACACACCCACACTTGCACACACGCGCGCACACATCCTGTGTTACCACTGGCCAGGGGACTCCAGTCTCGGGATTGCGGGACCTGGACCTGGGTGAAGGGTGGCCCAGGGACTCTGTCCTCAGCCTCTCCAAGGAACCTGAGGGTGGAGAGATGTAGGGGCAGGAGGCAGCAGCCCTTGGGAAGGGCATTGGCCCCCTCAATCCCCCCAGATCCTGAAGCTGGGAAAGACCAAAGGGGAGAAGAGCCAGGAGCCAGGGCTGGTGGACGGACGTTAGGGGAAGGGAGGGCATGGATGCTGCTCCACTGACAGACCATCCACAGTGCCCGGGTGGCGGAAGGAGCCTGCCCAGCCTCTGCTGGGCCCATCCGAGTCAGGCAGAGTGCCCTCCTCGTCTCCCTCCTGGAAGCCCCTTTACTGAGGATCACACCTGTCCCACCTGCTCCCTCCTACGGCCACAAGGCCATCAGGTACCCCCTCCCTTATCCTGCCAGTCGCTGACACACCCAAGGATCCCTAAAAACCCTGCGAGGGGAGAAGGGATCCTGGCAGTCCTGGAGCTTTTGGAGTTGCTGTGGGACAGACTCCAGTGAGGACCTGGGTCACAGGGCCTTTCCGCGATACGTCTGTCCCTGGACACCCGGCTGAATGAGGGGGACAGAAGACCGCAATGGCCGGGCAGGGGCGTTCCACTCACCCCTGGAGCTGGATCAAATGCTCACTTCCTCCCCATTTCCCCTCTGGGGTCACCTCTCCACTGTTCCCATGCCCTGTCTTCCCCTCTGACTCCATCTGGGAAGGGCCATGCAGACCTCACTGGGCCTCCCTCCCTGAATGGGAGGGGTGTCACTCCCCTGACCCCTGCCTTCCAGGCACCAAACAGGCCGGTTACAAGGCTCTGGCTGCCTCCAGGCCTGGCTGCACAGTGAGAGGCAGCCTGGGCCCGGGGCTGGGCCTGAGGCTGCCTGCGCTCCATGTCACTGCATCACAAGCTGACCTTGCCTCCCAGGCTCCTTCTTGCAAGTCCTCCCAGACCCTTTCCTGTCCCCCACTCCCCAGCCCATTTTCACAACCAGACTGCACTCTCCTGGCTGACAAACAGATTCAACAATAAACGACAGCACAAATGGTGGGGAGAAAAGAGGATAGACATTCATACAATAATAACAATAATTAAAAGTGCTTTCTTTGAAAGGAAATCTTTGGCAAGAATATACCGCAGTGCTGTGATGTTTGTGTGTGTGTGTGTGCGTGTGTGTGTGTGCACGTGTGCAGGGTGCACAGGCCTAACCTGTAAGACACGGGGGGACTACGGTGTCTTCCAAGCAATGTCTGACCCAGAGACGGAGCCATGATGGAGACTGGGGTACCCTTCCCCATCATTCCTCTGGACAGGCCGAGCTCTAGGAAACTGACTCCTTCCAGAAGGATGCTGGGGAATGAGTTGATCAGCTTCCCAGCATCTCCTGGGTCCTTCCCAGAGACACGCATGGTCAGGTCTGAGTGGGGTGGGCTGGCCATGCCTGAGAGGTGGGCTGCTGGTGGGCAGTGGGAAAGCACATGTCAAAGGCTGAACCCAGATTTGCACAAAGGGTCCGAAGCTCCACCTGGCCATCCAGACCAGGAGGAGAGAGTCCCCAGACTGTCCAGTGGGAGATTAAGATATTTACAAAGGAACTAGGTGCAAATATTCTCTTCTGTCTGGGAAGAGAGGTGGGCTGGGGGTGGGGAGGGAATGAGAGAGGGGAAATCAGGGTAGTCAAGGCCTCAGAAGGAAGAGCACTTTGAAGGAATCTCAGTCACCAAGAACAAGGCTTCAACCTCTGGGAAGCACAGGGTGGGGTGCTGCTCCCAGCCTTCCTCAGACGCTCTCCTTTCCAACTCCCTGAAACAGAATGTCCGCACAGACACAGCTTCTTGGAAGGAAAATAATACAAGATGCACACATCACCCACGCCCACCACGCACACCCATGTCCCCTGCAGGCTCTCACACCTACCAGGGCAGCTCCCCTCTCATCGCTGGGAGCTGATGGCAGGGCCCTGGCTGGCCAAAGCTAAAGGGGATGGAACACCTGCACCCTCTGCCCACTGAGCCCCAGACAGAGTCTAGGGACGGCCAAGGCCAGGGCAAGGAGAACCCCGATTGCTCCAAGGATAAAGGCCCCTACAGTTCAGGTTTCACTTATCTGTACAGAGAGGGATAGGGGTTGGTTTATGCCAGGGAGGCCATAACGCAGTACGGGAAAATAATAAATACTTCTTGTCAATTTACCTATTCTTTTTTTTAACCTTTTCTTATATTTTATTAGCTTACAGATTCTGTCAGTATGTCTCACATATATATTATATATATTTATATATCAGTACAATGCCTCTCTCTAGAGAGCCCAGAGGCTTAAGAGCTACTTAAGGATGGAGACCTGGTGGATGTTCCATCTGGCTTAGAGACCTTGGGTGGTGGTCAGGGGGTTCCCAATAGCCCAGTTGGACTCTTGGCCCCTTGGCCTAAATGTGAGCCTTTTGCCCTCTGCTCTGCGGCAGCTGGGCTCTGCGGGGAACCCAAGGCAGAAGCGGGGAGAACAAGGCTTTGGTATCGTACGCAGGCCATGTGGTATACAGGCAGCAGCCCCCAAAGCTCTGCCCAGCTCCCCCGGGCAGCCCAGCAAAAGTCAGACCCCAAAGCCTTGCAGAGGGAGCACGAGAACTGTGGGCGTCTCCTGTGGCCTCGCAGAGCAGGGCTTCTGGAAGCAGTTTCCCAGGATGAGCCCCCAACGCAGGGACCCTTCAGGACAAGACAGGGCAGGGCAGAGCAGGAAGGTTCAACCCCCAGCACCCCAAAAGGCATCATGCACGTAAGCCAGTCTGAGAAAGGCGGATCTGGGGCACAAAACCCAAGGAAGGGCTGAGGGCTGGAAGCTGCCCACCCCGATGCTGGACCGCACGCCTTGGGGAAGGTGCCTGGAGCTCAACAGCCACATTTCCTGAGGGATCCTTTCCCCAAGGCTACGGACACACATGTCCGCATCTCCTCAAACCAATGCTCCAGCCTCCTGGTGGAGGCAGATCAAGGCTAACGTTGCAACATGGCCAGCCCCACTCCTGTCGGGGTCTCTGTGAAGAGGTGGGGCTGGTAGCACCCAAGGTCTTTAGAGCAGGTGCAGAGACTGAGAGAGAGTCCATTACCCATCATCCTGCGTGCTCCTGGGGAAGAGGGCTTGTGCCCCCACAGCTGCCCTGTCTCCCCAACTCTACCTTCTTTGGACAGGATACATGTGTGTACAAACACAGGGGACATGGACAAGCACACCTGTTTATAACTCTAGGTGAGAGGCAAACAGATCAGTGTGTGAGGACGTGGGTGTGGCCATATATACACAAACTGTACATCAGAGGCAGAGCAAAGAGACCTTAAGTGCCTCGGGTCTGAGATAATTTCAAAAGCAAAAGTTCTGCCACTGGATGTCCCATGCTGCCTTTTTTTTGGTTTGGTGATCTACCCTAAAGGTGGCCAGAAAAAGATTCTCTTGACATGATTTCTTCTTGCAAAGCAGTTGGGTTAGGGAGAAAGAGCTTTTCCATTTCTCCCCAAAATGTGGGTCCCCAAGGAAGCTGGCTCTGTCTCCCTTGAGCAGCTCCGTCCTCTCAGAGGGTGGAGGGGAAGTTAGGTGGATCTGCTTAGTTTTGGAGGCTCTGGGGGGTTTCACAGTATCCATCTACCTGGGGGAATCCGAGTTCTCCTCCTCCATCTTTTTCTTTCTTTCTTTCTCTCTCCCCCTTCCCACTCAATTCACTTCCCTCTCCCCACGTTACACTTTCTTCTCTCCTTCTCCAAAATTGGCCCAAAGTCCTCCTTCTGGATTCAAGGATGGTCAGGATTCATGGGTCCCCTCCCCACACACCCCACCCCCACTGCCCTGGCCCCGGGGCAAGGGGTGGGAGTTCATCTCTTCTGGCCTGCACTCAGCATGACCTTGGAGACAAAGTTGACGATGGCAGAGGCCGGCTGGTTGGGGTCGAGCTCGGCAAAGAGGTGGCAGGCGTTGTCCGTGGTGCTGCCCTGTTTCCGGGCCACAAAGCCGAAGAGCCTGCAGGGGCAGGAGAGGGGTGACAGGTGTGAGGAGGGAGCACGAGGAACCCCAAGCCTTGGAGAGCTGCCCAGGAGAGCAAGCTCGTCTTCCAGCTGATCTCTCTCCCCCATCCTGCCCCACCCCACTGTGCTCTGGGTATTGACAGTGGAGCACAGGAAAGAACCCTATCTCCTCCACGCCTGGAGATGACAGTGTCACTTGTTCAGGGTCAGCAGAAATTCCCCTTTGGGAGGGGCAGAGGGAGGAGGTGCTGGAGGTGAATGACAAGACTGCACAGTGAGAGGTGGGGATGAGACCAAAAATAAAATGGAACATTCCTAGACCAGCTTCTCTCCGCCTGTCCCAGCCCCACCCTTACCCGACTGTTCTCACACACAACACAAACAAATGAATTAAATGTCCCCTGCCTCTTCAGACACCACAGAAGGTCAAGGAGACCCAAGGACAAGGAACCACCATCCCCCACCACATAGGCACACATTTCTCCTGGGCTCAAAAGAACGGGAGCGGGATGGGACCCCACACCTGCTCCCCCAACCCCCACTCCCCACACCAGGACTGGAGTGACCTAGCATTCTCTCTGTGCAAAACAGAGTTAAAAATATGAGCGGGGAGAACAGAATGTGAGCTCAGGTCCCCTCCCAGCCAGCACGTTGCTAATTAGAGCTAGATGGGGAAATCACGACAGCTGGAGATTCCAATGGAAACCCCTCTCCCAGGACTGGACCTCAACAGCTAAAATTAGCAAAGTTTTGTCTGGCTTGTCACCCTGTGCACTCATGTACACACACATGAATGTGCACACACACACACACGCATGTGCACACACACACACACACACACACACACAGTGGGCTCCCCTCGGCTTTGCTATCCCCAACTATGTTTCAGGGGCTGGGAACAATGAAGCCAGAGGCCTGGGGTAAGGGTCTACCCAAGTAGGGAAGCCTAGGCCTGTGGACCACTCCTCAGAGCCCCCTCTCCAGGCTCCTTTGTGCCATGGAGGGAGATAAGGGCGGAGAGAGGGAGTGGCTCCAAGCTGCCCACATGACAGAGCACCCACCCTGGTGCCGGTGCCAGGTTCTGTCAGGATGGAGAGCTGGCCAACCTCTCAGGCTGAACACTGCCCACCTACCCTCCCCTGATGTTTATTTCAGCTCCATGGTCCCAGGGCCGACTCACAATAGCCCAAGTCCTTCCTCTGCTTGGGGGAGCGGATGCAGGTGAGAAACCTCAGTCCTCAAGGGCAGAGAGGAGCACGAACAAGCACCCCCTTAAATCGGGGGCCTGAGGCATCTCGCTTGCCTCACCACAGTCCAGCCCTGATCTCTCCCGGACGTCTGCCAGGGCGAGTCATCAGCCGGCTCAACACCCAACCTGCTCCCAAATGAGGAGAGGGATTTCCAGGCCTGGGGCCAGCCCGCTTCCTTCCCTGGCCCATCTCCCCCTCCCAGGGCCTGGTGGTGACTAAGGACAAGCTCCTTCCCGCAGGGAGCTCTGGCCTTCCGGCGGGGGACTCGGAGACCCTAATGACCCCGTGAGCCCAGGAAGAGCTGAGGCATGAAAGAAGCAAGCTTTGAGAGGACTGGATGCTGGGGCCTCCTTTCGGTGGGGCTGCTAACTCATTATGTGACCTGGGGCCAGGCAAGGGCCCCCATCCCACAAGCCCCTCTGGACACCCCCAGAGGGAGCATTCGTTGTGCTGAGATTGGTCAGTTCCATTCACCTTGACCACGGTAACCTCACTGGGGCTCCTCCTCGCTCTCCTCCTCCCTGCCTCCACCCTCTCATTTCTTCATTAAATATTTATCAGCCCCTCCCACACAGCAGACACAGTCCTGCCCTCAGGGAGCTTTCAGTCTGTGGTCCCACCTCCCTGTCCCCAAGAAATCAGCTCGCTCCTACCCCCACACCCATTTCGACCTGTTTTTAAGACCTATTTTTAAATATAGGTTCTTTTCCCAAACTCTCCCAACTCTCTCCCTGCCTGGAAGCGCTCTCCTTTGCGACACCACAGATGTGAGCTGTACCCTCCTGACATATCTCATTCAGCAGTGGTTTTATTTATTTATTTGTTTTTTACACAGCAGAAGTTTTCTTTTTCTAAAGCCAATCTTATATGAAGTCTGGATATATAAAGCTGACAGCAGTCCTTATGGCTATAAATGTGTCAATTCAACAGCATAACCATTACCTATTACAGGGTCCATCAGTGAGAAAAAATGGGGCTGTTTGGATGAACCAAAGTAAAAGGTGGAATTATAGATCGCAGTGACAGCCTTATATCAGCTTCATTACCCAGGTTATTCCTATACTATGTTTTGGTTTAACTGAGAAAATCCTGATTCATCCTTATAAATAATTACAAATCATAGCCGGGTTTTCCTCCCTGCGTAACAGCTCAGTGGCAACCTGAGGACCCTAGGGCTCCTTGGAACACCGTTTGAAAACCACTGCTGTTTATACATTTATCTTATTCACTGTGCCAATGTCAGACCTCCTGGGGGCAGAGTCAGCCTCCTGGTTGGTCTGATTCCTTAGGGCTGAGTTCCCTGGAGGCATTTATGAATTGCTGAATGGATGGAAAAATGGACCAGAGGGCCCCAGGGCCATCCCTGGAATTCAGACCTTCCAGACTCCCTCAGTCTGAAGAGGAGATCTAGCCCATCCACGTCAAGAGAGCAAGAAAGGGAACCCAGGGAGCCAGGACTGCAGGAAAGAGCATTTAAACAACCCCTGCCCCACTGCCATCACCTTCAGTAAAACGCAACGATTTCTGTTCACTTCCTCAAACCCCTGATGGTCTGGTCCTGGGAGAGGGCAGGGGACAAGACTGGAGTCTGGGCCTTTGTCAAGTTTTTCTCCAAAGCTGAGTGACCCTTGCTGCCCTTTGCCTACCCCTGGTCCTGGATTCTAAACCTGCTCCCGCACCACCCCCACCACCACCCTACCCCACCACCACCCTACCCCACCACCAAGCAAGGGGCACAAAGAGCAGCCAGTGGGGCAGGGGACAAGCACACTTACTTAGCAGGGGCACCTCCCTCCGTCTTCATCCACCTGCAGAAAGAAAGACAGCACAGTGTGAACCACCCCGCCTTCTCCCTTAGAGCCCAGCCCTGGGCAGGCCCAGGCCCCCTGGGAAGGCAGAGCCCCTGTTCCGGGGAAGGGAGCCTCCAAAGATCACGTAGCAGGGCATTCATAGTGAAGAGAACACGGCGGCCTGCCGCACAAGGAGCCTTCCCCAACGTGGAGGGAGAATCAGATTTGGGCTCAGTGACACAGCAGATGGGGTGGAAGCAGGCGCATGATCCCTGGGAGGCGCTTCAAATTTGTGATAGAAAAACTCAAAAAGATGCCCTGCACAGTGACTCACAGTCCCAAAGACACAGGTAGATCTTCAAATTGATCCAATAATGCACACACGCATGTGCACACATGTATGCACACACAAGCACACGTGCATATGCACACACGTACATGAGTGCACACACACAGACTCCAGTGTTCTAGTGATGGCTGGGAGGGCAGGTGTCTACAAGAGACTTACTTTCTCTCCTGCGGATCCAGGTCACAGAAGGTGACGGTGTTGAGGGGGTAGTGTCGTCTGAAGAAGAGTCTGTGGCGCACACATCAGAGAAACAGAGAGTTAAGCGCTGAAGTGACTGCTCTCCCCACCCTCCATCTGTGGCTGTCACAGGTTGACACAGCCTCTCCCTTATGAGCATGATGGCCGGGGCTGCTCACATTGGGGACATAAAGCAACACATAGGGACAGAGGGACGTGTCATAGAAACATATCCCAAATGCTAGAGGCTAGGAAAAGAAGGAAGAAACTGGCACTGAGGAATGAGAAATGGGGGAGACACTGGAGGAGGAAGAAAAGGGGCTGGGGAGAGAGCATGAGACAAGGGGCTCCACTCTAGAGAGCAGGTGCTTTTATCAGATGCATTTACAGCTGTCTAACCTATTCAGGCGTATTTGTAGAAGGAAGGAAGGATGGATGGATGGATGGATAGATAGGGGGTGACATAAATGAGTGAAGGAATAAATAAGTGGGAGAGGATAAATGGGGGATGAATAGATGCAGGAATGGATGGATCAATTGGTGAGTGCGTGAGCAAGTGGGTGAGTGGATAGGTGGGTGGATGGATAGATGGATGCAGTGAATGAATCAGTTGGTAAGTGGGTGCGTACGTGGATGGGCAGATGGGTCACAGGAACACCGAAGCAAGCAGAAGAGTCTTACTTTCTCTGGTTGTCGGTCAGTGTAATTCCCTGGGCAGAAACTTTGAAGTGAACGATGGTGGCTGCTGGTGTGGGGTCAGCAGCCAGTGTCTCAGAAGTGGCTTTGGAGATGGCCTGTGGCCCAGTGAGGGACTCCATGTCCACAGAGTTGACGAAGAGCACATTGCAGGCTGGAAGAAACCCACCCAAAAAGGAGTCATGGGGGTTGAAATGGGTGGGCACCACTCCCTAAAGGGAGAAGCTAGCAGATGAATTTCAGGCCAGTCTTAGGCCAAGGCATGTGCACACAGAAATGTGGTCTGCCCAGGGAGATCTGGGTCTGGGAAAGACATCCAGCCCGCACCTGCAGGAGGGTACGGGGCAGAGGGGAAGAAAGGCCTGGGCAGGGATCCCATCTGGGGTGGCCACTCACCTGCCCCTTGCTTCAGCAGGTCGCTGGTTGAGTTGGCAGGGCCCGAGCTATCCTTCGATTCATCTGTGGGGTCTGAAACAAACATTTAATTCAGCTGGTAATTAAAACTCCAGAGCTGGAAAGAAACACAAGTTTGGCTGGGCCTCGGGCTAGTTTTGCAAATACTTTGTGCAACAGATACTGCCTTTCCTAACAGGCCCTGGCAGATGGCACGTGTGTCCAGTTTAAACATCCAGTCATTAAGTATTCAGTGCACTGGTCGGGAGCTCTGGAGTCCAACAGGGTGGGGTTCATATGGCCACCCAGGCACTTACCAAGTATCTACAAGACGGAGGTGATGGTGAGAGTACCCGCTTCATTGGGTTTTTGAGATGTTCCAGGTACAGTGTCAGCGCAGTGGCTGGCATACAGCAAGCATTCAAGCGGCAAGTTGTTTTGTACTGACGTGTCTTTGTACAGATCAATAAATGCCCTAATTCATTAAACCACAACGCGGCACAACTACAATTTCTATATTAATAAGAATTGAGTGTTGTTTATACCAGCGTTTCTCAGACTTTGGTGTGCAGGCTTGTTAAAACACAGATTGCTGGGCCCCACCCCAGAGGTTCGGATTAGGTGGGGCTTGAGAATATTCGCAATTTTAACAAGTTCCCAGGGGAGCTGATGCTGCTGGTCTGGGGACCACACTTTGAGAACAAGTGATTTGTACAGTGTAAACGATCAAGCAGTTTCATAATTGTTGAATTACTTTGGTAAATTCCTTAGAAATGTAATTTTAATAGTGCCTAAATCCTGCAGTTAACAGTGCTATTTAAATAGTATTTGAACTTTTAAACTAATAAGAGTGGTCAATTATCATTAATAATTCAACAAATTGAATTGGATACATAGAAACTGCCAAATAATATTGGAGGTTTTATGTGTGGACATAACCCCAGGAGCTCCAAGACAGACTGAAAGCAAGTCCCAGACACACTTCTGAATACCCTATTCTTGAACAGAGAGCACTGGTAGATGGCACCCCATTTCCCTGTTCCTAGACCTCAAGTTCAGGGCCAGGCATATTCCCCTCCCCTCGTGTGGGCCCCGTGGACCTGGAGCTGTGTGATGGAAGCCCGTGCTGGGAGGAGTTTGGGGTGTCTATCTGCCATCCTCCAAAGCTGGACACCTCTTTAAGAGAAACTAAAATCTCCTTGTCCAGCCCCGGAGTCTCACTCAAATTCTCGCCTTCTATGTCCTGAGGCTCTTGGGTTCCATGCATACTTCCCACAATCAAAAGAGGGCTTGCTCCTACCATCAGCTCAGTATCCGCTTGTCCAGGGAACATTCTCTGCCATGCAGACTAGAAGCTCCAGGGACCCCTTAGGCTTCCTGTTTCCTTCCCACACCACGCGGAGCCCAGCCACCTCTTCCTCTAAGACAGCCCTCGATTGTGCTTGCTCCTCTCCACGCAGAACCCCCCACACACCTGGATGCCCCATGACCTACATTTGCCCCACCTCCCCCTTCCCTCTGCCCTGCCCACCGACGCTCATCTCATCCTCTGGGCATGGGCCTCCCCAGGACTGTCTCCTGCTTCAAGTGCCTCCCCTGAGGTGAAGCTTAATTCTGAGGATGCAAGTACGAATTCTTAAAGCCTCCAGAGAATTTTCCAGAACAATCTGGCAAGTCAATTAAGTATATTTCTAGAGTTAAGCTTTTTAATGAACTTTCCCTTCTTTTTTATTAGAAAAAAATAAAGAAGAGAGTGGTTTTGAGTTTCCCCAGCTTGGCCAAATAACCCATTTCTTCCAACCTTGGCCCATGTTCTGGAGCAGCTGGCTGGGCCAAGACAAGAAGGAGGCCAGCACAAGGGTGTGGCTTGGAGGGCAAGGAGTCTCAGGTTCCTACCTCGGTTTGGAATGACCAGCTTGCAGGGCAGAGCCAAAGGGATGATGGAGTGCTGGTAGACCAGGGCAGACAGAGATCCTGCAGGGAGGAGACAGCCCGTCAGCCACAGCATTACTGAGAGCCAGCCAGGGGCACAGAGGAAGCCCACCCAACCCCCCATGACTGTCTATAATCTTCAGCTTCTCTATTTCTTCTCCCTCAACCCACCCACAAAGCTGAAAATCCACTCCCTCTTTGTTAGCAAGATTCAAGGGGGAAGATTCTAAAGGCTCACTTTTGCAGACAGAAAGTTACCGCATAACTTTCCTTTATAGGAAGTTACTCCCGATGTCTCTCCTAAGTCCCTCCAGCTGCCAGGGCTGCTCTCAGGAGTGTGCGGCAGAAGTGTCAGCAGATGGTAGGATCAAATCCCTGCTCAGCAACATATTAGCTATGTGTCCTTGGGTGTGTCTAACTCCTAGGAACCTCAGTTTCCTCATGTGTAAAGTGGGACGACACCTACCATGCAGGATGGTTGAGACCAGGAGTGATACAAGGTACCTGGATGTGACTTTCACATAGTAAGTGGTGGGTAAAGGCAGATGTTATAGTTGTGACTCCAATGAGAATGACAGAAGTCTCCGCGGGGAGGACAAATACAGAACGGGTTTGGCAGAGTGAAGGAGCCACAGCGCAGAGGAAGGGAGTCAGTATTCACTTCTCTGCTGCGTCTGTGACAAGGGTGCTGGGCAGAAGCTGTGGCGGGGAACCTGGGACAGGCCTGAGACTGGGAGGCAGAGGAGGGGACAGCTCACCGAAGTTTGGCTCGTTAGGACACCCCTTGAGCTTGACTCCTCTGGGGCCCGTCTCTATCAGGAAATGCCTCACGAGCTCATGGGTCATGTCTCCTGGGACGAAGAGAAAGAAACGCAGATTGGTCACTCCTCGTGGCACCCTCCCACCACCTCCCCACACCACTTCTGACTTCTCCAGCGTGCAGGGCTCTAATGGAGAGAGGGTCACAGCAGTAGCATGGCCAGAGCCCTGGAGTGGAGAGACCACCACTGCTATCCCAGCCCTTGAGAAAACTCAATCACAGGGTGCTAATAATCTTGCTTCCCTGTTCTCTGACACCACTCATCACCAAGCCCAAGACCCACTCTTCTCAAGAGTCTGATTGGCAGGGACTGGCTTCAGAGAGAATTAGAAGCTGACAGCCCCCTCCCCTAGCCCTTCCGGCAGCTCAGGCTCTAACAAGAACGTAGGAGCCACCTAGGCTGAGGCCCTGCTGGAGGAGCTGGTGTCACCTTTTTTATTCTGCTGCATGATGGTCGGAGGGGGCGAAGACACCTTCATGGCCAGCCCATAGGCTCCTCGGAAGGAGTGGCTGTCACGGATGATGAAAGCCCCTGGCTCCTGGTCCTTAAGGAGGGCGATGGCTGCATCAGGAGGAGAGAAGAGGAAATGAAAAATTGATGCACTGGCTTTGCTTAAGTCTCATCGGGCCACGAATCTCATTCCCTCGGGTGAGTAGAGATTAAAGTTCAAGTGCAAACACTCTGAGGGGTCCTCCTATACTAGAGTCAGCAAAGTTTCCTGTCAAGGGCCAGACAGTATTTCAGGCTTTGCAGGCTAGGCAGGCAGTGTCGGCTGCAACTACTCAGTGCTGCCATCACAGCCCGAAAGCAGCCCAGACACACATAAACAGATACGGCTGTGTTCCAATAAAACTGTATTTACGAAAACAGGCGGCAGTCTGGATCCGACCCGTGGGTGGCAGTCACCCTGCGCGACAGCCACATAGCACTTTCTTTAGGGGCCAAGGCCTCACATCTCCACCCCCACAATCCCGACTATGTTTTTTTCTGTAAAATGTGCAAAAATCTCCCACATCATGCAGATGAAGAGTTAAAGTTTCATATCATCTCTGCCAACCTTTGATTTTGCCCTGGAAAACCAAGACTTTGCTGTTTTTAAGGAGCCTTCGGAGGAGCAGCTACAACCATTGCTCCTGTTCCGCGCCACTTCACAGTGGGGAGGTGCTTCTTACTGTCTAAGCTTGGTCCCAGCCCCTCTCTGGGACCACCACCTACTGCAAAGAGGAGTAAGTCTGTTCCTTGCCCAGAAAGGACACAGTGGGCAGCAGCCAGCTGTGACCGGATGGACCCTGGGGCGTTCAGCGCCGCCCAGCACTCACCCTGCTCTCTGGAGATCTCAGGCTTGTACCAATACTTGGAGGTGTCCTGGACGAACTTCACTTTAGCCCGCGTCTCAGGGCTGTTGTCTAAAAGAGAAGGAGAGGAAAAGAAAGGGTTGTGGGTTGAATTGTGTCCTCCAGGAAGGTACGTTGGAGCTCTAACCCCAGTACCTGTGAACGGAACCTTACTTGAAATAGGGTCTTTGCAGATGTAACTGAGTTAAGAAGAGGTCATGCTGGATTAGAATGGACCCCAATCCAATATGAACGGTGTCCTTACCAGAAGAGGGAAGGGGACAGGAAGACACATGGGGAGAGCATCACATGAAGATGGAGATGGAGGCAGAGACTGGGGAGATGTGTCTACAAGCCAAGGGATCCCAAGACCGCCAGCAGCCACAAGAAACTAATAGAAAGGCCTGGAGCAGAGTCTCCCACAGAGACTCCAGAAGGAATCAACCCTGCCAACACCTTGATTTCGGACTTCTGGCCCCCGCTACTGTGAGAGAATAAATTCCTGTTGCCTTAGGCCACCGAGTCTGTGGGACTTTGTTATGGCTGTTTAAGAAACTAACACAGAAGGTTAGTCTCCTCAGATATCATCAGAACATTGCTGGAAGGGTCCTCAAGCTGCTTTCTCATCCTCTCCCCGTCTCCTGCCAACCATCGTGGGTCACGGAGCTGCCCTCCTGTCGAAGAGCCTGAACAGCATTTTCACCAAGCCAGCCCTACTCCATTCCTCCTCCCCTCCTCTAGAAGATTCAGGCTAACCCTTCTGGAAGCTTCTCTCCCTCAGGCTAAGACACCCCCTGGCCTTCCAGTCTCTTTCCCAACAGGCTCAACTTCCCAGCTCTATCATAACAACCTCAAGGATGACAGCAAAAAGATACATTCCTGTCACTTCTCCCCAACCCCCTCCTCGCTTCCCATATGGAAAGCACGGGCTCAGCCTCATGCAGAGCAGCAAAAAGATCACTCCTGCCCTGCCTGGGACAAACTGGGGAAGAGTTGGCCTGGAATTAAGAGGCCATCTACTGTGTGTCACATAACCCACTTCCCAGGCAGACACCCTGGCCCCAGACCCTCCACAGGCTAGGGATGCTTTCATAGAACAGTAGGTTCTGGAGGAGCATCGTAACCAACCACTTAACTTTGCATGTGAAGAGTGTGAGGTTCAGAGAAGGGGAGCGACTTGCCCAAGTCACACAGATGGTCCATAGAAAGGCTTTTGTAAAACCTTCCCAGGTAAGAAGACACAGCAGCCAGTTCAGTGCCAGCTACACTGTATCTTCCTGGGTACTAGGACATGTGGTTCTCACTCTACAACCTCTTCATCTTTTGGCACCAAGGGAAACAAAAAGGAGGATGGGGGAAGAGGGAAAAAAAGGAGTAACCCAATTCTACATGCTTCCTTTCTTCAGAGAGAGTCTGGAGCAGGGGAGTCTATGCTGTTCAGGGCACAGACAAGAGACACGGGTTGGGCTGTGTGTCCAGTGCTTAGTCAATTTCAAATTGTCCTTTACACTCTGCTCCACTTCTGGGATCGGTCTCTGGAGGACAGAAGGGGCCTAGGTCAGCTCCTTTCCCTGGCAGCTGTGCAATGAGCAGGGCCTCTGTGCTAGGCAGCTGGGCCATACAACTGTGCAAGCTGCCTCTCTCTCTGCTCTGAAGCCCCAGGCCCCATGGCTGCTGAGGTCTGTCTAATGAGCTGTCAGAGGCGGCTGCAGCCCTGTGTGCCTTCCTGTGTTGACTCCCATGGCTATTTTAAGCAAGGAAGGTGGTGGGAAACAGGAAATGTCCCAAGTACTAGAAGTTTTGCATCCTCCAAGAACTGGGGCTGGGAACCAGATGTCTCTGGTGGACAGCAGGAAGCAGGGGTGTGCAGAATCACTGTAGGTGCCCCTGGCTTGGCAGGCTCAGGGCAGGACCTGGGAATGGCACACGGAGAATCTGGGCAGCTGGGGCCCATCCCAGGCTGCCTGCCATATTCTAAATCTTCCTCGAATGCCGCAGGCCCCAGGGCCACTCTGCACAGTCAGGTTTGAGGTCTAGCTGAGAAGCTGCAGATCAGCTGAAGCCTTGACCTTTTTGTTCAGATAATGAGCCCTCTACGTGGAAGCAAAATGTGCCCAGTTCCGGTGATAGAGAAGAATTCAGTGTGCAAACCGGCATGAGCTTCAGGGAAGCCAGGTTGGTAGAAACTAGACTCCAGTAAAAATGCCCAAACCTCGGCCTTGTCCCATATGGCATCTGGCCATATTATTAGTGATGTGTGCTAAGTGGGGATCGACAGGTAGAAGCAGAGTGCTGTGGGCTGACAAAAGGGACGGGGGTCCAGGCTTGGAAGGCCCATTTTCAAGGTTGTGCTAAATCACAGTTACCCTTGAGATACGCAAACACAAGACAACTCGGATCATGCTTTAAGAGCAGAGGCTTTAGAGCGATAAGGGTCTGGATGGGAAACCATTTATTAACTGTGAGACCCTGGACAAATGACTGAGCCTCTCCAAGCCTCAGTTTGTGCACGTGTAAAATGGAAGTAATAATACCCACTTTGCCAAGTGGCACAGCAAGTGGTAGTGACTATGGTGACGGTGATGATAATCATAACAGCAATGCCAACACCATCCACATCCTCATCACTGCCCCCTCAGCTATCATGACCACAGCACATCTGCTTTGAGGACCGCTCCAACTCCCATTATACAGATGAGGAAACTGAGGCCCAGAAGTCAGTGATCCACCCAAGATTGTCTGCCAAGGAGATGTCAGGACAGAGACTGGGACAGATATCCTAACTGGTGGACTTAATCTGCCAGCAGGAGAGATGGACGTGGAGGGAGGGCGTACCTGGCATGGAGTACTTGGAGAAGTCAGGCAGAGTGTGGGAGAAGGAGACGCTGCTGCCCCCACTGGGACTGGACATGCCGCTGGCAACAGGCGAGGAGGACACCTTCCCGTTGATGGTGGCATAGTTGGGGAGGCTGCCTGCTCGGTCTCCCATGGACATCCTCCGCTTCTCTGGCAAGGCTGGTGTCGGGCTCCCCTGTCGGAAGGCTGCTGAATCCGGTGAGGGAGAGGCGGCGGGGCTGCTCAGGCCCGGGTAGTAGGCAGGAGACACCGGGAAGGAGGGTGTGGAAGGAGCCTGATAGCCCGAGGCGCTGCTCTGCCGGGACAGCGTGGGTCTCCGATCCTCAGGCGTGGAGTAGCCACCATAGGCCACGTGCCGGTCTAAGCTGGGGCTGCCAGGAACCACAGATCCAGACCCTCCCAGGTGACGGCCCAGGCCGGGGCTTCCTGGGCTAGCCATTGCATTGCCATGGAGACTGGAGGCCAGGTTGCCTTGGTGGGCCCCAGGGTGTCGGCCCAGGCTGGGGCTCCCTGGAGTGGTGGCCACACTGCCGTGGAGGCCTAAAACCTGGTGAGCCCCAGGGTGCCGGCCTAGGCTCGGGCTTCCTGGAGTGGTCGCTGCACTGCTCTGGGGGCTGGAGACCATGTTACCATGGAAACCAGTTCCTGGTGGACCCATCACTTGGCGGTGGCTCATACTGGGACTGCTGGGTGCAGCCATGCTGGGGTTCACAGCCCGGCGGCCAAAGCCAGGACTAGGGGGAGTGTTGGTGCCCACTGTCCTGTGCCGTGCCTGAGGGCTCCCGGGCACTGTGTGGACACCGGCCACGCTGAACTGAGACCGGGCCTGGCTTTCCGGGGAGCTGAACTGCTGAAGTGAGTAGTCGGGGCTGCTGTAGCTGCTGCCCACAGTCGGGAGAGGAGAAGAGCTCTGGTAGCTTCTCTGAGCCGAAGGGCTGGGCTGGCCCAGGCTGCCGGAGCGGAAGCCAGAATCCAGCAGAGGCTGGGTGGGTGTCCGCGGGCCCTGGTCACTGCTCTCCCCGGATGGGAAACTCCCTACTGAAGTGCTAGAGAGAGGTGGGGCAGGTCGAGATGTCAGCAGATGGCATTTAAAGAAGGACAGGCTTTCAGTGAACCTCAGCCTTCCCTTCAACCATTAATAACGACAATAAAAGCTTCCCTCATATGGGAAGTTGGAAAGTAGGGGCTTTTATACATCATCCTAAAAACCATCAGAAGATGAAACTGAGGCTCAGAGAGGTTAAGCAATTGGCTCACAACCACACAGCTCATAAAAATAACAGGATTTCAACTCAGCTGTGATTCCAAAGCCCATGTATTCCCAAGCACCACCCTGACTGCTCAACCACATCAAAGAAGACCTCTCCTATTGAAACTGAAGGTGACTGTCCTATTGACCTCTCCAGCTTCATAGAAACTGAACACTGGAGAGGCGGGTCAAGCCACCTGGATCCTGTTCCTACTGGAAGTAGCCCCACCTTGACTCAGTGTTCCCAGGTGTGCTATGGGCATCTTTAAACATTGAGAGTGCTGTAATTTGGCTTTCATTCCTGGGTAGCTCCAAAAAGCAAAGACAAGGAAGTCTCATAGAAGGAGATTTCAGTTCATTATAAGGCCTGCTTTCCAGCCGTTGGATCTGACCACTAATGGATCAGGCTGCCTAAATGGTAATGAGACTCTCATCATTAGGAGCATTTAAGCAGAGGCTAACAAATCTCTTGACCTGAATGCTGTGAAGGAAATTTCCTCCATTGGGAGGTTATATTAGATGAGCTCAGGCACTGCTCTCAATTCTAAGACTAATAAAATTCAGTTCAGAGGGCACTGTACCTGGGGGAATAGACACAACCAAAGGTTCTGCAGTGAGGTTAAGTACCAGACCATGTGGCCGTCCACACAATGGCCTCTGAGTTGGGAAACCTGCATTCTGCATATTAAAGTTTTCCCACATGAAAAATGAGGGAGATTGGTTAAGTGACCCTGATTCCTTCCAGAGCCAAACTGCTATTCCTTGATAACATGGAAGGAGAGACAGAGGTTGACAGGGACTTTGCATAAGCAGCAGCTATAGGGAGGTAGCAGGCAGGCTCTGACCAGGAGCCATTGGGGCTGGGGGCGGGGCGGGGGTCCTTACATAAGACTACGGGACAAAGCCTGGAGCTGCAGACTGGAAGGCCGGAGTCTGGAAGCTGGCTGGTCCCACCCTGGGCTGGGTCGGATAAGCTCAGGTCCCCTGGGTGATGTGAGGTGGGAGGGCCAGGCAAGAGCCAAGGGCAGGGAGGAGGTCAAGGGCCAGGCCAGGACAAAGTCTACCTCGCATTCCAGAAGGGGCCCGAGTGGAACACCACTTCAGTATAGAATAACCTGGGTTCTGAGGAATGGGAGGACGTCAGGCTGAGCCAGGGTTTGGAGGTGCTAGGGACACAGAAATGAAGTTCCAAATAATTAATCCTGGAGGAGAAACGCTAGCTTCCTGAGTCCTACTGCAGGAGGAATTTGAGTGAGAAACAGTGAAGACTTCCTAATATCAGGACTGCCTGAACAGCAGCATGGGTGGCTAGACAGGCGAGGAAAATCTTCTTTTCTCTAAAAGATGAATGTAGCTTCTGCCCAGAGCCAGACCTTTTCAAAAATGGAGCCGTCAAGAGGCTGAGGAGGGGCAAGGTGGACTGGGGGTGCATGCGTGGCTCAAGGTTTCAGAACTCTCAGACTCTAGAAGAAAACTGCTTCTGTTCACCCACCTCGTCCTCCACCCCCGACCTGGGAGCACGCGCGTTGCCCTGGGCCAGTGCGGGTACACGCACACTCGGCTCACCCCTGCCTGGGGAAGTGTGACGAAGAGGCTGGACAGGGATCCCACGGGGTCCCACGGGGTCCCAGGCTGAGAGGGGGAGGGGACATGGGAGGGGATGGACAGAAGCAGTCCCAGCTCTGTCCTTGCTGTGCTGTCTTTCTAGAAGGCCCTCTCCACCCTCCTTCACTTTTCAACCCCTGCTCAACTTTCTGGCCTCAGCACAAATACTTCCAGCCCCCAGAGACCCTCTCTACACCCCGAGCCAGAAATAACAGCCTTTTGCTCTGAGCTCTGAGCGCCTCGCTTACACATCTGCTTCAGGCACATCTGACTGACACCCTGTGACAGGTGGGTGCTGTAACACAGGTCTCAGGGGAGGACAGAGATGTGGGCTCTGGAACCAGACCCCTTCGATCTGGATCCCATTTCTGCTACTGTTTAGCTGCAGGACCTTGAACAAGCTACTTCCTCTCCCTGTGCCTCAGTTTCCTCTTCTGAGAAGTGGGAATAATAACAGTACTTACCTGAGAGCATTGCTGTGAGGATTAAATGGAAAGCATTTAGCAAGATGCCTGCATACAGGAAGCACTCACAACATAGTGATGACTCATTTGATTCTAAACTTGGGGGAAGGACCTGGTTCACCTTAGTAGTCTGCCCAGGGATTTGGCACTCAGGGGACACTCGCCCAATGCACCCTGAGGGGTTGGTTTCCCAGGGGCAGCAATCTGAGTATGATTTCTGCCCGTCCAAACCCTAGGCAGATGCAAAAGGCCTCATCTGAGCTGTCCCAGGCCTGGGTCCTCCCCCCAACTTACCTGTCAGCGCTGAGGATGGGGCTGCTGGTGGAGAGGGGGCTCGGGGAGACAAAGGAGCCTCCCAGAGTCCCGTTCCTCAGAGGTGTCTCGTGGCCATACGCCTGGGTAGCCGGGGCGCTAAAGCTCTTGGGCTCGGGGTCCTGAGTCCGGGGCGCAGCCACTGCTGTCCGCACCACGGATTCGACATAGCTCCGGGGCTCTGGAAGGGGTGAGGGGACAGGGACTGAGCCTGAATCCACAGGGGTGCAGCGTGGACCCCACCCAGCCTCCAGGAAACCCGCCTCACCAGAGCAGAGCCTATGGGGACAGCCCCAAAAGGACAGCCATGCAGGCAAAGGGTACTTCTCCAGGGCTCCTGCTTGTTCATGCCCACCCTCTTCCCAGCGTCTTGGAGAAGCTCTGAGAGCCCCCAGGGAACCTTTAACCAGGGCCTCATGCTGAGAAGCTTTCCAGAAATGGGCCTCAGAACACAGCCATGACAGAATCCTCCCTCCTAGAGCCAGGACGCCCGTCCATCACTGGTGTCCCCCCACCAGCTGCTTCTTTTCTTCTACAGCCCAGCTACCCTGGACCCCAGGTCCTTCTAGGCTCCCCAGGCATCGCTGGAGTCTGGATTCTTTGTGGGCCCAGAGCTCCAGCCTGCCCTTGCATCTCAGTACAGTGCCCGGGTTCACACTGGCTCCACCCGGCACCCAGAATCCAGAAACAGGCTTGCTGGCTTAGCAACAGGCCTGTGCGGGGTGAGTCACACCCTGTCCCTGTGTGCCAAGACACACTCACCCACCTTGCCTGACACACTTAGCATTCCTCCCGAGACTGACATCGTTATCCACTTGGTGTTCAGAACAGTCTGAGAGGAAGGCTAGGTGGGGGAGGGGCGGGGGCAAGTGCCAGAAAGGTCAGTTTGCAGGTGAGGACGCTGAAGCCTGGACAGGGAAATGGCTGGAGGCACAGCCAGGACCCAGATTTCCTGGGCCACCCTACCCCCTACCCCCAACGCCCCCGAACCCTCACCCCAGGCCTCTGAAACTAACTCACTATCAAACAGGAAGAAGAAGAAGGGCACCCTTGGCTTCTCCAGGGACAGGATCAGGGATGGATGACGTTCCTGCCACCTCCAAACCTGGCACTGTCCCTGTGGACATCCCAGGAGGGACATGACCTGAGCACACACCCACCATCTGCCCACAATTAGGGCGTCTGCTGAAACCAGCCCGAGAAACAGAAGAACCACAGAGTCTGTGCGGCGCTGGAGGGCCAGGCCCCTGGGGTCCTCGCTGCCAGGACTGTGCCAGCCACCAAGTCAGAGAACAGCCCCCTCCTCCCCTCAGCCCAAAGAAAACCTTACTTTGGAAGGAGCCTAATCACCAGGGTGTTATCGGGCTGTTACAGGCTCTCACTGCTCAGCACAGCCTCCTGCGCCTGGCCTCTGACGTGATTTCCAGGCCTGACCTCCTGCACCCAGGCTCAGAGGCCTCTGGACACAAGAAAGGATGGTCCTTCAGAACAGGGCCCGTTACAGAGGAGGCCGGCGTTGGGGGTCTGCGTACAACTCCAGCCAGAGGCTGCCAGTGTGTCTTTTAGTTTCCACCCAACGTTCCCTCCAACCAACAGCAGTTGACAGTGGATGAGGGTAGGGCAAGATGTCTGCAAAAGGACGGGCATGGGACAGTCTATTCCGGGGACTCGCTACAGCGCCCAATGACGGAGTCCTTGTGGGCAGAGGCCAGCAAGGCCTCCTCAAAAGCCCCCCTCAACCAGCCCAGGCCGCCCTCCCACCTCCCAGAAGCCCCAGGTCACACCCACTCCAAAGGCAATGATTCCGTGCCGTCCAAGCCCGAGGCCCAGCTGAAGCAGGCGACACTGTGGAGACCCCCTGGCCCAGGGCAGCACACTTTTTTATAAAGGACCCAGCAGTAAATATTTCAGGCTTAGAGAGCTAGACAGTCTCTCTCACCACTGCTCAGTTAGTTCTGCTGCTGTATCGCGCAAGCAGCCACAGACAATACATAAAAGAATGAGCATGGCTGTGTTACAATAAAACTTTCTTTATAAAAATAGGTGGTGGGCCAGATTTGGCCGTAGTTTTCTGGCTCCTGATGTAACCTATCTCCTCAGCCCTGAGAGGTGGAGCGATTCGCCTCAGAACACACAGCCAATCAGTGGTCATGGATACCATCTCCTGACTCTCAGTGCTGGCTCTGGGTGGCCTAGAGAGGGAACACAGCCTTATGGGGACACCCACAGTTGGCTGCTACCCAGAACTCCAGCCCGTCGGCCAGAGAAGAGCCAACTCCACAGGCTATTAATAATGGTAAAAATAGCAAACTCTATGAGGAAAGTAGGATTTGGAGAATGTAAGTATCTTCCCTGGGTCACACAGTAGCAAGCGGCAGGGTGGCCCAGGAACCCAGGCGGTCCGGCTCAGAGCCTGCTCCTCAGACCCACTCCTCAGCCCCGCACATACAGCCAGGTGAAAAGCGGGGAGCCAAGAGCTTCAGTGTGTCTTTAGCCTTAGGGGGCCGCTCCACGCCTTGGGATAACCCAGATTAACAGAAGGGACCATTAGAAAGGGCCTCACACCCATGAAAATAGCAATTGAGACCCAAGGGCAGAGACCACCCTCCCTGCCCATCTCTGGCCTCCCGAGGTCACTTTCTGAAAACTCCTCCTGGACCCTTCAAGGCTCTCAGTTTCTCTGGGGTGCCCGTGGCACTCAGCACCCTTCTCCCTGACCCAGAGACAGCAAGATACCACTTGCTCCCTGGCCGCCCTGGGGTTCCTTGCTGATCTGTATTTGCAGCGCCTGGCACACAATAGGTCCCTGATATGTGTGACCTTTACCCTCTGCCCCACCCAGACAGAGGTACACAGGAACAAAGACCTAAGAGGCACACATTCATTCCAGTCCTTCTCTTGAATTCTTGCTGACTCCCAAAGTTCAAGCTAAAACACGTGGATGACCCCTGCAGTCCGTGCTCCTCTCCGACCTGCTGATGTCCTCCTGATCCACTCCCCAGCCTGCTCCGTGTCCCTGGAAGCCAGCTTTTACTGACTGCATCCCCCAGGCCTCCTGGCTCAGGGCTCCAGATGGCTTTGGCCTTCAGCCAGCCAGTAGGAGGGACTGGCAGGGGATGAGCGGGAGCGAGGGAGAGGGGAGAGAAGGTCAAAGTGCCAGAGCTGCATCCCTCCACCCAAGGGCCCTTTCTCCACCTCTCTCCTGGTTCCTTCAGGCTCCCTCTTCCTGCTCAGGTACTTCACTGTCCCTCGATGGCTTGCCCAGACCTTCTATATAGTCCATTAAACTCTCCTTGGTTGCTCCACTGGAATGAGGCATCTGTTTCGTACCAGGACCTGACCCATACATTGGGTAAGAAACTCACATGATATTGCCAGCTCACATTATTGGGTAAGCACCTCACCCTGTCAAAAAGTACATGGACTGCTTCTACCAGCAGTAGAACTGAGGTAAGGTGGGCCACCCAACCTGTCCCACAGTCAGAACAGAGCCAAGCCTGGGATGATGGAAGCTGACTCCTATCTACTCTGTTTGCCATTAGTCAAGGCTGCATCCCCACTAACTCCTTCTGGCCCAAACACAGTGACCTGAGCTCAAGGCCAGGAGTCCGAGTTTAGTGTGCACAGAACGTTGATGGGACAGGATGTTAGAAAGCTGGAGATATCAGAAAACCAGAGGTGGCTATACGATGGCCACATTCTTAAGGCATCGGCCTTATCAGCCCTATCCTCACTCCCATCAGATCCTAAGCTCCAGAGCTCTCAAAGGAATCGGTATCTGAACTTGGGGGACAGGACTGTTTACCCAGGGAGAAGCACCAGCAGCCGTTTCCACCATCATGGGAACAGCCCTGTGACTTTAGGCAGCCAACCAGCCTGGGGGCTTTGCTCTGGGGCTAGCATCCTGTACGTTTCAGATCCAGGTCACCTGGCTCTGCCCTGACCTTCTTCTCCACCTCCATCCTCTTCTTTGTTTGGCTAGTCTGTCACCCCTTCCTGCCCCTCCAGGCCCAAATCGGGGGGTAGAGATTCACTTAATCTCTGGTCCTCATGAACCCAGAGCAGGAGGTACCTTTAAGAAGATCATTGATTTTCTGAGTCCACCTCCAGAACTGTTCAAAACCAACCTTTGGGGTCAAATAATCAGTTTTCCCAAATTTTCAGACTCAGATTTCTGTACTGTAAATGCCCCCTTTTCCTGTCTTTTCCTGCCCTCCTTCTCCCCTCCCCACCTCAGGACAGCATACAACCTATAAGCTCCCCCTTCTTTCACTTACTGGAGGGGTGACATGGGACAGGCTGCTGAACCTTTCTGGGTCTCAGTTTCCTCATCTGTAAAATGGGAATGAGAATACCCACCTGCCCAGCCAGGATCAAGTGTCAAGAGATGAGAAAGTCCTTTCTAATTCTTTCTTGCTAGTTCCAGTTTATAAGCTGCCCCCCGTCGCCAGCCTGTGCCTGAGCTGTGTCTGCGCCCGCCTCCCTGTACCCTTCTTTTTGCACCTTCTTTCCCTTCTCTCCGCCAATTCTGGAGCAGCTGCACCCAGAGGCAACGGGAACTGGGAAAGGCGGGAGAGGTGTGGCCAGGGAGGGTGCTCCATGGAGAACATTCCAGGAGCCCAAACCCATTCCAAGTGTCTGTTGGAGGGTGAGAGCAGCTGGACTTGAGGTAGAGAGAACAACTTGGCCCCATCGGTGACTGGGGCCCATGGTCAGAAATTCACCCACACCCTTAAGTGCATTTTCTGCCTTCCAGAAAAGGTTCCTTGCCTGGAGAGAAAGGGCCTGCCCACTCCAAGTGAAATGAAGACATGTGGGTGGGGGAGAGGCAGGAAGTAAAACCCCACAAGTCCCAATCCAGGAGCTCAAAAGGCAGAATTTCAAACTTTGAGATTGAGCCACACGGCCCTCCTCTGAGCTCCCATCACATGCTGTTCATCTCCCCCACTCAGCACTCCTATCTTATGCTGAAATATCTGCCAGCATCTCTGTCCTCAATAGGCTGTATCACTCATCTTTATACCCTCCATGCCTAGCATGGGACCTGGCACAGAGTAGGTGCTCAATAAATCTGCATTGCACAGCACTGCCCTGAAATACCCAGATGCCACAGGAAACCCATCACCAAGGATCTCAGAACAGGAAAGATCCCCAGAGGAGTCATTTCTAGTCCACTGTCTTCCTTTGTGCCAAATCCATCCCATCAATCATCCAGACAGACAGAACCTTAGCTGAATGTTCCCTGTTCCTGTTCCTCCAGGGAAGAAGTTTCAGGAATTTCTTTCCATTTCACCATGGGGAAGATGTCCCCAGTGTTGACCTCCTGTCTTTACTGCTGCAGGCTTTCCTCATCTCTTTCCATCACAGAGAAGAGCTCCCAGTCTCCAAGCCCACGTTTAGAGGTTGTGCTCTGTGCAACCACATGGAAAGGGGCAGCCTCCACGTGCTGATCCAGGGTAGGCTTTCAGCTGTGCCCCTGACTGACTGTCTAGGTCTGGACAAGTCGTTTAACATCCCTAAACATCTCCTCATCAGCAGACTGGGGTTCCTACCACCTTCTTCTCAGTCTTTCTGTGATTATTAAACAAGATGATGTGACAATGACCCCACATGGTCCTGCCCCTGCCCAATGACCCTCACTCTGTCCCACACGCCCTCTTGCTCCACCTTCCAGCTACCCTTTGCTCTCACTTCACTGATTTCACAGTTCCTGGAAAGAACATGCTGTTCCTCCCACCTCAGGGCCTTCACACGTGCCCTTTACCTCTACATGGAATGCTTTTCTCCCATCCCAGTGTCACCAACTTAATGCACTCACCCTCACATCTTACTTCTTCAGCCAGGGTCTCACCAAACGGAATCCCTTCCCTTTGGAGCACGTATCACAATATGTAATTTTGAGTGATAATTTAATTCTGGCCTGTTCATGCATTTGCTCCATGAGATTAGAAACCATAGTGCTGCTTATCATTATATCCCCAGAGCGCCTGGCACATGGTAGGCACACAAAATATTTATTGAAAAAATGAATCAACGAATGACAGAATGAATGAATGAAAAGCATCTAGCATAGCACTTTGAACAGAGCAGACTCCCCTAAAGTCTTCTGCTCCCCGTAGCTGAGTAAGTCTGCCTCTCATCATTTTTTCTCACAGGCCTCTTTTTCTGAGTTTCCCATCAAAGTATCAGCAGGGAAATCAAGCAGCACTTCTGAGGGTCAGCAAAGAATGTGCTTTTAAGTCTGACCCGGGAGGTGATGTGTGAGTCAGGAGAAGTGGGACTGGCGGCCCAAGGCCTTGCCCCCTGCCCCCACCCGACCGGCTTCCCAGGCCATGACAGGCATTCCAACCCCCACGCTGGAATCCCAGGGCACGGCGCCTGGAGGCAGGATGAGGGCTTTGAAACGGCCACTTGACAAGGAGACAGGAGACCAGTAAGTCCAGTTTTGGCCGCTTAACTATGACCTTGGGCAGATGGCCCACCCTCACCCCAAAACATGCACCTCAGTTCCACTTCTGTGAAAATGAGGGGTGTGGCTGAGTTGATCCCTAAGAACCTTCCTCTGCAAACTCCGTGACTCCAGGGCAGAGGGAGGAGGGTCAGAGGGCTCATGCCCTGTAGGCTGAGATTCATTCATAAGGCGCAAGGGGCGGGTGTCAGTTCCATTCTGTGGATACTCGCTCCTCTAAAGAGTCACCCCAAAGTGGGAAACACACAACCAGCACCTGTCACCCTCAGACCTTCCCACTGGAGAGTGTGTGAGGTCCCCCAGCCCGTGGAGATCAGCAACCATGAGGAAAGCTGAAAGCCTGCTGCGTGGGTGGGCACCTGAAACACAGCACACGAACACTGGCTCCAGGCCCCAGCTTGTTCAGACCCCTGTCCCAGCTCCACTGCCCTGTCAGGAACCAGCAGCCGGGAGCATGCGTGGCTCACCCGATTCTAGGATCTGTTGATGGGGGCTTCCTTGTTCTGTACCCCAGGCAGCCTGGCATTGCTGCCTGAACTCTAGCTGGCTAGGACTGGGCGAGTTTTATGGGAAGCTCCAGCCATCTTACTGGGTGATGGCAGATACAGCGGGGCACAGCCCACGCCCACTTTGCGGATAGAAAATCAAGGTAGTAAGTGGAAAGGAAAGCAGGAAGTGGGCTTAAGAAACCAGAGGCCACAAGGAACCCAGGCCCCGGTAAGAAGTCAGAACACCTAACATGTCAGAGCCGGAAGGTGCCTCGGTGCCCACCTAGTCCAAGCCCCTGGGGTGGAAATGGGGACGTGGATGCCCAGAACCATGCCCAGGGGGTTCCAGGCAGGACGCCTTCATTTCACCTGCTGCTCTGAGTCATCATTTGAATTGTGTCCCTAATAAGTTAAAGGCCTTCAGCCAGATTACATCACCTCTCTGCTTCCCTGTGTGCAATGTGGAATTCATCTATATCGTGCTAACTCCCTGAAACTGTCACAATTATGTGCATGGGTGTCCCAATGCATTTGAGTAGAGGTGGGTCCGTGGCTTTTCCAAAATCCCCAAAGGCATCCAAGTTCCCAGAAAGATGGATGTCCTACCACCTGTGCTGACAAGAAATCACGCAAGGGTGTCAAGAGGGCAACTCGTGGCTCCAAGACAGTGGCTCTGAACTGGGGGTGGTTATTCCCCTAGGGACATTTGCCATTTTGAAGACATTTTGATCATCATTACTGGGTGAGTGCTACCAGCATGTAGCAGGTAGAGGCCAGAGACGCTGTTAAACACCCTACAAGGCCCAGGGCAGCAACCATAACTGAGAGCTGTCGGCCCCAACTGTCAGTGGTGCCGACATTGAGAAACCCTGCTCTGAGCTGTAAGTGCGGAACACGACTGGGCAATGGGGTGACGGGCCCCCGCCCTCTGAAGGGGCTGGCTGCACCCCAGGTTGGGGGGGCAAAAATGTTGCTGGGGAGGGGCATTTTGTCAGCCAGGGGGCACCGCACTAGCACTGGGACATTGGCCGCGCCCAGACCCACGCCCAGCAGCTGCGGGCACCTCAGTCAGCATCCAGGGTGACAGCTCATCACCAGGGGGTGGGGACTGGGGGCGATGTGTCACACGAGACCCGATCAGAGCAAAGAGCTGCCCCCAAGCCAGGCAGCGCAAACTCGAAGTGAAATGCCATTCCCAGCCCTGGAGAGTGGGGAGCGGCCACACAGCAAGGCCACACTTACCTTTGGGAAGCTCTGTCACCCCCTTCCCCTCATCCTCCTCTGAGGGAAGATGAGAAGAGAAGTGGGGAGGAAGGAGAGGCAGGACAGAGGCAGGTGATGAAGAGGAAAGGGAGAGCAAAAAGGAAAGAGAGAGATGGGTTAACAGGGATTATTTCTTGAGAGACTTTGCTGAGAAAAGGCAGTTGGGAAAGCAGGGTGAGCCCAGGGCAGAGACAAGCTCCCCAGAAGAGCTGTAGGGTAAGGGGGTGCAGTCCATCCTGACTGCCCCCAGATCCAGGGCTCCCAGGGGAGAGGGCCTCACTCTCAGGAGCAGCCCGGCGTCCCTGTCACTGTCCCCATGCCTCAAGCAGGAGTGTGCGGGCCTGGTGAGAGGCAGCCCCCCACCCGGTGACTCAGTGTCCCTGACCATGCAGACACATCCTGAGTGGGAGGCTGTGCCCGGCCATGTGTCCACGTAGGTCACACCTGCATGCCACTGCCCGCCTACCTGGCTGGATCAGTCTTCTGGTGACTAAGGAAAAGAAACAAAATTGGCCCCCAGAGCCTCAGCCCAGCCCAAAAACCGGAGTCTAGGGAGCAAGTTTCTGGGCTCAGTCTGTTCAAAATGGCCAGTAAGGGCCCAGGGCCCCCACCTTCCCTTTTCCCACAGGAAGGAGAGAAGCTGCGAAGTGTGACTAGGTGTGAACCTGGGGTGTGTGCATGCACGTGTGTGTGTGTATGTGTGTGTGTACACAAGTGTCTGAGCACTGCAGGGTGGGGAGCCAGGCATCCGGCAGAGAGCTAACCAACTCCACAGAAACAAGGTAGGCCTCCAAAACCCCCAGGCCAGAGGACGCTGGAAGTGGCACTGACCCCTTCCTGGGCAGGAAGGCTACAGAGGGATTAGTCCCCCTCAGCTGCACAGAGCCCCACCCAGGCCTGCCCTCAGTGTGGGCACAAAGCCAGGCTGCCACCTTATTTCCAGAAGGGTCCCGAGAACCCACCACCTCTGGGCCCTGCCCAGGACCACAGGGGTCCTCCAACTCCCCTCTCCTCCCTTCGGCCTCCCGGACCACCTCCCTTCCTGCCAGAGTCACTCACCGCCTGTGGGGTGCAGCAAGATATCCGCTGGGTTGTGGGGTTTCAGGCCCAGAGCAGACAGGGGTGTCTTGGCCAGACCTGGGGGGGAGCGCACTGTGCCAGAAAGAAGAGGGGAGACCCCGGGAGTGAGCTCGGGGTGGAGATGTGGGGAGGGGACCCCTCCTAAGTGAGGGCATGCTGGGGAAGGGGGGCAGCAGGAGACGGAGCAGCGGAGCCAGCTCCAGCCCTGGGGTGCTGCTATGGCTCCTCTCCTGTCTCTGTTTCTCCATGGCTCAGCGGTGCAAAGGGTAAAGGCAGCCAGGGAACGGCCCTGCCCATCAGCCTCGAGAAAACAGTTTCTCTCCCGAGGCCCTTAGTTGCTTCGCTATGGTCCCTTCACATCGTATGCTTAGAACACACGTGCAGGTTTCCTGGGCGCTCTCTGACTTGCTCTATGTTATTCTCTCCCTACCCACCTCCTCTCACTTTCCCCATCCCACCCCTAACACACACACACACACACACACACACAATCTTTCTAAATAAGGCACGTAGATGGACTTAAAGAAAATGTAGTATTAAGATGGCGCACCCTGTAAAGGACAGAAGGTGAGGAAGGGACCACCAGCAGAACCAACCCTAGGACCCAGACCAGCCCTTGGTCACAGGGCTTTGGCCCTCAAGCAAGCAGATCCCTTGCAAACCCCAGGAGGAAAGAATTTCTCAGCAGAGGCTCTCTTACCCACCCCTCAAAACCTCAATGTTTTGGAAGGGGAAGAAGCCCCATCTCCACAATCCTCGGCCAAGAGCACCACTTCCCTGCGCGAACCCCAGCTCCCTCCCAAGCCGCCTGTCTGGGTTGGAAGTGTCACAGGACACACAGGTCAGAAAGGGCAGTCAGGCTTTTTCCCATCAGCCGAGGACGTGGCCAGACTCTGAGCTGATGCTGGGCGGTTGCTCTGCCCAGTCACGAGATTTCTCAGAGATTTCTCCTAACACACCTCTTCAAGAAGTAAAGAAATGAGCTCTGTGTCTCCTATCACAGCTCTCGGGAGCCTGCAGAGGCCACAGCCACTGAGGACAGCAGCCACACAGAACTGCTACAGCCTGAGGCTGCCTGCCCCACACTGATGGCCTCAACAGACTAGCTGTGGCCCTCGGGTGCCTAGGACAAACACAGCAGCTTGGGGACCTTCCCTGGCACCACTTCCCTTTCCCAAAAGACAGTGAGACCTATAGGCAACTAGCCCCTCCAAAATATAACCTTTCAATGCAGCAATTTAAATAACTTATTTGTGCACACGCAGGTGTACATAGGTGTCCATGGGAAAAGAGAGCCATCACACGAGTCCAGATGGGTGGCCCACCTGTCACTCCACCTTCACTCCATCCTGAGATACCCAATGGACAAATACAGCAGAGAGGACAAACACATACTAACACACACGTCCAGGCCTGGGGTAGGTCTAGGCCTGCGTGCTTCTGTCTGTCCCTCCTTCTCTCACACATACACACACACACACACACACAGAGGTGTCTTGTAACAGACACTTATCAAACACTTATTAATGCATTTGAATATAATTAATTATGGAAGAATGAGCACGAAGCCTCTCCAGCCCAGAAGTCCGCATGTGTTTCCCCAACAAGTGCAACAGAGGCACAGGTGAAACAATGAGAGGAGGTGCAGGGGACGAGGGGACAAGAGGCAGTGGGAGGTTTCTCTAGGCTCCCCTCAGCACCTCCAGCTCCCTAATCACTCCTGTCTTCAGTCCCCAGGCATCTGGCCCTTCTGCTGAGGCAGACTAGTGGGTGGCCCTAAAGCCAGGCAAGGCTTGGCTTCCCAAGAGAAGAATTCCTCACATTTCTCCACCTCTGTCCCTCTCCCAACCCTGTGCATAGAGGAAACCTCTAACTTATTCTTCCCACGGGAGCACCCGTGACTGGCCAAGGGGAGGGAGGGAAGAATGGGAACAGAAACATGTGGCAGAACCCAACTCTAGCCTGGCCCAGATGGCTTCATCCCAAACAGGGTGATGGCCAGGATCCTGGCTGTTGGGACCAAGAGGGAATCAGAGCAGGTGTGAAGGTAGGGGGTTAAGACTAGGGAGAGAGATTCCATGGAGTTATAAAAGGCCACAGAACTGTCTTGAACAGATTGCCCTGGGCTCACACTGTCCTGTATGGGAGCCACGAGCCACATGAGGCTATGGAGCACCTGTAGTGTGGCCAGTCTGAGGCAAGATGTGCTGTAAGTGTAAAACGCACACTGGATTTCAAAGGCTTAGTATGAAACAATGATGCAAAATATCTTTTTATACTGAGTACATATTGAAATGATATTTTAGATCTTTGGGGTTAAATAAAACCTATTATCAAAATTAATTTCACCAGCCTCTTTTTTGATTTTTTAAAAAAGATTGTAAGATATATAATTAATATTTTTATTTTGATTTACCTATCAAAATAATAATATTTTAGATATTTGGGGCTAAATTTAAAAAGTCATTACAATTAATTTCTCCAGTTTCCTGTATGTTTTTTAATGGAGCTGTTAGAAAATTTTCTCTTGCAAACATGGCTCATGTTATTTTTCCATTGGACAGTGCTGCTCTAGGAACAGCCGTGGTATCCACTCCTAACTTCAGTCTCCTGCTTATCCAAGATGGTAGCCAGCATGAGTTCTGCTGGCCCAGCGGACAGGTACCGGTGCCACACTCCTTCCCTGTGCAGGACAGCCAACCACCAGAAGGCATGGCCAGCTCTGACTCTCCTGTCCTCACCCTCCTCCCCTCTGACTGGAGCAAATGGATAGCCTGGGCCAGGCCCACCCAATCTGACCCTAGAGCATCATCAGTCTCTCCATCTCTGCCAACCTGGGACTCTCACAGGGACCCTGAGTACTGCTCCATCACGGCCTCCCCCAGCTCCTCCTTGTGTCTCTTCTACCATATACAGGAACACTGCCCCTCTCCTAGGCTCACCCAGGTCTTCTCTGTGGGTGGAAATGTCTCTGCCCTACAGGGATTTGCCTCTCCAGTGAGAGCATCAGGGTATGCAGACTAAATGCTCCTATCTGGAGGCCAAGAGATGGATGAGATGGGGACATGGTCAGCCTGAGGGTTCTAAGCCTTTCTTTCCTTGGTGGAAATTAAACAGGTTGCCCACAGTGGAAGAGGTGCCTGAACCCAGACAGAAACAAGGATCAGAATCAAGAAGGCCCGGGGGTGTCTCAG
Source organism: Camelus dromedarius (assembly GCF_036321535.1). Lineage (NCBI taxonomy): Eukaryota > Metazoa > Chordata > Mammalia > Artiodactyla > Camelidae > Camelus > Camelus dromedarius. Next base: position 80,924,950 of record NC_087439.1, read on the forward strand.
AGATACACCAGCAAGTCACAAAGAATCACTTTAGGATGAGGGATGTTTTGTACATAAGGCTGCAGAGGCTCTCATCAACCAGGCAAACTCCACAATATGGGAGTCCAGGAGCCCTGTGGTTGTAGGTCAGTCTGGATGCTAGGCCTGTGGCTGCTGCATCCTTAGATGTGTGAGCGTGGACAACAGGACAGAAGAGCAGTGGGGGAAGGAGGCTGAAGTAAAACGAGCCACAGGGATGAGAAGCAGCAGATTCTGGCCCTGCCCAACTTTGCCAGCACCCCCAAACCTGGAGAGCTTACACAGGCCAGAGGGGTCGCAGGGAAAGTAGGCTGAGTGCGGAGTTCTTACCCCCACTGGGCGGTGGGCTGGTCGGGGAGCTTCCCTCCATCTCCTCGAAGGCCTCCTTGTAGCTGTGAAGATGGGGCTGCAGGACAACAAGGGAGGGAAAGGGGGTACCCATGGGTGCCCATGACCCCGAGGAGGAAGGCTCCCAATTAACCAGGCTGGCCCCTCACCCTCCCCAGGTAAACACAGAGGTCAAAGGGAGACCTCCGCCATCTGTGGTCCCAACAACTTTTTGCAGTCAAGAGGCTAGAAAGTGTCTATTTGCCACAGTCCAGTAGCACCTGCCTTGGAAATATTTCACAACAAGGCCAAAGAGAAGAGGCTTGGGGCAGGGCACTGGGGTCCTGCCAGAAGGCAGGAGAGAAAAGATGTCCAAAAGTCATTTATATCCAGAATGACTTGTTAGCCCGGGCTTTATCAAACACGGACCACTCACATCAGGATCTTCCAGGGTGCATGTTTAAAATGCAGAGTCCTGGGTCCCGTCCCAGGTCTATTATGCTAGGCTTTCTGGACAGGGACTTGGGAATCTGCATTTTAAACAAACTCCCTAGTGACTGTTAACCTCATTAAAGTTTAAGACCTACTTCCTCAAACTACTGAAACGTCTCAGAAATGCACTTTGGCACTGAAATTAGATCTCCCAAGAAAACCCAATGTCTAGAAAGGGCTAAAAAACTCTCAGTCTATAGGATCTGGCTTGGAGTTTAGAGACTGCGGTCACCTATGTCATATCCAGGGTGCTGACCACCCCCCTAAGGTGCCCTCTTTAGGGGTCAGAAGGGAACCTCAGCCTCAGTGTTCATGGAAGAAGTAGGGGCATAAAAGCTATTTAGAAAAGGAAATGGGCTCCACAGGCCAGAGAGGAGACCTAGGGAGGAAAAATTACTGAGTTTACTGACAGGTCAGTGCCAGCCAGGTGACCATCAAATTCCTGAATAGTTCAGGTGGGCTCTGCTACCCTCTGGGGCCCCAGGACTCACCTCTTTGGGCCGCCCTCCAGGATTGAGAGCGATGGTGAGAGCCAGCTCCGGGGAGACGCACTGGACAGGGGAGCGGACCCCCGGGCTACGGGGGGATGCAGGTTCTGGTGACTGGTTCTCATACTGCCCGTCGCTGGCCGCCCGCCTCCGGAGAGGTGCTGGGGGCTCTCCAGGCTGCTTCTCCCGAGCCTGCACCCCTGGGAGGAATGGCAGGGTGCAGAAGGTGATGAGCATGACACGGGGGAAAGGCTTGATCATTCCCCCAGAGAGGGCAGTGTGTCTCAGCCCAGGGGGCCAAGCTGGAGTGGGGCTCATCTCCCCGCAGCCTGCCTCTGCCCACACCCAGGTTTCTCTGCAGGGTTGGGGACCTGCTTCGATTGAGCTGGCCTTCACCAAGAATCTCTACTCTGCACAGGGCTGGGGCCTGGAGCACAAAGGACTGATACAAGAAACAGATGTCAATTTCTTCCAAGCCCCGGAGGCAGAGGGCCAGAGCTTCCAGGCAAGTGAGGGAAGGTGGTGGGAGGAGAGACAGTCTCCAAGGCGACTGCATCAACCAACAAGCAACACCAGGCCCGTGGGGAAGGATTTTGGAAAGAGTGGATGATGCCTCATCCTGCAAACCATGCTCCCGAGAAGAAACCAAGAAATGACTAAGACTCGTCATGACGTCCCGGCCCCAGCCGGCCCCTGGAATATCACTGGCCTTCTCTGGGGTTCCCTAGCCTTCATCCAGTGCACCTCTAAAACCTCCTACTGATTTCCCTTATGCTGACCCCTTATCTACCCACCCCCTTCTTGCCCCCAAAATGGTCCAGGTCCCCACCTGCCCCTCCCAGCAGAACAGCAGGCAAAGAGCCTAGAGTCATGGACTCCATCTGCTTTTGTGTACTTCCCTTCCAGTCCACGGGCCTGGGGACGTTGTTAATCTCACCCTCCTCCCTTCCCACCCCTCTTCCCACAGCTGGGCTGCGGCACGAAACCCATTGCCTCATTGAGCTAGCTCCAGAATCCTAGAAAACTTACACCCCAGGGCCCAGAGGCCAAGGCCCAGCCTGAGGGCATGCCCCTCATCCTCATTACCCTGCAGGAGGAAACTCTCAGCCCGGCCCTCACCACCACCCATGAGGGCAGGCGAGGTAAGAGGAGGTGCTGGGACTTACCAAAGGCATTGTGAGACTCTGGCTACACCAGCCTCAAGCCAGCATTTGTGGAAAGACTGCCCCATGGCACCCATGCACACACACACTCAAGTACACGCGTGCACACACACACATACACAGCTGGCCCCAGGAAAGAGTCAGTGCAGCCAAGCAGAAATCACCCTCATTCAAACTGAATCATCATCTACCCTCCACAATGGGGTCTGCATGGCCCTGGGGGGCTCCCCAGCTCCCACCTGGCACAGCCACTAAGGCAGCCATGAAAAACACATACTGGGAAGCCTTCCTACTCATGAACAGCAGGCTGCTGGCTGCCAAGTCTAGGGACGGACACAGTCTCTCTCTCACACATAGTCACTCAGAGACACGCACACGTACTGTCCCATAATTGGGAGCCCCGTCTGGACAGCAGCAGGACTGGCACGACTCTGCAAATGCAGAAGGTACCCTGGGGTGGGGGAGGGGTGTTCTGGGGTTCCACTTTGGGCTCTTCATTATTCAGAGGCAACCTGCCTACCATCTCAAGCGAGAAAAAAGAGCCCCAGTTGAAGACAGTAAACCAGACTCACAAACGGCTTTACTTAAAGCAAGTAAGTCCCTCACCTCAAAGGGCCCTTATTCTCAGAATAGAAAAATGGGGGCCATTATGAGCAACAGCCCAGATGAAAGATGGGGCACGGCTCTAAGTGGTTGAGCAGTGCCCAGGGGCCCTACAGAAATCCCAGGCTCCCAGCTGTCAGAGAAGCGGCTGTACCTCCCACCAACTCGGATGGGGACCCCCGTGGGGGCTACGCTTCCCCCACCTCCACCAAGTTCCCTTCCCTTTCAGGCCTCCCTGGGCAGTTTGGTCCAGAGCTGCTGCTGGTTTCATTCCTGGCAAAAACATTAGAGAGAAACAGACATAGCCATTGATTTTCTAATAATAATTGTGACAAAGGAGGCCCATTCGGGAAAGGCTCTTGGGGTTTGGAACCAAGTTCAGCCCCAAGGTTAAAAGAAACGCATTAGGGCTCGTCTCAGTTCCGGCTCACCCAGCCCCACAGCCTCTTTCTGGCAGATCCCTCTGCCTTTGCAAAGGGTGGCCAGTTTCCCCATTTGGGGATCTGATGTCTGCCCTTGAGAAATGGGTCTGTTTCAATTTGAGGGCCTGAATCTCCCAGAGGGACAGAGAACATTCTCCCTGACGCATCCAAAACGTCCTCCATGTTCAGGGGCCGCAGATGGTTGCAGCCACCCGGAGAGGAGGCTGGACTGTTGGAGGGGCTTCTGGGCTGTGGAGGTGTGAGATCCCAGCCCAAGGCGGTCAGACACTTGAGAGCAATCACACCTCTTCAAGCCCCCTCGCCGCTGCTAACAGACTGGCACGCAGGAGCACGCACTGTCCAGAGGCAGGGGGGGTGGACAGGTTGATGTCCAAAGAGCTAGAGTGCTGCAGGGCAGAGTCTCCCACTGCGGATGGGGGAAGACCCTGCATTCCACTCCCACGGGGGCAGCCCCTCTCCCGCAGAGTGCCCCCACAGCCCCAGTGGCTGGCCTGGGCCTCTCACATTCTTTGAACACAGTGTCTCACTGTTGTCCCCCTTGGCAGGCCCAGATCTGCCCTGGAGTGCTCAGAGAGCCATGTTCTCTCTCCCTTGTCTTTCTCTATGGGAGGGGAGGCGGGCCACGGCAGAGGGGAGAGAAGAGAGCTCCATTGTTCTTCAGCCAAGCTGGGATGTCTGGACACAAGCTGACAGCCAGTGTCAGAGGGAGAACACCCCTCCCTCACATCCCAGAGACGGATGGATAATGAAAATAGGCCCACTCCCCACACTGCCCGCCTCCCCCACCACCCCCGACCCTGGGACCTTCTCAGTCTCTTGGCCCTGGCCCCGCTCTCAGGGCCTCTGTGTCTTCCTGCACGCACACAGGCACATGCATACACAGGCGGGGGCGCACACAGCCTTAGCCCGACAGGTATAGCAGTGGGGCACAGTCACCCTCAGAAGCTCCACCATCAGCCTTTCCCCACTAGGAAACCGGGGCCCAGAGGGAGCTCATGAAGAAAGGAGGAAAGAGAGGCAGGCAAGGGGCCCTGGAAGGTCTTCCCAGCAAAGCTGGTGAGTCCAGCCTTCGAGCTCCCATCCCAGAGGAATGGATACCCTGATGGCCAGAAAGTGGCCCTTACAATGATAATACGCTACATCCAGAGGCCCTTTGTCGTCCTCCAAGGGTCACTCACACCCTGTGGGCATCAGGCCTTCCCCACCGCCTGGAGGATGGTAGTCAGTGTAGCCCAGGGCCTCCACATCGGCCACCAGACAAGAAAAGCAGGGTACAGGAATAGCCCCATCTCCCGTGGGTTCTCACTCTGCCCCCCAGGATGGTGCTGTGCGTAGGGGGACAGATGGCTCCAAAGCTCCCCTAAAGTGGGCTGCACCTGAGGCCGTGAATCCCCTTCATCACATACATGCGTGCGCGCGAGCACACACACACACACACGGGCAATTCTAGGGGCTGCAGCCCCAGCATACATCAATACACCACCTTGATAGAGCATGGCTGCCAGCCGGTCCTGGGCCCCTGCAGACAAATGCCCTCAGGTCGGGTTTCATCACATGCCTCCCCTATGCCCCCTGGACTGGCCGCTTCTACCCCCACAGACCCAGCTCTTCTTTCCAGCCTTCCAATTTCCAAAAGACTGGATTCCTCAGCTCCAGGTGGCAGGGCTGGGTGTCCGACTGCTTGCCTGGGGCTCCGGAAGTGAGGGGATCCGGGAGGCCACCTGCTGGGCCAGGGCACCAGAAAGCCACACGGCAGTCACACTAGCAGCCCCAGGGCAAGCCATGCCAGCTCCCCTCAGGACAGGCCCACCACCCCAGAACTGCCCCCAAACCCCTAGGCCCAGCTGAACACTGCACTCCCCACCACTGGGCCGAGAAAAGGGTGAAGGGACAGGAGAGGAGGCGGACAGGGGGCGTTCTTCTAGAGCCATCTCCCCGTTATCCATGGTCGTGAAAGCACCAGATATTGCCACTGGGAGTCAACAGTTTCCACCGCCCAGTAAGCCTTTTCCCAGAACTGCTCAAGGCCACGCATGGGGTAAGCCTGAGCACATGATTTCCCTACCTGGGCCGCCGGGCTCCAAGGAGCAGGGAAAGGATGAGGGGAGTCCCTCCCCAGGGTTAAAAGCCTATGGGCCTGATGTCCAAGAGCCAGGGAGAGAGACACTAGTGGACTACAACAAAGAGAGGAACGTGACCCTCGATGGAGGGTTCACAATATTGGGGTGCATCAAGGCATCATGCAAACAGTACCCAGCAAGGCTATGATCCTCTATCACACTGGGAGATTGAGCTCAAAGCAATTAAGAGACTCACCCAGAAGTGTCACAGAGGTGGTCACAGGCAGAGCCAGGACCACACCCAGGGCTTCTGACTCTTGGCCCTGGTTCCTAGGATCAGAGGCTCAGGATGAGGTCAGAGGGGGTGCCCTGTCCCCAGGGAGTGTGTACTCAAGAGTGGATGGAGCAGCCGGTGCCAGGGCACCAGCTTGTGTCTTGAGCCCGATGGTCCATGGAAAGTACTGTACCCACTGAGGCTCTGGCCAGGCGGCCCAGGTGGTCTGGTTGGGGCAGCTAAAGAGCTAGGCTGTCCTGAACTCTCACTGAGCACCCTCATTGCAAAGCCCTGAGTGTCCACCAGGACTCTGAAAGTTGGTCTAGTCACCCCAGATCCTGTTCCCAGCAGGGAAGGCCAAGGCTGGAAGCATCATGCCATGTCCATGCAGAAGTGGGAGCACTTGCTCATGCAGAAAAGAGAGGGAGGAGGGAGAGCGAGGAGGAGAGGTAGGCAAGGAGAGAGGAGGAGGGCAATGAGAATTAAAAAGAAAGAAAGAAAAGAACAGAAGAGGGAGAGAAAGAAAAGTGAGGAAGAAGTGGGAAATGAGGAGGGTGGAAGAAAGTGGGTAAAAGTCTAGCGGGAATAGCACATGAAGGCGGAAAGCAAGAGGGAGAAACTGAGAGCAAAGATGGGAGGGGGAGAGGAACCAACCAGAGAGAGAGGTGGATTGGAGCCGGTGGAGAGGTTGGTGCCCAGAGCTGACATTCCGCCCAATGCCCTGCAGCCTGGCATTGTACGCTGCCCATCCCCACCCCAGGGGAGCCGGCAGAGGGAAGCAGGGAGGGGAGGCAGGGTGGAGGGGAGGACACCAGGCAAGGAAGGCACCACACCCATGGCACAGGGGACAGATGGACACGGGACACACGGAGAATGCAAGGGACAAGGCATTAAACAGGACGAAACAAAACAAAAACAAAGAGAAAATCAAGATTAATTGGTGTTCTGAGTCTGGGATCTGGCCACACACTGGAGGGAGGTGGGCAGGGTGGCAGACAAGAAAAGAGGGTGGTCCAGGGTCTTGCTTCTCCAAAGGGCAGGTGGACTTGCTGCTGTCTGGAAGGACACCACCCACATCTCTCTTTTCTAACCCCAGCGTGGAGCAAGAAGCTACCGGCCTGGGACCAGGAGATTTCAATCCTATCGCCCCACCTGCCCTCACATTCAGAGCAGCCCCATCCCAGGACCTCCCTCCTCTCATGGTCACCTGTCTCTTCCAGGATTCACCAGTGACCCTGCTAGTCTGAGCCCGAGGGTCATCTTCTCTAGCATCAGAGCACCCCTCAGCCCTTCATTCTTCCATCACACCCCCTCTTAATAATCCCCTTCCATGGGAACCACTTAGGATTTCCTACTCCTGCCCCAAACTGCTGGGCACCGCTGAAATGTTCTTAAGATGAGCCAGCCTGGATGAACCGTAAGGACCAGCGATGTCCTTTTATTCACCCCAGCTGATTCCAACCCATCTCACACCACAGGGGCCACACAGGGGCAAATATCACCCCTTCCTGCCTTCCAGGGAAACACATCTTTTTCAGTTTCTTCTACTTCGAAAGCTGCTCCAAACCAGTTTCTCTGCTGGTTCCTTCTCATGTCTCCAACTGCTGAATGTTCAAGAACTTAATCCTGGGACCTCCTCCATCTGTGCTCACCCGCTGGGTAGTGTCATGTAGCTCCTTGCTTCATATCCATCCATATGCTGACAACTCCCACATTTCTAAGCTCCAACTTTCCCTCCATCAACTCCGGACTTACATATCCAACCATCTTGGACATTCTGTGAGCATCTCAAATCTAACGTGGCCAAAATCACACTTCTGATAATGCCTCTAAGCGAGCTCTTCCCACATTCTTCTCCATCTCAATAAAGAGGAATCCCATCCTCCAGTTGCTCAGGCCAGGATCCTTGACTTTGCCTTCTCTCACATCCCATGTCTAGTCTCCTTGTAAATATTGATGGCTCCACCTCCCAAATATGTCTACAACCAGAGCACGTCTAACCATCTCTAGACACCATCCTGATCAATAACACCAGCTTCCTATCTGGTCTTCTTCCACCCTGGCCACACTAATCCTTTTTAAACAAGTCAAGGGATATCATGCCTCTGCCCAAATCCTTCCTAAGGCTCCTCATATCATGTATAGTAAAAGCTAAATTTCTTATGATCACCTACAAGGCCCACAGCCAGCTGGTCCCCACTGTCATCCCCTCTTTGACTTCAGGCCCCCTACATCCCCCACACCAGGCACACTCCTGACTCAGGACCTTTGCACTTGCTGTTCCATCTGGCACATTCTTTCCCCAACCAGTGAAGCCTTTTCCCTGACCATCCTATGTAAAGTGCAACCGCCTTTCACCCACCCCTCACCCCTCCCTGGCATTTCACTGCTTTATTTTATCTCTATGACACTTAATCACCCATTGGACATATTATATGTGTATTTGCTTATTTGTTTATTGTCCATTTCTACTTCTTAAAAACAGGGTTTTTATCTCTTTTGTTTATCACCATTTTTCCAGAGCCTAGACTAGCATGTAGCATGGATTAGGAGTACATGTTGAATGAATGATGGAATGGGCCTTGTCTCATCTCTTATTTCCATAGCAAAGTGTAAAAACTGGGTTCTCAATTTAAGCTCCCAAAGCTTGACACCAACATTTCTCTATATCTGTATCCATCTTTATTCTTATTTCATGAAGAGGTACTTCACCTCCTGGTTGAGCCTAAATTATCCTCCTGGGCTCTCTCCTTCTCTAAAAGCATTCTCATGGCTCCTATATTCACAAAAAGTTCTCAATATCTTGCTACTCTCTTCAGCTACCATCCTCTTCCCTTTTATCACAAAACCACTCAAAAGAGTAACTGATACGCTGTCTGCACTCTCTCACCTCTCACTCCTCAATCCCTCAGTCTGGTTTCTGTCACCACCACTCTACAGAAAATATGCCCTTGAACATCACTGGGGCCACCTAATTGGCAAGCACGATGAATTTTCCCCTGATCTCTCCACAGTGACACTGCTAACCTCCCCCTCCTCCTCCTGGAAACCCTCTCCTATTCTAACTTCTGTGATGACCTACTGTCCCAGTCTCCTCTCACTGCCCTGAACATTCATTCTCAGTCCCCTGGCCTCCTTTTCCCTCATGGCCATTTCATTCTGTCATTTCTCTCCATGCTTTCTGACATAGAGATCGCATCCATGCCCAAAGCTTTAACCTTCACCTTTGTGAGGACAACTCTGAAATCTATAGCTCTATCTGCTGTTTCAAGCTCCAATTCTAGGTGTCCAACTGCCTTCCATACATCTCTACCTGGAGGCTCCACCGTCATCTCAAACTCAACACATCTGATACTGAGGTCTTCACCTTACATCAAACCTGCTCCTTCTCCTAACTTCTGGCTCATTAATGGAACCATCATTCTGCTTCTATCCATGAAGCCTCAGAATCATCTTTGATGTCTCTCTCTTCTTCATCTACTACAGTCAATCAATTCATAAATGCATTGGTTCTATTCCCACAGAGTCCTTGGCACCCAATTCTTCTTTTGTATTTCCATGGTCAGTCCCCATCACCTAGGCTAGCTAATAAGCTAAAATCTCCTAGCTCAGAGTCTCTCCCCCTTTGCATCCTTCCTGCCCAGACCCATCAGAGATACATCTTCTTAAACTACAGCCCTGATCATGGCATCCTCTTCTGACTGAAACATAGTAATGACTTCCTACATTGCCACTGGGTAAGATGCAAGCTCCTCAGTCTGGTATTTAAAACCAACTGGACGCAGGCCACAGACTACCTTTCCTGACGCTCTCTCATACAGCTTATATGTTCCCAACCTACTCTATTCTTCAAACATGTCCTATGCTTTCCTGTCTTCATTATGTATCCTCTCTCTCCAATGACCTCACTCACTTTCAAAATCTTACCCAGCTTCCAAAGCTCTGTTCAAAACCCACACTCAACACAGAGCCTCCCCAATCTCTCTAGCTGATAATGATCTTTCCTTTTTCTTCATTCCCACAGAACTTTCTCCATCTCTCTCTTATTCCAAATAACTTCATTTTAAAGTTCCAGTTCTTTTTCCCCTTACTAAACTCTAGACTCCTTGGAGATAAGATCCACATCTGATTTCCAATATGCATTGAAAGCTCTACCTCTAGAGACACCTGAGATCGCTCCAGTCACAGAATCAGGATCATAAGATAACTTGAATGGACTCAACAACTCTGACTCTTATTTCTTCTTCTTGTCTTATTGCAGTGGCAGGATATCTAATACAATGTTAAATGATAGTGGTGACAACAGGCATCTTTGTTTTGTCCCTGGTGTAATGGGAAAGCTTCTCACGTTTCACAAGAAAGTGTGATGTGTGCTATAGATTTCTGGTACCCACCCTTTATCAAGTTAAGAAAACTATCCCTACAGTCTCTGAGATCTAAGCTGAAATAAGACATAAAGAGTAGCTGGATCAAAGTGGAATGAACCAGGGACATAGCACCGAGGTATGGAGGACAGCCAAGGAAGAAAAGGCAGACCCGAGGGAGAAAGGCCAGAAGAAACCAGATCACATCCATGGCCATACAGAGGTTCTCCCTCAGATCTGAGCTTCCTGGGTTACTCATGTTGAAGCTTATGTTCCAGCTTCTAGTAGAAGAATATAGAATGAGAAGGAAAAGGCAGTGCTGAAAGTCTATCCCTTGGCCCCAGATTGTTCTACAAATTGATCCTGTTGGTGCATCTCTATCTAGACAAGCACTGCAGATACCCTGAAGGGCTCCTGAGGAAGGTGTGCAAAGAAGAACTGCTGACATAAGAAATACTGTTCATGACAGGGCATGGACCAAAGGGGCCCTTTGTGGCCCTGGGGACCAAATGTAACTGTCCCCTATACACATCTTACCCCTTCCCCTGATTAAGTCACTTACAGCTAGTGGAGGAGATGACAGTGGGGTTGGAGGACAGACATACTGTGCCAACGATATCCTTCCCTCCCTGTGACTTCTTGGCAGCCAAAATCTGGGCAGTTACAGGATATGGAGGTTGACAGTCAAGATCTCAGAAGCTGATAGGAGAGAAAAGGCTGAGGGGAGAGCTGCTACAAGAGGGACATCCTTATGGGGCCATTACAGAAGGGTTCTGGGACGGGGAGGAAATTCATCCTTCTCCCGCAGAGAAGAGTCCCTTGGGTCATTAGACCAGAGTATCACTATTCCTCAGGCTAACACCTCAACCCTGTAAAATACTGAGAGGACCCATTCCTCTCCCTTCAACAAAACCAGGAGAAAATGGTTTCTGCCCACAAGCCCGGGGTTCTGTATCACAGGGGCCCAGATGTGGACAAAAGTAGACGGAGCCCCAAGGGGACCACCCCATGGAGCATTTCACCCCGGGGTTATAGAGCTGCTCATCTTGTGGTTTGACTCAGGTAAAAGCAATGATGTGCTGCTAGACCAACTCTCCAGAGCAGGTGAAGCCCTGACTGCCAATTTCCATAATGTGAATACTTCATTATGGCCAATTTCAAGTTACCAATAGTTGAACTGGGGACTGTGCTCTGCTCTGAAGCATAGGAGCTGGGTGTCCATGCCCCCACACCAGATCCTAGACCCAGCCCACTAGCCAACAGGCCTGGCCCCAGCTACTTCTCCAAACCCACCATCCATCTCCAGGGAGGGTGTCTCCCTTCCTCTCTGCAGCTGGCATGGTGACTCAGCTTCCCCTAAATTTAGGAAAAGGGACAGATGGCAGAGTCAGCTGCCCAGCTCCTCTTCTGCATCCCGGCCTCGCACCACCCTGTCAGCGGAGGGGCTTGGTACAAGGTCCCCTTTGCCCCAGGCTCTGGTTCACCCATGGCTGGACTTCACGTCAACCACAAAACCAACTCATAGGATTTCCCGCCCAGTTTGGCTGCCCCACGGAATGGTCATCAGCTCAGGCCAGAGGGAAGGAAGGGAGACTTCCTGCCCCTCCCAGCATGGCCCTGGGCATGCCACTGTTTCTTGCATTTATCTCCCCAGTAAGCTCGACTGGTTGCCCCACTCTCTCTCCTCTCTCCACAAAGATAAGCTCATTCTCTGATAGGAAATCTGTTCTCCAACCCCAGAGTCAACACCTGCACATTGCCCTAGGGGGCAAGCCTTGCTTTCCCAGGCTCTGGGGCTTTGCTCCCCACCTCTGTTGTAGCACACACTGCACTGTTAGGATTATCTGTCTGTGTACCTGTTCCCTCACTAGACTGAAAGCTCTTGAAAGACACTGATCTTTGATTCTCAATACCTGTCTTAGAGCCTAACAGACAATGAATGCAGGAAGGGATGGCTGGCATGTGGGCTCCTGACAGCCTCTTCCTCGGGCCAAAGCAGCGCCCACTGAGGCATGATGGCTGTGCCTGCATTTCCCCCAGCAAAACCAACCAAGACCGAAGAGGGAAGGTGTAGAGGAAGTCAGGAGGGGACAGCAAGCACTGATGGTCCCCAAGGCTCTTACCTGCTACCCGATGGGCCACCAGCCCCTCCAGGTTCAATGGCTCCTCCTCTGGAGTTCGTGATGGGTCTGAAGTCATCTCCTTTGGTGGGAGCTGAGGCTGAGCGGTGAAGCCAGGAAGAGAGGCCAGAGGTTGCTGAGGCCCTGGTGCACTCTGGGTGGTTGGAAGGAGAGCAGACGAGGAGGAGGCTAGGCTCTTTGGATGGTAAGTCTGAGTGGGCCCAGCTGGACATGGCTGATAATCATAAGGTGAGTAAGGCCTGCCAGGAGGGACAGACTCCAGGGAGGACCGGAGGGCCGGCTCAGTGGTTCCCAAGGAATGCCCACTGGGGATATAGCCGGATCTGGACTGGGTCAGTGGATGGGACTGGCAGGAGGAGCCAGAGAGGGGCTGGGAGGAGAGCGGGGAAGCCCCTGGCCAGGCCCCAGGGACACTCTGGGACTTGTGCAGGGGGGCAGCCGCCGTGGCTGGCTCCAGATCCAGCATCAGCATGTTGAGGGCTTCGATGGACTGCTCGATCTCCTGCTGGGAGGCTGCCCGTGGGAACTCAGGGAGGCCAGGCATGGGGGGCTCTGCCAGTGGCTGGGGGCTAGGTCTGCTGAGCCCAAGACCCTCCAAGTGGGCTCTTTCTTGCTGGCGAGGAGGTGGGCGAGGCTGCTGCTGCTGCTGCTGCTGCTGCCAGGAATTCAGGCCCCTCTGAACAGCCTCCCGGCTGCTCCCACCACGGGCTGGAGCTGGGGGCAGCTGGGGCTCGGTTTCTGGAAAGGACTGAGAGCGGAACATGCTGCTAGGATCATGGCCATAGTGGGAGGTGGTCACTGACTGTGGCCAGGCTGGCTGGGGCCCCTCCCGCTGGTAGCCAGCTAAACCCTCCTGTGCAGAGTAGGAGGGCCGCATGGGGGCCACGTGGCCAGCCTGGGCAGACACTGCCCGGCTGGCAGACTCATAGGGGTAGCCCCCGCCATTGACCATAGTTTCCACAGGGTAGGGCTTGTCCAGACCATTGGTCAGTGGAGACAGGGCCTCTGGGTAGCCCCCCTCACTGGTGTTGGTGACCCCATCCAGGGAGGACAGTGTGCCCATGCTGCCCACGCTGTGCCCATCCTGGTTAGGCAGCTCATCATCCAGGATGTCTGTCTCCCGCTCAGATGCCAAGGCCCCGCCGTTGACGTGAACCTGGGCGGGGACAACGTGGCGGCCAGAGGAGGGCGCAGCAGGGCCCCCCACTGGGCGGGACAGGAGATGCTGGGTGTGGTACATGGTGCCTTGCTTCTCTCGCTCCAAGCCAAAGCCACTGAGCAGGCGGTCCAGCTCACGCTTCTCCTCGGGACTCAGGGCAGCAGGGGCAGCAGAGGGGCCCGGGACAGGCTCATCGGTCTTGTCTGTCTTGGTGGAGGCCGTGGAGTTGCCGGAGTCACTGCTCACAGAGAGGGTGTGCTCCACGTGGTTGGGGGTGGCTGAAAGGGCAGGACGCGCAGCGTTGACAGCCCCAGTGCTGCCGTGCAGTGAGTCCTTCTTCTTCACCTTGGCGTACAGGCTCCCATCCAGGGGTCCCTGGGTGTGGCCCACAACCTCTACAAGAGAGGGCCAGGAAGGGAGATAGAGATAGCAGATGTCAGTGGGAGATGGGACATCTTCTATTCTCCCAAAGAAAGCAGCTGAAAGCTTCCCTTCCTTGGATCCCAAAACATCCTTAGCACTCCAAGACAGACCTGAGGAGGGCCAGAAAAGCAAAAGGACAGGAGGATCCCTTCCCCAGGCTCTTGCCCTTCCCAACACCCGGCATCAGGGCCAGGCAGTGGAGCCCAAGATTGGGCAGGGGTCCTGGGGGCACAGTGCCCCAGCCCAAAGCCTGGCTCTGGTACGTAACTAGCTTCCCAAGGACCTGGAGGTGCTGGGCCAACGTGGGGTTCAGTAAAGCCAGGAGGCCCCTTGTTAAAGGGGACACACTTTCCTCTGAATTCTGGGGCCCGTAGGGGTCTGAAAAGGAGATACAGGGACCAGAGGTGGAGGGAGCATCTTAGGGATGGAGAACATAAAAGTACAGTTTGCATCAGGGAGAGGTGTCCCCCGGGTCATTTGTCTGCAGACAGCTCTGGGGGACCCCATGAGCAATACTTTCTCTGGAAGGAAAAAGTGAGCGCTGGGTGGCTGGAGGCCAAAGGGCTGACTCAGGAACGAAGAACTTCCCCGCCCAGAGGAACTCGGTGATTTCACACCCTGTACAGTCAGCAGCCCAGCTTCCAGCCATCACACACACACACACACACACACACACACACACACACGCACACACCTCCCCTCCCCTCACTCCAAGGCAGGCCCCAGTTGGCAAGAAAAGCAAGCCCCCTCCCAAATACGGCACAAACTCCAGCCCAGACACCAACAGTCACACACACACTCACGCAGAAAACCAGACACAAAGACATCCAGAGAAACACGCTCCACCCAGAAATCGCCCAAATCAAACACCCAGACACGTGCACTCAGGGGGTACACCAGACAGGCACCCCCAGTCAGAAAGAGTGGGCGTGGCCACAAATATACAAAGACCAGTATTAATAGCTAACGTGCAGTCAACACCTATTCTATGCCAAGCACTTTGCTCCACTCACACGTACATTATTTCTAATCCTGTGAGTCAGAGGTGTTATGCCTATCTTAAAGAAGGAGAAATTGAGACTCTGAGAGGTGAAACCATTTATTTGTAGACACACAGTACCTGGGTAACGCTGGGATTTAAAAACACAACCAATTTAAAACATAATTAAAATAAAACTAAATTTAAATCAGAACTAATTTAAGATCAGAACTAAATCAGAAATTTAAAGATCACACAATTTGTATTATTCTACCCTATCTCTCATATCACTCACACACACACACACACACACACACACACTACAATAAACACAGTAAAAAGCAGCAATACCCCAAAATAAATACTTAAGTTTAAAGCCACAAACATTTCAGAAAATACAAGCTCCTACCATGCCCAAGGATCAGCCCTCAGGCCAGAAGTGGCAGCTGCTAAAAATAAACACTCATACAGAAGCTCACGGCCAAAAACAAGTGATCAGACAACCACAAAACAGGAACATCCTGATCAACATACACACACACAAACCACAGGCCAACCAGCTGACGTCACCCGAGAGCTAGCATCGAGACGCCCGACAAGGCACATTGTCCACACAAACCCCCCAGGGGCTGGATGCTCTGCCCATTCCCTTAACTCTCCATAACCATCTCTCTGCCCCCAGTTTTCCCTGGGGCTTTGGGACCTCAGCCAGCAGCAGGCCCCAAGTGACACTGGGCCAGAGTATTGCCGCAGCCCACAGCTCACAGGGATGGCGCTGGTCTGAACTGGAAAGGGCTTTCAGCTGAGAAAGGCCAGATTCTCCAACAGCCTGCCCCTTGTGCCCGGACCCCTAAAGGCTACTAAAATGCAGTTGCACACATGGCTGCCTCTCCCAACTCGCCTGGCATCATTCCTAAAGGGGCCGAAATGTCAGACGAGAGGCTGCCTCTCACGCAGCGTCCCTCCAAAGAAATGGGTTCCGTACTACACACACAAAAGAGACCCCAGCTGGCTGTTTTCAGAGGAGAAAAGTGTTGCATTCAGGAGGGTCTCATCCACCCAGATTTTAGGGGGTGGCTCCTGCGAGGATGGGCCCTTGACAACAGTTAATGGGAGTCTGAAGAGATGTCTTTCCTTCTCACTGTGCCTGGAAAGCTGCTGGCCCCAGAGAAAGCGGGCCCCTTCCTGGGCCCTGGCCCCACCCTGCAGCCCAAACCATTATCTCCTCCACACCCTGAACCCCCTAACCTCCCAAGAACATGCACACATGGTCTAGGAAGTGGGGGAGCAGCAAAGGGTGGAGTTTCCAGTGGTCTCACTTACACCCAGAAGGCAGTGAGAACCCCTGGGCGCAAACAAGTGCAAACCTGAGAGTGTTCCTTCCTGCCAGGAGAAAGCAGACCCACTAGGGTTCACAAAAGAAGAGCTTTTGGCAAAAGAGCTAAGAAAGCACCTCCTGAGGCAAGGAGGGAGAATTCATACCACCTGACACCTGAGCCCTTCTGGCCGCGACCCACTCTTCACTAATTTTGAAAATGTCAATACTAAACTTACTCTGCCACGTCATTTACTCCTACGTGGGCTACTGTTTGCAGCAACAGCATCAGGAATTACAACTGCCAGGCCACGAAGGCTTGATAAGAAAATCAAAAGTGTAAACTGTTTCATTAAATTCTATTTGCTAAGTACAAATGGAAATATCTATTTCTGTCCTCAAAGGAGGGGCCAGCTGCTCCGACGCCCAGAGCTGGCAGCACACTCCAGGCTGTTCTGCACCTTCATTGGGTCATCTTCCTTTTCATATCAAGAGGAGAAACTGAGGACATCCACACCTGTCCCAGGTCTGTCTAGCCCCTGCGAGGGCTCTGCTGAAACCCCAGCACACGCATGACATGTGGGGCACATACACCTGCCACTCCCATCAGAGATGAGGGTACGTGCCTGTGTCCCCCACACTGTGCAACACGCTCGTCACCCCTGTCTCCCCATCGACCACGGTCACATTAAGAGCTATTTACCAGGACCACAAGAAGCCGGAACACCATGTTGGTTTCAATCTATTAAGGCAGGAAGGACAAAAAAGAGAGGCAGGCAGAGCAAAGAGGAGGAGTGAAATAGAGGTGGGTAGGAGGAGTGGGGACTTGGAGGGGTGAGGGAAGATGACTTTAAGACTCTTAAGCTAAAGGACCACTAGATCCATCACAAAGTCCAGCAGCCTCAATGGGCAAGGCCAGTTCAGGTAAAACCATCACAGGTGAGAGGATGTTGGACACCCAGTGGGAAGGGGCAGGGGATAGAGGAAGGGACCTGCCTGGATGGGGCCGTGGGTGCTGGAATGGGTGACAGTGGAGCAGAAGGACAAACTGTAAGGGAAACACAAGGTACCGCGGCCAGCGGGGCGAGCTCCCAGGCCCCCAGCCCGGGCCAGGCTGGACACTGTGCCTGTTTCTCTCAGGAAGTGAAGTCCGCAGTCTCTTCAAGGCTCTGATTGCTTTGTCTGACTATGTCTCCCCGCTCTTCCCAGCAGCTGCTCCAAGCCCTGGACTCCACCCTCAACACTCAGCTCGACTGCACCAAGGGGCCCTTATTCCACAGCGGCCGTAATCCAGATGTACGTGTCATGCTTCTGGAAAGCTCTGAGGAAAATCCCCAGCTGACTTGGATGCGGACCTCCTCCCTACTCTCTGCTCCCCAGGCTCCCGCCAGTGAACTGCGGAGGTGCCCCTGGGGCTGGAAGCACACACAGGCCAGCACACATCCGTCTCACATACTTCAAAGGAACCAAGGAAATAAACATGGGATGCTAAGGTGCTAAAGGGTTTAGCGCAGTTGTCTTCTAATTTAGTTGTTCATAAGAATCTCCTCCCGGAGTTGTTAAAAATGTAGATTCCAGGGCCTATCTCCAAAGGTTTTCACTCATAGGTCAAGGGTAGGGCCAAGGATCAGCACTTTAGCTAGCTCTCGGGGCTTCTTGATAACATCTTGAGAAACCTTGACCTTGACGGTCAGCCTTTTGAGTCCTGAGATTAAGGACCTCCACTTCTCTTACTGATGTCAAGTGGGGAGATACCATTTATTTAGAAGGCGGGCCAGAAAGGCCAACCAGGAAGAATAAAGGGAGTCAGCCTACTCAACTGCAAGAAAGTGACTAGGGGAGGGGAGACCCCTCCCTATCCAATCACAAGCCTGTTGTGCACAGAAAATGATTTATCAAGGTTTTCAGGATGGGGGCCCTTCAGGATAAAAAGTCCTTTGGGTCCACATCCAGCAGAATAACAATTCATTAGAACACATTACCCGAAGCAGTCATAACCAACCAACAGCCAACGTGGAGGAAAATCAATGCAGTGCCAACAGGAAGAGGCACTGTGCCCACCCTGGACACAGGCGGCTTGGAGGCAGTTGGGGGCCCTAGCAGGCCGGGAGGGAGTCTCAGCTCCTTAAACATGGGAATGAGGTGTCAAATGTGTGTTGGTCGGGGAGGTAGGTGAGCTTTGACAAGCCCTGAGGCTAGGCCAAGAGGCAGCCAGGAGAGCAAGTTCTGAGTGTGCTAACCCTTTGGCCATGGGCTGGGGTAGGGCTAGGGCTATTGAGAAGCAACACATGGAAGCCAGAGGAAGGGACTGGGTACCAGGGAGGCCAGAGGGATGTGGTTCTGGAGAGGAGGCAGAGGAGAAGCGCCTCCTTCAACCCCACCCCTGCCCCAAATGCACCTATCACTCAGAAGGACGGCCTCCGTCTTAATGGCCAACTCAACTTGAGTCAACCACTTAACCACGCAGAGCCTGGCCTCGAAGCCACTCAAGTCAAGATTCAAATGCTTACTTGCCGGTTTGCCGAGTGATAGGATTCAGGAGCTGACTATCGTGAGCTGGGCCTGGCACATCCAGACACGCCATACTCTTCTCTCTCCATGTCAACAGCTCTCATCACCTACAGAGCAAAGCCCAGCCCCTCTCCCCTCTTGACAGATGTGCCAGACCTTTTATCACCTGACCCCTCGCCTGCCTTTTGAAACCTCACCTTCACTGTCCTCAATACTCCAAACACCCCCACTCTATTTATATGCTGCTCCCTCTCCTAAAAAACCCTTCCTCACCCTGCTCTGGCAGCTCCCAACCTCCCTGGCGAACCTCTTCCTCCTCCTTCAGGCTCAGTGTGAACTTCTCTGGGAAGCCTCCCTTGGCCTAAGCCCTTTCTCCGGTCCTCCAGACTCAGATAGGCCTTTCTCATGCTCCCACTGGCCGGTTCCTGTGACTGTACCACCAGTCACCCACTGGACGGTCACTACTGACGTCCATGTTTACCTCCCCCACTAAGCTCCTTGAGGAAAGGCCTTTATGTCTTTCTCTCTCTCCCTCAGTGCCTGGTTCCCAGATAGGACCGTTCGCATGTGGTCTATGTGAACAGAGCCTCTTAGAGTTCAGTGCATAACTTCACATAGCGATTCAGGATGGCCCTACAGAGTGCAGGGCCTGGCGCACACTAAAGGTTTCTTCAATGCTTCTTGCATGACATGAACTAGCCCTGTCAGCACTGAGACGCTCTTCTTCCACTGCTCCCCAGAGAAGTGAAAAAGCAGGTGGACCCCAAGCTTCTCCCAAAGGGAAGAGACACCTTGCAGCCAAGATATCATGAGCGAGGGGTACTCTACAGAGTTAGCAGCACAGGCTGGGCCCCAGGGAGGTCCCTGTAAACTGGCTGAGCCAGCATACCCCAAGTGTCCCCCACAGACTCCTCAGCCACGCTCCAACCCAGTCCAGTGGACACTCACTTTCTCAGCCCAGGACCCCTTCAGGGATCTGATGAATTCCCTCCAAAATGCACACGTACAAATTTTGCACATAATTTCAGGGGGGTGATGGACACCCTAGAGTCCACATATGATTCTTAAATTAAGATATATGCATCTAACAGTTAAGGTGCTGCTTCTAAGGGGCCCTCACTGTCACGCAGACTTCTGTGGAGAACACCAGGCTCCATCCAAGAGAAATGGGGGAACACAAAGAAAGGGGACCCTTCCAGCTGGAGGAGCCTGAGAAGGGGCCCAGCCCAGAGCAACACATTGAGCTCTAACCTGCCTGGGGGAGCAGCGTGGTGTGAGGAGGGGATGAGGACGCAGAGGGCGGTGGGGACCTCAGCCCCATGGCTCAAGCATGGTCAGCAGTTCTCCTGAGACACCCTGGCAATGGCAGCAGGGACCTCCTGTGGCCCAGCCTGTGATAGTCTTGGCCTCCACCCATGCTGACCGCCCCCTTCCCTCTCCCCCACAAACAGCTCGCCAGGGCCTGAGGCAGCCCTTTGTTCAACACAGCTCACAGAGAGTTCTGGAACTTCTCCAGATGGGAATGGGCTTCCTCAGGGACTCTGAGGAGCAGCAGAATTAGGCTCTGAAGAGAAGCCCCCGAGTCTCTGAAAGGGAACCACACAGAGGACACACGGGTTCTGAGAGGCAAAGTGGGCCGGTGACAGGTGCAGCCCGAGGAACTTAGGTCCACCCTGGAAGTGTCCACTGGTGCTACAGTGACAGGCTCAGGCCCCGGCTGACGGGGACGGATGAGTCCAGATGTGGCGAGGAGACACCTGTCTTTCCCCCTGTACAGCAACACTCATAGGGCACCCACTGCATTTTCAGAGCATGGACCAAGGCAACGAGAATCCTCCCAGGGCTGCCATCAATCTTCTCACAGGTGGCTCTGCCCCCGTACAAGGGACCTCACCAGTGTCACCCAAAAACCTGCCTCTGTGGACCTTCCCTGGGCCACCTCCATCAATCTGCTCAGGGAAGAAAGAAAGAGGGAGGCACAGGACCCAATGTCCAAATGAACTTCAGCCCATGGGTCTCGAAGATGGATAAAGTCAGCATTCAGACAGAAATGGAAAACAGAGCCCTTCCCACCAGCGGCTCCTGCCCCCCTGCAGCTTGCAGCCCCCAGAGGCAGCAGAACAAGTCTGAGCCAAGAGAGCCTTTTAAAAGCAATGGGGTTTGGGGAGTTGCAGGGCCTTAAGGGATCAGTTAATCTGCCACCCACCCCTCATTTTATAGGACAGTTAGGCTCTGCAGGCTCCTGGGAAGCTCCAAGGTCACCCAGCACGGAGGGCACAGACTCGGCTCCCTGCCTCCAAGTTCAGCGCTCTTCCCCTGATGGCGCTTCAAGGTGAAGATGGCTGGAGTAGCCTGGGGGGCGGGGGGACTCTCCAACTGCGGCTGCACCAAGAACCTCACAACATAATACAGAGGGCTTGGGCAAGTGAAGGTGACAGATGTGTCCCCAGGCCCTCCTCAGGAAGGACCCACACACTTTACACAGATATCCTCTCACTTGACTTCCCCCAGAGAGAGGGAGTAGGGACAGAAAACCTGCCTGTGACCTTTATCTCAGACCCAGGGGACCAGTGCCTGGAGAGTGACTGACCTGCCCAGGCACAGGCCAGCCCACGCTGGTGAGACAAATGTGAACTTGCAGGGCCAGCCTCCAGCCTGGCCTTCAGCTCCCACGCCAGGCACTATAACCAGAGCCCGGCCCTCCCACTCCAGCCATCGGCCTATCCGGGCAGCAGATATCACAGGCACACTCGGGAAGGTAAAAATAGCTCCTGGGCCCACAACAACCGAAGGCCTTCTCTGCCAGACCAGGGCGCCCGCCTGGACACTCAGAGATCCCTGGCAAGGGGGCCGGCCGAGTCGCCAAGGACCCTGCCAAAGTTGGGAGGAAGCCACAAATGGGAGCCCACAGGAGGCCGGCAGGGGAACGGTCTGCACTGGGGGTGCCACAGATTTCAGGCCACATGACTGACGGGGGTGCTATCCTGAATAAATGGGAATGTTTCAGGAGCTATTCTATGTCTCCACCAAGCCCTCAGCTCACCCCATTCTCTTCCACCGTGAACTTTCACCCCTAAACAAGTGAGGTAACTGAGACACACTGCCCCCTTCCAACACCTCCCAAATCCAGACCTGAGGCGGCAGCTCTCACACAGGGCAGCGAGTCCAGGAGGGAGGTGGCAAGGTCAGCCCCATCCGCCTCTAAAGGAAGCACGGTGGGCCATGGCCCCCCACAGCCCTACGCCCTTCCCAGGTCCAGGCCCACCCCAGAACCCAGGCCCCAGGCACAGAAGCTGCCCACCACCCTCTCCCCAGGTCCAGCAGAGAGCCCCACAAGGACACACACGGGAGAGACAGCTGCCCGGCAGACACAGCAGACACTTACCCTCTGGACGGAGAGGGAGCAAGGGAAGGGAAAAGGAGCACTCTGATTTGCTCTCTGCTCTTTGTGCCTCAAGTTTCAAATAATTTCTCCATGGCTGCAGCTCCCAGTGCTGTCTGTGTCCTACCCGGGCTCCCTCGGACTGTCAGGGGTGGGAGGAGCAAGTGCCTCCTGCCTGCCCGTGCACCACACACACACACACACACACACACACACACACACACACACACACACACACACACACACACACACACCGCTCCCTCCCTCCGGCTCTCGCTCACTCGCTCTCTCCCCCTCTCGGCTCTGCTAGCGCTGCTTCACTCTGGCTTGTAGGAAGCCAGTGGGATAAAACTCTGTCTGTAATTTCAGCCAGCTGGGTCCCCAGGGCTTCACTTATCATCCTGTAGCTATGCAGTTCTCGAATGACATCACAGTGGCTTCCCAAGCCCTCCACATGGAGTGAGAAGTGGCCAGCCCAGCCCAGCTCCAGCCCCAGCACCAACCCAGTTGCAGCCCCACCTCAATCCCAGCCCAGCAACGGCCCCAGCCCAGTCCCATCCCAGAGCAGCCCAGCACAGCCTCAGAACAGCCCTTGCCCAGCCCAGGCCCCAAATGCATCATGGCCCCAGGACCAGAGAAGAAATGGGAGCAAAGCGGCTAGGATGTGAGGGAGAAAGAGGGAAGGGTGAGAGTTCCTCTGAGGGTACTGAGATTTATTTCCCCTAACTTTTCCACATTTTTTTCCCATTCTCAGCAAATGAAAGGCAGAACAGATGACAACAATTTTCCAGCTGCTGAACAATAAGGTGGAAATCTTTTTTTTCCCTCTCTCTCCCCGTCCTTCCCCCTCACAGGACAGAGTCTAAGAGCCAAGACACTTCCCTGGCTTATAAAAGGGGGAAAAAACCCAAGTCCCTGTGTTTCTCAGAGGTGACCAGAGAGCCTGAGTAGACGGACTGGGGTATTTGGGTAAGCAGGCTGCTGGAAGAGGGACAGGAGCCCCAAAGCGAGATTCTCAGTGCAAAGCTTTAGATTCTGGCCCAGTGGGAAGGCCAGTAGGTGCCTGGCCCAGGATACTGATCCACCAGGCCACCTGAGAAGCCTCCAGTTGACTGGCTATTGGTATTCAGCTTGTTCCCATCTGTGGCAATCATGAATGGCAGAGAGAGTAACTTTTCAGTGTCAGTGACAGCCACTCTCATCCCCAAACACCCAGGTCTGAAAGGGCTTGCTAAGCCAAAAGCCACATGAGCTGCCCCAAAAGTCCCCACCATTCCCCTCGTGTGCCCTAAAAAGTGCCAGCAAGACACCAAATTCCATCTTATACTTGTACTTTGATTGAATGTCCCAACCCAACACCCATAGGTGGTAGGAGACAGCCTGGGGTTTGCATCCAGGCCAGCGGGGGCTTCATGGCCTGGGTCTCCCCACCAGGGCCCCAGTTAGTCTGCAACCCCAAAGTGCTTCTGCAGCCACCCCACTCTGATGCCCAGACCCCTCACAGCCAGGAGTGCCACTGCAGGCTTGGGAGGGAGAGGCATGCCAGGTGCAGGCCACGTACTTCTCCCTCTTGGGAGCAGACACCTCACCCCCAGCCCCCTCCCCGCTGCCAGCATCACCGGCTGCTTCTCTCTGAGAGTAAAGGAGGAAAATGAGAGGAAGAACAAGTGTGCTGCCCTGTACTCTGGACCCTGCTCTATCGTAACTGATGAGATGGGGGAGGCCCCCAGACCAGTGTCAAAGACTTCACAGAAACCAGTAAGAATGGGGAAGGGAGAAGAGAGTTTTCACGCCTCAGACTCCAAACTGGGCGCAGGAGGGCTTCCGATTCTCCCAGTGCAGGATTGTTGTAAGACCACAATTTGGACAAACTACTGTAATTACCCTCCTACCTCCATGGAGCCTTCTAGAACGAACCAACAAACCACAGGTTCTTAAAAGGGTTAAGGTCAACCAGTCCAGCCACTTGCCTGTTCATCTAAGACAGTGTTAACCTAGATTTTATTTGCATACAACCTTCATGTTTATCTGCACATAGGAACCCCATCAATTTATTTTTATAAATTTTGTAAAATTCTTAAAATAAACTTAACATCAAGTAGCTCCAAGCATCAATATCCATGATATCACAGATTTGGTGTGAAAGCTCTATACTTTTTTTTTAATGTGCATTAAAATAAATACCCCTAAAATCACTGCATATATAATTACCAGTCTGGCCCACGTGCCATACTTTGGAAACACTACCACGCGGCAGTCCCTGTAAGTAGCATCCCGGTCCTGCAGTTTTCTGCTTCCACCCAGGGACTGGCTGCACCAGAAGCCTCTGGGGAGTTTTATAAAAGCCCTGATCCCCTGGCTCCACCCCTGACCTCCAGAGGCCAAACTGTGAAGGGTGGGGCCCAGGAATCTGAATTGTAAAATACACTCCAGTTGAGAATACTAGGCAGCCAGGTTTGGCAAAACAATTAAAAAGTCCTGGCTGTACTTACCTGTTTACTGCTATAGGGATCTTACTGTCCCCCCAAAGGCCCATTTCATCATTAGAGGTAGATTTTAGCTCCCTTCCTTTTCTACTGACTATTCTTGTTGTGCCCAATGGGGTGGCTCAGACAAGCCGAAGCTCTGCCACATGAGAGCTCTTCAGACCCTGAACGTGGTGCACACTGTCCTCCTGAGTCTCTCTGACAGGCAATCCCCCCCCAACCCCAGGACCGGAAGTCCCTGAGCCCGCCATACCATACTTTCCCTTCGCTTCTCTTCACCACCTGAGCACTTGCTACCAGTAGTTTTTATCATTCTGAAGCAAGGGACAACCCATGTGGGCTCTTTGACCTATGAGGAGCACCACAGGACTAACATCTCCCAGTTTCTGGAAACCATGCCTTTAATAATGCAACCTGAAGTTGTACCCAGCCCTTGTGACGCATGTCACTTCAGCATCTGCCAGGAACACGGAGGCTAAGAACATGGGCATAGAGTTCAAGCAGACACTGGTTTAAATCCAGACACTACTATTTACTAGCTTAGAGCAACCCTGGGCCAATTACTTAATTTTTTTGAACTTCAGTTTCTTTATCTGTACAATGGGTATCTCCGAGGGCACGGCGAAGACCGATGTAATATGCGTAAAGCACGCAGCACAGCACGCACAGGTGCTCTAAATGAGGCGGCCACACATATACAACCCCCACCACTACAGTATCTGCCTCTCCTCCTCCCTCCCTACCCAACCCCGCCCTGAACAGCTCCTGGGTGACCCTATCTCACTGGGCCCAGACGAAGCACGCTCATTGCTTAAGCTTCAGGACCTGTCCTTTCTCTGCTCAAAAATCGTGGCATCGAGTGTCCAGCAAAGAGAAGAGTCTCACGAAACAGCTGAGGATGTGATGTTCAATTAACAAACACTGGGACTGTCCCAACATCGGTTATTGCCAACATTGTACCTGAAAATGCCACTGCCTCTCCCATCTCCAGAGATGGCTTCAACACCAAAGACCGGAAGGAGGGAGGGATGGCATCTTTCCAGACCTGGGTTTTTGCTCTTTCTCTTAAGGAACAAAATGGCTGAGTGTTTTGGTTTCCAAGCAGCCCAGTCCTAGAACAGAAGCAGGAAGCAGAAAAGAGTGTCCCTAGTGAAGGGCTACTTCACATCCTACAAATGGGAGAAGTGAAGTCCCAGAGACAAGGGGCTGAAGGGATAGCTAGACCAGCGGTCCTCCCCTAGGGCATGGGGCATCCCAGGGAACATGCGACAATGTCTGGAAATATGTGGGGTTATCATTTGTAGAAGAAATGCTGTTGGCATCCAGTGGGTGGAGATGCGGCTAGACATCCTGTAACACACAGGACCGCCCCCACACTAGGCTCGCGTCCAATGTCAGCGGTGCCCCAGCCTAGAAGCCCTGAGCCAGACTGAGGGCAGAGGGAGTTTGGGATGTGAGAGACAGAGGTCGGGCCCAATTAAGGAGTCCTGGGTCCCAATCCCAGCCAAGCCGCTAACTCAACACTTGACCTTGTCCAAGTCATTTCCTTTTCCTAGGCTTCCATCTCCGAAGTGGTAAAATGAGAGAGAAAAGCAAGATAAGCTTTGAACTCTAAAGCTTCTGATTCTAAGCAGAACACAAGGAGGAGGAGAGAGGCCCGGGTGTCCCAAGCATCGAGATGTGAAGGTCTCAGGGGAGAGGGAGGACCCCAGGGAAAGGCGGCTGTCTGGGTGGGGTGCGGCTCAGGGTGTGGCATAGGAACAAGTCACAAACTCCCACAGGACCTCCTCCCTGTCTTCCAGGCCAGAGCATAGAGAAGGCAGGCGACCCAGAGCCCAGGGCGGGCAGGCTCTGGGCAGCCCTGGCATGGCCCCAGCCTTCCGGAATTTTCACTCCCCTCAGGACGGCAGCGGACAGGGCCAGGCTCAGGAACGGGTTCCCCAAGAGTAGGGCAGAAGGCTCAGTGCCAGAGGATTACGCAGGAAGGGAATCGTCAACTCCCAGGCAGACGGCTGAGTTGGACAAGGGTCTGGGTGTATCCACTCACCTCCCTCCCGCC
The DNA here is from genome assembly GCF_036321535.1 of Camelus dromedarius. Taxonomy (NCBI): domain Eukaryota; kingdom Metazoa; phylum Chordata; class Mammalia; order Artiodactyla; family Camelidae; genus Camelus; species Camelus dromedarius. Next base: position 80,951,637 of record NC_087439.1, read on the forward strand.
TCTCCCCACTCGGATTGCCTCCGGGACATGGACATCATCTCGGTAGCAGTCCTCACTTGGGAGGGATGGCAGGAGAGTGAGGAAGGACGTTCCTGGGGCTTGGGGAGGCAGGAAGGATGAGATAGCACAACAGAACTGGGTGGGCGCATTTTAACTATGTGCCTGCACATTAATGGATGTTCTCTCGCTAGCTTCCACGTTGTCCTTCAAAGTAGGGCAACCATCTTCCTGGTAAAGAGGCTGGAGCTTAGAGGCTGTGGCTTGTTCAAGATCACACTGCCAATCTGACTCTTACGTTCAAGTTCTTTCTACTTCCCCGAGAGGAAGGAGGAAGGAGAGGGACAGGGCAGAGGATGAGAGCTTGGAGGATCCAGCAGGATGAAGGGAGTGGAGAGAGATGATTAAATCACAACTGGCCCAAACCCCACCATCCAAGTGGGTGCTGTCCCACCAAAGTGGTCCCCGGGAATTTTAAGCATTTATCCTAATGATGTTGCCAGGGCTCAAAGCATTTCTGTAAACTCGTAGGGAACTGCCTCAGAGCTGGTTCATAATGAGCCCATCTCTGCACTTAGGGTCTATCGCATGTCAATGGTACTCAACAAGTCCATCAAGAACCACACTGAAGTACTGATTACCAGGCTTGCCGTGTTTTACATGACAGCTCCCCTCACCTCACTGCTATGGGGATGTACAGTGGGGTGGGCTCCTATGCACGAGCAGTGGTTGTGTGCAGAGGGCTCTCTGTGGTTCTGTGTTTGAGTGGGTATGGAACGGGGATGGGTGGAGGATCTGGGTGGGTCTCCGCTTCCTCTCCCAAATGTGTCCCTCTGTGTGCATGGGTAGAAGGAGGCTCTTGTAGGCCCCTCCGTGGGGTTCTCCCAGGCACTTGTAGACAAGCTCACACAAGTGAGGAGATGTGAGCCAGAAGCAGGAAGGCCCTGCTGCAGAAGGACAAGCTGGAAGTGACCCTTCTTACCCACAGAAGCTACAGCACCATGGGGTACAAGCCTGGACAGGAGATAGGAGCCAGGGCACCACCACCAGCCCTCTTTCTATCCTTGTGTTGCATGAAGAGTTCCTGCCTGGTTCTCGAAGTTTCTCAAGCAGTATACAGACAGAGGGGGATGGAGGAAGGAAAAAGGAATGATCTGAGAAGCTTTGAGCTTTCATATCAAAATCTGATCTCACTGCCCCTAGAGAAGGAGAACAAACATCGAAGAACAAACATCAAAGAACACTTTGCTGCTAACAGTTTTTTAAGCAATCAAAACAACACAAGGGGCATTGACTGGCTGTAAGGATGTAAAGACATGGTCCCAGATGAGAAAGGCAGTCAGCCGCTCCCGGCCCCCACCCACCGACAGCTCTGCACTGCTTCCCAGAACCAGGGAGCCCGCCTGCAGCCTGAATAAGCCGGCTTGGGGTGGACCAGGCCCTGGCCCTGGAGGGTGGGAGGGAAGGCAAGCAGGTCCGACATCTGGAGCAGGGCACCTCCACCCCTGCAGGAGAGTCTTTCACGTGCAAATAATGCTTCAGCAGAGAAAGGGAGAGGCAGGAGAAAGGGGAGTGTGGCAAGGCTCACGAGTCCCCTCTGCACACAGAACCTGCTGCGGCTTTGTCAGAGCTCCCTACAAGATGCCTTCTCGCTCCCTAGAAGCTGTCACTCCCCTGATCTGATAGATGCGTGGGTGGAGGATTCACCTGAACCTCAACAAAACCCAGTCTTGCCACCAGCTCCCCTTTCTCACATCCCTCAGAGGCAAGACGGCTCTCCTGAGGACAGACCTCCACCCCACCTGCTGAAGCTAAAACCCACTCTCTCCAGCTCTGCCTCCCAAACCCTAACTGACCACTGCACAATAAAGAGATCCAGAGAAAGTGTTGTCTGGTAGCAACAGTAAACTGGGAGTCAAAGGGCCAGAGGACTACGGAGTGAGCTTGGATGGGTCTCAGTTTACTCCTCTGTGCAGTGGGAGAGTACAGCCGGGTCATCCCTGAACTCCTAGCCAACTCTAGATGCTCAAGGATCCAACTCAGAGAAGATGCTCAACCAGGCACTGTCAGGGTCTCAGAGCTCTTGAATTCTTTGGGCCTGACTCTCCTCACCTACTTGGTCTTGCCTGGGTGGCTCCAGGCTCCAAACTGGTCCAAGGCTATTTCTGCAGCAGACACAGAGCCCCTGGGGGATAGGACAGAAATGGTGACTTACAGGAAGTCTGGAAATACACACCAGGCTGCAGAGGTTCCAAGGGCCATGCAGGGCAATAAAGAGGTGGATTTATTTTCATCAGTGAAACGCCGAAACCCAGACTCCGGAGTGAGCTGACCCAGCAGAAGGCGGCAGGGAGCTCCCCCCGCCCCCCAGAGCAGAATTAGCTAGATCACAGCCTCCCAGGTCTCACCAATGGGGCCGATGATGGGAGGGGACAGAAGGGGAAGTCAGGGTTAGCCAGTTCAGCTAGGGTGATTCCAGGCCCCTCGGGCTGGCCTCTTCCCATCATGCCACTGGCCTGCAAGGGTCTCCAGGATGCCAGCACAGTAGTGCTAGGTTCACGTGCCCACTGGGGTGAGGCGGGGTAGCAGAGGGACAGGAGGCAGGGTGCCTCAGACTTCTGCCCTCATGAAGCTATGGTGAGAAACAGTGGACGTCAGAATCCCAGCTCTACATCTACCTGGCTGTGTAAACACTGGGAGGCTACTTAACCTCTCTGTGCCTGTTTCCTCATCTGTGAAATAGGAACAAGGATATTCAGTTCACAGGAGGATGATGAGGAGTAAAGGACATAATGGGTACCTAATAGACTCATGGAGGGTGTATACAGAAGGGAGAGGTAGATTTTCCTTCTAGTCCCTAACCAAACTGCTGTCTGGGAGTGCCAATTAATTCAATGCTTATGGAGGCCAATTTGGCATTATCAAAATTATATATGCATATATTCTTCCATCCAGCAATTCCACTTCTAGAAATTGGTCCTACAGACAGACTTGCACAAATGAAACTGTATTACGTACAAGTGAAAAGGCTACTCACTGCAGCATTTCTGAAAACAGCAGAAGATTGAAAACAACACAGATGTTCATGCTACTTAAATACAGTTAAAAAAATACTAGTTAAATAAAACACAGTACCTATATGCAGTGGAATATTATGCAGCTGAAAAAATGAGAAGGCTTTTTATATGCTATTATGAAAAGATCATCATACTATAGCATTAGGTGAAACAGCTCACGTACAAACCAAATCTTTACAGTGGCCACTATACCCTAAATGATCTGGTCCCCATCTCATCTGACCTCATCTCCTATTACAACCATCACTGCAATCACACTGGCCCCTTGGCTGCTTCCCAAACATCTCAGGTGGGCTCCAGCCTCAGGACCTTTGCACTTGCTGTTCCCCCTGCTCTTCCTCAGTTTTTGCTTGGCTGACTCCCTCACCTTCTTCAATTCTTTGTTCATGTGTCCCTTTCTCAGTGAGGCCTAGGCTGATCAGCTTTTTAAAAACTTTCAACTCACCATTCGATGTCCCACAACAACTTCCAATAACCCTCACTCTGCTCTATTTTACTCCTAGAGTATTTATCACCTTTTAACATGCTCTCCGGTTTACAGCTGCCCCTTGAATAATGCGGGCGGGTTAGGGGCACCAACACCCTACATAGTCAAAAATCCACATACTGTTTTCTCTGCCTCAAAAACAAAAGAATTAATAAATTATTCACCCGAGGGCAGGAAGCTGAAACAGTCTGGATAAAATCAGGATTCAAACCCTTGTTCTTTTCAGTCCACACATTGTGATCTCTAATTGAACACAAACTTTTCCCCACAGTTAAAGAGCCATAAAATGAAAATACAGACTTATATTTATTGAAAAAAATCCCTGTATAAGTGGACCTGCGCTGTTCAGATCTGTGTCGTTCAAGAGTCAAATGCACTTACAATGTCTTCAAAAAAAATTTTTTTTATATTGTCTGTCTTCTCCCACTAGGATACAATCACGACAAGAGCAAGGATCTTTGTTTTATTCACTATTATATCCTCAGCATCTAGAATAGCAGCACATAACAGGCACTCGATAAATATTTGTTTAATAAAAGGCAAATGAACAAATGGATGTTACTGAGGACAGGCCATGTACCAAAGAACACAAATGATTTGTTTTTCTCTTTTTTTCTTCTTCTTCAGCACAGCGGATTCAAGGTTACACCAGTAATCATGCACTCTCATTCTCCTGCATCCCAATACGTTTTCTCAAGTGGAAGAGAAAGAAGCAGCTTTATGGGTGCTCCAGGGGTCACCTGGGCCCACAGCCTGGCCAGCACTGATGATCGATGCCAGGGAGGCAGGATCTGTGGAGGTTAGGACTCTGGAAAGACCTGGGAGTGAGAGGCCTGCTCTGCCCCCAACTATCTGTGGGACTTCTGCAAATCCTCCAACCCCTGAGCAGAGGGAGCAGCTCACAATAGGAATGGAGCCTGGCACTTGGATGATGCCAGGGGAAAAGTTTCTGTAGGAAGAACGCAGGACTTGCAGCCAGAGGCTGGGGTTCAAAGTCCAGTTCAACAACTGGGATGGTTGAAAGGTAAACTGACTCTCACTCAGGGAAGCACTGTGTAAAATACCACTCAAGGGCAGGTGGCAGTATCAGTAACAGCTAATGTTAACTGATGTCTTTCTATGTAACCGACACAGAGCTGAGCACCCATCCATTACCTCATTTAATTCTCAGCCCTATCTAATAAACAAAAACTTCCCCAACTTGGGGAAGGAAACAGTCACCCAAGTCCAGGAAGCACAGAGAGTTCCACACAGGATCAACCCAAAGAGGAACACACCAAGGCACACAGTAATCAAACTGACAAAAATAAAGGATAAGGAGAAAATATTCAAAAATAGCAAGAGAAAAGCAACAAATAACATACACGGGAACTCCCATAAGGTTATCAGCTGATTTTTCAGCAGAAACTCTACAGACTAGAAGAGAGTGGCATGATATATTTAGCGATGAAAGGGAAAAACTTACAACCAAGAATACTCTATCTGGTAAGGCTCTCATTCAGATTTGATGGAGAAATCAAAAGCTTCACAGATAAACAAAAGCTAAGAGTTCAGCCCTATAGAAAAGGTATATCCTTGTTCCCATTTTACAGGGGAGAACACTGAGGGTCAGGAAGACTAAATGGTTTGCCCAAGGTCAACGGAAGCTAAGAGGCAACGCTGGGTCTTGAGCCCAGGCAGCCTGAGTCCAGAGCCCATGCTCTCAACCACTATGGCACCTCTATTGCCTCCCTAGGGTGCCCTGGGTTTCATCCCTTCCCGAGCTTCTCTAAGACACTGTCCTTCTTAACTTCAGAGGAAGCTGCCTATTACTGAAGGTGTGTGAGCTCAGCAACGTCGCCAGGATTTTAGAAGGTCTCTTGGCAGGAAACGGAGCATAGAGAAGAAAGAAAGAGACGTACAGGAGATGAGTCATCCACGAGCAGCTGGGGAAGTAGACGAAGGGGAACCAGGAAAGAGGGAAGGACAGATCATCCTCCAGATCCCAGATCCACTGAAACCTCTCCCATAAATGGCCTCAGAACTTTCTATTGGGCAGAAAGCAGGGCCTCGGGGAGCGGACCAAGAGGAACGGGCTCTGTTGCCTGAAGAGAAGCACACCAGCTAGTAGGTAGGAGGAGTGGGCAAGACGCAGACCAGCTCCAGAGAGGTACGGCCTCTCCAAGGCTGATGGAGAGATGGGCCTGAAAGCCAACACCATAGTGGAGAAGTTAAACTTTGCCAAAAAGCAAAGTAGCCTCAGTGAGCACTCACGAGCCAGCCCCAGGCAAACTGGCCTGGACCAGGAGAAAGAGGGCCAGGCACAGCCTCCAAAGGCACGGAGGAACACCCAGGGCCTGAACAGGTCCATCAAGGAATACTCCAGAACAATCCAGAAAAACAGCTTTCACCAGCTCTGCTCTCATTTAGCGCCCATCACTCAGCCACATCCACTGGGCAACAGATCTGGGCTGCAGGGGCTTACCTGCAGCAGGATTTTGTGTGCTGTCTTTTCGCTTAATCTCCTGGTTGTTCTCCTCTTGGACCCCGTGAATCCAGTTCCTCAGTGCTCCCCTCACTCTCACCTCCACCTTCTCCAACATTCCCTCTTTCACCAACCCCCAAATTCCACTAACATCCCACCCACCCCACCATGGGATGGGGGCAGCGGTGAGAGGAAGGCCAGGCCAATTTGATTGCTTTCTTTCCCTCAACTTTCTAGACTTTGAGCAATGTTGTTATGCCACTTTTAGTGAAAAACAATTCTGTTTTCAATGCCATTTACTGTCCCAGGCCCAGGATAAAGGCAGCCCCTCTGCGAAGCCATCCACCTCTGATCACCACTATCCCCAGAAGTTTCATCTCTCCTGAGAAGCATGGCTCTTGGCCAACATCCTTCTCCATTTGGCCATGGGTCACCGCAGATGGTGTACCTGTCTGATCCTGCCACACACACACCTTGCTCTTGTCTGCAGGCGACTCCAAGGCACCACTTTTTACAGCTCGGGGAGGGCCCACCATCTAGTAGATGATCTGTAACTATTGGGAAAGGAGGGCGGGGGAAAGGAAGGGAGGGAAGGAAGATGAAAGGGAGAAAGTAAGGAAATGAGGGGTAAAAGGGTACCAAAAAAAAAAAAAAATTTGATCAATGGGAGGTTGCATTTCTTTTCTTGGACACGGTTAGAGTTCATATCTTGGGGTCTTGCCGGGTCCAGCTAACTTGCACTTGTCTACAGGTCTGGCAGGAGGCAGAGAAGGCGGTTCAGGGGGAAAGACTGCGCGTTCTCCTCTTCCCTGGCCTGAAGCTGGATATTTGAGCTCAGCAAGAGGGCAGACGTGCCACTCAGGCCACTGGCCAAGAGCTCTGCGTCCGCTCTGAGTGTGGCTCCAGCCTTCCAACCTCTACCCGATAGCAGAGATTACGGAGGACCAAAGGCACATTCAGTCGGGAGGGTATTGATTTACTGAATGTTCCATGGGCAGACACTACTCTCCAAGCCTGCCAGCTGCCCCACAGAGCAGGGCCAGCTAAGGGTCCAAGGGCATCAGGACAAGCCCCACCCCACTCGGCCAGGAGCAGCGCTGAGCAGGTGGCCGGCAGATGCTGGGTCAGCGGTGTCATCTTCTTTACCCTGAAGGTCAGGCCGACCCCACATTTAAATTCTCAGCACTCTGACTTGTGCCAGCAGGTCCAGAGAGGACTCCCTCTTCGGGGAGTAGAAGGTACCAAGATCCTCCTCCAGAAGTCATTCTGTTCCTACCTCTGTCGCTATCTCTATGTAGATCACCCCACACTGAGAACTGTCTCCCTTGTTTCTCAACACTTCTGCCCAAGAAGGCCAAGAGGACAACCTCCCTGCCCGTTAGTCCACCCTCTCACAGTCAGGAAGTTCTACCAGGTGTCTAACTCAAGCCCCTCTTGCTGCAGTCTTCTCTGTTTTCCAGGCCAGTCCAGCACCAGTTCCAGAGTAGGAATGAGCTCAAATGAAGCAGCCTAAAGCATTTCAGGCTATGGATGAATAATCTTTTAGATCAAGATCACAGAATGATAAGAAGAAGTATCTCTGACTGGCTCCAGACCCCTACTCGCCCCTGTCAGAACCCTGCCTTCCCCATTTACTGAGGGTATTACCTCGAATGAGGTCCCTAACCTCTCTGTGATGGCCTCAGTTTCCTCACCTATAAAATGAGAGTGCTCATAACCTGGTGTTCACACAGAAGTATTCAGGCCTTAGTTGTGACAGACACCCCAGGACATGAGCGCCACATTCCAAAAGTAAGGCAGGCGATCACCAAGCAGGGCTTGCACAGAGAGATGGCTGACAACGAGAAAGTGAAAAGCCAACCCACAGAAAGGGAGAAAATATTTGCAAATCATGTATCTGATAAAGGACCTACTCCCAGAATATAGGAAGAACTCATAACTTAATAAAAAGACCAAAAGAAAAACAGCCAACTTTCAAAATGTGCAAAGGATGTGAACAGACATTTCTCTAAAGAAGATACGATGTTCAGCATCATTAATTACTAGGGAAATAAAAGTCAAAACCACAAGAAAATACCACTTTATACCCACCAGGATGGCTAGAACCTCCAAAATAGAAAATTACAAGTGTTGGTGAGGATGTAGAGAAATTGTAATCCTCATACATTGGCTGGTAAGAATGTAAGATGATTGCAGCCACTTTGGAAAACAGCCTGGCAGCTCCTTGAACAATTAAACACAGTTACTAACAGGACCCAGCAATTCCACTCATAGGTATCAATCCAAGAGAAATGAAAAAATAAGTCCATACAAAAACATACGTGAATGCCCATCGCAGCATTCTTCATACTAGCCAAAGAGTGGAAACGATGCAAATATTCATCCACTGCAGTAGATATAAAAACAAAATGTGGTAAAACCATGTAATGAAATACTGTTCAGCAATCAAAACAAACCAAGTACCAACACGCTACAACATGGATGGACCCTGAAAACATTATGCTGAGTGAAAGAAGGCCACAAAAGGCCACGTTCCGTATAATCCCATTTTCATGAAATATGCAGAACAGACAAATCTAGAGAGATAGAAAGTAGATTAGGGCTGAGGGTGGGGAAGGATGTGGGGAGTGACTGCTAATGGGTGGGAGGTTTCTTTGAGGGGGTGATAATATTCTAAGATTAGATTATGGGGATGTTGTAAACCCTAAATATACTAAAACCCACTGAATTGTATTCTTTAAGTAGGTGAAGTTATGGTATTAGATTATATCAATGTAATATTTCATTATATTTTATTATATTGGGAATATATAATATTAGCTGTTAAAATTTTTTTAAAGACAGGGTGGCTGAAAACTGTTTTGTGGCTCTAAACTACACCCTACACACACACTTCCAGGTCAAGGGAGTGAAAGGAACAGGAAGTGGGAGATTCTAAGAGGAATCTAAGAGAAGAATGTTTTAATGCAAGTGCCACCTGCCGGGGGCTTTTCCTGCACCTCAGTTCAATATGAGTCCGCAGGAGCATGGAAAACAGGAGAGCTGTGGCTAGCTCAGGCCTGCAAGTCCGCATGGTAAGCGGCAGACCTCAGTCCCAGGCGGTGCTCAGCCCAAAAAAAAGCCTAAGGGCTCCCACGGAGCAAGCAGAGAGAGAGCCAGCCTGGGGCTGCCACCTGGAGGGCTAAACTGTCTCAGCAGCAGGAGGCTGGAGGGAGCCAGGGATGCTGGGCCGTGGAAGGGTCGTGAGCCTCTGACAGAGCTGCAGCCACCCACCCGAAGGAGACAGTGAGGAGACACTTTGGGGAGTTTGAGAGCGGGTTGGGGGTGTCCCCAAAACACCCATGAAAGGGCTGTAGGAGAGAGACAGCCAGCATTTGACGCCTCTGGAATCTTCCACTGGCAAAGAGCTCAGAAGTCCGACCATCCGTGCCTGTGTCTCCACCCAGGGCGTCTGTGCAGCCTCACGGTGGTGCGGGCAGAAGAACGTTCTGTTCCTTTCCTTCCTTCCTCCCTTCACATAAATCAGGAAAACAGAGAGAAAACCTACTGAAACCACCACCCCCCGCCACACACACACACAGCTAGCTCCAGGTAGGAGCAGATGGGGGGAAGAACTAACGGGGCGCAGCACCAAGTTCACTGGCTCTGGGTGTATTTATTACTGCCCCGAGGCTCTTGTGTTACCTCAGTGTGATGAGAAAATGCACAGGGCTCGCTCCAATGTCATTCAGGGGCAGGGGAAGCTTTAAAACCACATCCTACAAGTTCTGCTGGTTCAGCCTAATGATTTCAGAACAGTAACCACCTATGGCACGTGGGCAGGAGTAACCAAAAGAACAGGTAGGTAATGCTGTCTGGCAAAGGGTGGGTACACAAGGCTAGCTATCATCTAGTCATTGTCTTTGTCACCATCATTACCAGCATCAGGGTTGTAGAGCTGAAGTCCCCTTGGGAATCCATCTTCCTCAATTCACTGATGAGGAAAACAGAACCAGAGAGGGGAAGTGACTCTTCCAAGGTTACACAGCAAGTCTCCTGACTTCCAAGCGTGGGGCTCCCAGAACAGAGCCAGCTACAGATGGTTCCCAGAGAGTAGAGGGGCCAGGGGATGTGGGTTTTTTCATAAAAGATAGGGTTTGCATGCCTTCAAAATAACATCTCTTTCTTCTTTCCTCCAGCACTTTGATAATAATAACAATAGACACAAATTATTGCCAGCATAGTACACCAGGTGCTGTTCTTTTCACATTTCATATGTTATCACATTGAGTCTTAATGATAATCCTAGAAGGAAAGTACTGTTCTTGTACCCATTTTACAGATAAGGCATCTGGGTGTCAGAGAGGCAAAGTGACTTGATCAAGGCACACAGTTAAAAACAACAGAGCTTAGTACCAGTTCTTCCAATCCTAGATCCCACAATCTTAATCTCTAAAGGAGACCTCAGTCAGTTCAACAATATTTCTGCTTTCTTCCACGCACAAATTCCCTGTCCCCTTTGAAGTTAGGCATGGGTGTGTGACATGTTTTGGCCAATGGAATGTGAGCAGAAGTGTGTCATGTCCAGACAGAAGTATGTGCAAGTCAGACTGTCCACTACATATTTCAGCAGCAGTGGTGGATGCATCTCTGATATGAAGCCACCATCAGCCTGGAGAAAGTAAGATGAACAGAGACCCCTGCCAATCCACACTGGACATGCAGCATGGGCAAACAATATGCTTTTGTTGGTTAAGCCACTGATAATTGGGGGCTGTTTGTTGTGCAGCAGAACCAAGCCTCTCCTGACTGACACAGCCACTGAGTGCTGCTACTTCTCACTCCAGTTCAAGACAGCTCAGCAGGTCCATCTTAGAACCTCATAAGTTACTAAAAGAAATAGTGAGCTCTCTTTATTCATAATTGCCAAAACTTGGGAGTATTCAAGATGTCTTTCAGTAGGTGAATGAATAAATATACTGTGGTACATCCTGGCAATGGCTATTTAGTGCTAAAAAGAAATGAGCTATCAAGCCACGAAAAGAGATGGAGAAAACTTAAATTCATATTACTAAGTGAAGAAAGCCAATCTACATACTGTATGATACCAACTGTATGACATTCTGGAAAAAGCAAAACTGTGGAGACAGTAAAAAAAGATCAGTGCTTGCCAAGGGAGAGGGGTTGTGGCAAGCCATGAAACGGTGGAGCATGAGGATTTTTAGGGCAGTGAAAATACTCTGTATGGAATTATAATGATGAATACATGTCATTATACATTTCAAATCCACAGAACATCAAGAGTGAACCCTAAGATAAACTATGGCCTTTGAGTGATAATGATGTGTATGTTCATCCAGGGTAAAAACTGCACCACTCTGGCCAGTAATGTTGATAACAGAGGAGGCTTTGTATGTGTCGGGGCAGAGGTTATAAGGAAAATCTCTGTACTTTCCTCTTGATTTTGCTGTGAACTAAAACTGCTCTTTAAAAAACTGTTATAAAAATCCTTATTGTTATAAGTCACCAAGACTTAAGATTGTTATTGCAATAGAATGGAGAAATACACTTTTAAAAAAAGAAACAATGAGCTCAGAGAAATGGAAATAATCACAACTGGAGCCCATTTTTATAGGAAATAAATAAGATCTGAAAAAAAAAAAAAAAGGAGTTACCAGGGACATCCAAACCCAAATCTCCTGTCTCCCAGGCCAATGTCTGTCCGGGTCAGTCTGTCTCTCCAGATCCTTCACTTGTTTCTCTTTCTTTCTCACTCTCTGCCTGTTTGTGTGTCTCTCTCAATAAAAATCAGGGAATCATTTGTCAAGTCCAGCTCATGAGAGTCACCAGACCAGGGGCTCCTGGGAGGCTCTTCCCCAGCTCAGACATAGGAATGTGGCGAGGAGGTGGTGTCCTACAGAGCTGGCCGCTCTCCCCAGAAAGAGGGGATTCCTCTCCTCACAGAACCGAGGGCTGAGAAGCTCGGGTACAAAACCAAGCCCCTGTGGCTCCAGCCCCTGGCTCTGGCAGGGCTGCCCACGGAAACAGAAGGGGTGCTGGGCATCATGCAGGGGTGGGGTGGTTCCCAGCCCCTTCCCCATCTTCAGCTAGGCCAACAGACTTGTCATTTCTCCCTTCATTTGCCTTTTGGCTCGGAGCAATCTGCTGTTTCACCCAGCACCAGCCCCTACTCCTGGGTCCTCTCTTTTTAAGTCAAGAGAAACTCTAATCAACTCAGTGTCCAAGGAGGTCAGGGAAGGGTGGCAGTGAGTGAGTGGGTAGTGAGGCAACTCAGGCCTGGTCAACCTGCAGGCTTCTAGGAGGTGGAGGGCAGCCCAAACTCCCTCAGCCTGGCACTTGCTTCTGGGAAGGCTTGCCCTGGAACACTCTGGAGGAATTTGGAGATGACTCTGTGCAACATAGACAAAAACACAGCCCCACTCCCACCCACCAGGAGCCAGGATCTGGGCACGGGGCTTCAGGACTCAGGCCAAAGAGCTAATGGGGTTTCTGGAGGCTGTGAAATGTGGTGTCAGCCAGAGTGCTGAGCTGGCAGGCTCCGGACCAAACCAGAGAAAGACAGAGAGCAGGAGGCTGGTGGGGACCAGACTGCTTTCCCTTCCACCCACCCAGCACCTTCTCTTACTCTGCACTCAGGGCATCCGACTACTGGCGACCCAGAAGACTCCTTCCCAGGCATTATGTGCTGAATTGTGTCCCCTGAAAATTCATATGTTGAAGTCCTAACCTCTAGTGCCTCAGAGTGTGACTACTTGGAGGTAGGGCTTTTAAAGAGGTGATGAAGTCAAAACGAGGTTGTAAGGATGGGCCCTAATCCAGTTGGATGTGTGTCCTTAAGAGAAGAGAGAAGGCGGCCATCTACAAGCCAAGAAGAGAGGCCTCAGGAGAAACCAAGCCTTCGACAGCTGGATCTCAGGCTTCTGGCCTCCAGAACTGTCAGAAAATAAATGTCTGTTGTTTAAGGCAAACAGTCTGTGGTACTTTGTTGCAGCCTCCCGGGCTGACTAAGACACCCGGCCCCCAGCTTCACCAGAGCATGCTGCTCCCCAAGTAAGGAGTCCCCAAAATTGCCAGCACTCCTCTGCTCCCCGGCCACCTGCTCCAAGACATGGAAGCTTCTCCGATCAGAAAGTTCTTCATTTGAGCTTCCATTGGATTCTTCCCCTTTCATCACCTCCCCCTCCTCTGGCTTAAGTGTAGGGGAGCCAAGTGTCCACGCACCATGGTCACTGCAGCCTTGGTCCCCCACAGAGAGGCACACTCTCCCTTTCCCCTTAATTTCTGGCTCTATTTCCTGGACCCACGCCTACCCTGTGGGCACCCTGTCCTCTAAGGTGAGGAGCTGGACAACCATCCTGAGTTCAGGGTGTGGGGAGAAGAAACTGAGCCTGGGGGTGGGAAGGGATTTGGAGTCAACATTTGGATTCACAAGCCAACCCCACCCCTTATCTCATGGTCCCAGGCGAGATCGCTGACCTCCCCACATGCTGGGGACCTGAGTGGTCATCACCCCACGGGTTTGGGACAGAGTGAACCAAGATCATGGAAGGAAGGTCCCACACGTGAGGACTTCCTCCTCCTTGGGCAGGTCCCGTCCCCCTTCGAGCCTCAGTTTCCTCTCTGTGGCCGGAAGGCATGAGATGTGCTCTGTGGTTTGGGGAAGCAGGCCTGCAGAGACCAGAAGTCCCCACCCGGCTTTTCCTCCATCATCTTGCTACTGAGACTATTGGGGGATGTCCTGAGGGAGCGGAAGGGCACATTGGGTATCACTGTGCTGTACGCCCTCAATTGGAAACCTGCACAGGAGCTGTGTTGTGGGGATGCGGGAAGTGAAGAAGGGGTTAAGTCCAGAGCAGTTCCCGACAGGATGAGGAGGGTTAAGTCAGCGTCATCTGGAGGGCTTCCCAGAGGAGTAGGCACTCTGAGCCCAGTGCTGACCACCTCTCGCTGCAGGGATGGCCAAGGTGGGGCCCAGGCCAGAGATGACCTCTGTCACCAAGAGCCCGGCTCAGTGCCACCCCCAGCCACTCTGAGTCACCCAGTGGGCTCCAGAGGTACTGGCCTGGCCCCTCCTGGGCCCTCCTCTGGCGGGCCTGAAATAGGAGAGATGGGCCACTTCCAGAAATGGCCTCACCTCACCTAGGACACACCACCTTCATATTTTGAGAGGTCAGCCCCTCACCAGAGTGAGCAGTCCCTCCTGTGGGGGAGGAAGGGAGACAGAGGACATCAGTGGATGTACCTCAGCTGCTCCTGGCACTCAGGCCCTGCTAAGTACCTGCCACAGGTACTATACTCAGTGCATCACTGCATGTAACCCCTCCTCATCCTCAGAAGCAGGGCCAGGGTGATCTGGACTGTCCAGTGGTGAGAAGTGGGGGACAGAGCTGACAGACACTCACCCAGGCTCAAAGGGGCCCAGATATTGTCACAGGACATCCCCTGGCGATGTCGGCCAGTCAAGGATGCTATAGCAGTTAGCACTGGGGTTTCACACCAAGACCCGCTCTTGACCAGTGAGACAAACTTGGCCAGGTCACTTAAGCCCCCTGTGCCCTAGATGATCCCCCACCCAGGGCTAATAACAGTGCCAACCTCACAAGGTGGCCATGAGCATCAGATGAGATGGCAGCTATCAAGTGCCTGGCATCGTGACTGGCGCATGGCAAAGCCAGAGCTGGACACCAAGGCCAAGGGAGCTCCTCCCTTGGTCCTGTCGGCAGACCCCTGAGATGCCAGTCACAGTCACTATCGACATGGTAGAGACTCACAAGGAAACACAACAGGCAGCCCCCCTGCAGCTCCTGCTCCCCCAAAAGGTGCTCAAATTGACCTATCAACGGAATCCCTGTGTCACAGCAGGGTAAACTGAGGCCCCAAGAGAATGGTGTCTTGTCAGAGGATTTGAACCCGGACAGTTTGGCTCTAGAGGTCACAGTCTTAACCACTGTACCAACTGCCTTTTGTGAAAATCGCTACAGTAATCCGAGGAGGTGAAGACTGTCACCATTCCACGTTTGTCGTGAGGAAACAAAGACCACAGGAAGGTGAAGACCCAGGGCACACAGCTGCAGAGGGCAGACAGGAGGTGTGGCCCAGGTAGCTGGGCTCTAAAGCACACGTGCTCACCCCCTGCACTCAGCGCCTTGGGGCCAGCCTGCCTCTCCTGGTCCAGGGCCTCCCCGGAGAGCAGGCAGAGCTGCCTCAGACACCACATCGCCCCCCGCAAAGCCATCCCCCAGCCCTAGGACAGCTCCGGCCGACAGCCAAGCCCCTCCCAGGCTCCAGTGTGAGCCACCTCCTGCGCTCCCAGAGTCTTGGGCATTAGGCATCCATATCCTAGCTAGCACATGGGGAAACTGAGACACAGTGACCAGCCCACAACCAGGGAGACAGACACAGGCCTCCTGCTCTGCTCTCTTGACCAGAAAATTAGCCAGAACAGAATGCATTTACCTCTGGGCCCCAGAATCTAGAGCCTTCCAGAAGTGCTTCAGCCAGGAGAAGCAGGACGAGGATAACGATCACTGCTCCCGCCCCAGGGCCACCCGCCTCGCTCTCCTGTCCCTGTCGGAGGTGCAGCCCAGAGACAGCGGGGAGCACACAGTGGGACAGGCAGGGTCTGCCCCAGTGACCACCCCAGCTGCTCAGCTCCAGGCCCAGGCCAGCCAGGCCTGGGAGGAGGACAGCATGGCAGTGAGCTGCTCCCCTGCCCTCCCTTCCCACCCTCGGGCACGGAGCCAGCATCTCAGCCTCCAGACAGGAGCCCCTCTGTCCCTACAGGACAAGCTGACCTTTAACTGGCCAAAAGGTCCCACTGGTTCCATCCCCCTGCCTGGAGGAGCAGATCAGAGGAGAGGAGGGCTGGCAAGGGGTCAGGAGAGGAGTCCAGGGCCTCCCTCGCCCTCTCCTTCCTCCCCTTCCCTGCTTCTCTGGTCTGCCCTCTCCCTGTCCCCACAGCTGACAATATCCCAAGCCCCATTCTTCCCACAGCCACTCCTTTCCCCTTAAGTATTTTACCTTTTGTTTGCCTGGCACTTTATGGCTTACTAAATGTTTTTACATTTATCATCACATTGAATCCACACTAGGGAGAGATGAAGAGACACTGAAAAATTCCTTCAAATTGCCAAGTGTTCTTGTTAAAAATGCAAACATCCCCAGAACAATGAACAATTAGGCTGGCAGCCACCGGTACCTCCGGACTAATTCACTTCATCCTCCTCCTCCTCAGTTACTGGGCACAAGGGGATGTGGTTGGGGCGAGGGGAGGAGCAATTTGAGGGGACAGCCTCAGCGCAGTAGGGAGGACGCTGGTGGATGGGCTGGGCCCCTGGGGAGCGGAGAAGGGTGGGAATCAGGTAGGTACGAGGACCAACTTTCAACATGGCAACGTTGCACATGAACATACTCCCAACAAATCCTCAGTTCTAGCCCAACCACCACCCTCATCCCAGTCTGAAATCCATCAGTCATTCTGGTATCTCCAAGGTCAGAGGGAGAATCTTTATGCAAGAAAAGGCCTACAAGATTTTCAGGGTGGAGTAAAAAAATCCACAACCTTGGCGATGGAGGCAGGAGGCAGGGTGAGGGTGCCGCATCTACCTAGCCCAGCTCTGCCACATGGCCCAGGGTCCCCGGGACGGCGCAGACCACCCGAGGACCAGCTCCAGCTGGGAAGAGAAGCACAGAGGCTGGGACACCAGTGCCCTTAAAATGATACATCCTGGTCGTGGGGTTAAATCAAGAGATGCTTCCTCCTGGGGGACGGGGATCTCAGCTATCCCAGCTGAAGATGGATGGGGGGGTGGGCCAATGGTCCTGAGGTCCTCCCAGCTCCCATATTCTGTGGTCCCGGGACCAAATCAGGGTAACAAGCCTGTGGCCAAACCCCAGCCAGGGTGTCTCAAGGGTTCCTGTGCTCCAGACATGCTCACTTTCAGAGGCCCGGCCCTGCGTCCCATCACACATATTCAAATGAACCACATCAATCAATATAATTCATATCTAATTCTCAAGAGTTGAACAGAGTTGCAGATGAACATCTGACATAATGTTAGGTTTTGTAGCTAAATTAAACATGTATTAATTTCAATTCTGCTGCTTTCTTTTCAAATTTTGGAGCCTCCCGGTTTGGTTCCAGCTCGCAAACATTTTCGTTGGCTGTTGATGAAAGCTGGAGGGCCCTAAATGCTGTGTCTACATTCCTAGTGCTCTGACCCCAGAGAACTCAGGCAGCGAGCCTGAAGAAATCCAACAACAAGGTTAAAAGAGATTTAACAAATGCTATATTTGCAGCACAGAGAGTTATCTCAAGCTCCACGCAGGGCCACCTCCTCCAAGGAGCCCTCCGAGATCATTCCATCTCTCAAGAATCCCTCCCCTGCCAATCTCAGAGCACTTGCTGCCAACAGGACTTATCTGGCACCAAGGATACACCCTTGTATGGCTGCTTTGCTGCATTCTTTAGCTCTGCCTTCATTACTTAACACATTCATGTTTTGTTTTCTCTTCCCCCACTGAACTGTGAGCTCTCTCCTTGGACTTCTCCTCTGCACCACTCTCCCTCTGAACCTAGTATGGTGTCGTAGCAAACCAAGAGAGTTGAGGCAATGTGAGCAGGGGCTGTGCAGTTTGGGGAGGGGCTGGAAGCCGCTGGTCCCACCTACCCTCCATGCCGTCATCTCGATGCCCATTGAAGTTGTCATAGGAATCCCAGCGGATGAGGGGATCGGAGGTATTATAGTCCACAGACACGCTCGGCCCGTTCTCCAGGTGTTCCATGCCTAAAAACAGTGGGAAAGGCAGAGAGGACAGTGAAGGGAAAGAAAAAACAGATCAGCAGCTGGAAAAACAGAGCAAGCCAACCAGCTCCCCAAGGATGCTCCCTACGGGACTTCTCAGTTTCTTGACCACGGTGGGGCGGGACTAGTGGCTTAAGTTGGATGGAGAACCCAGGAGTCTGGTTTCCTGCATTCTTGAAGAGGCTCACACCAGGTCATAAGGGTAAGTCAGGACAGGGGCGCTGAGGAATGAAGACCCTCTAGAAGAAAGCCGAGGACTCTGGCTGGGGACCCTCTTTCTTTTCTGTATCCCAGGGGCCCTTGGGGCAGTGCCAAGAGTCCGGAGAGTCTGCCCCTGAAGTCAGGAGGGAAGGTGGGAGAGGCTTGCGATGGGCTGCATGGGGTCAGGGACAGCAGGCGAATCACAGCCTTGACATTGAGAGGACCCAGGTCATCTCAGCCATCCCTGCCCCTCTCCCCATTAACATGCTCTCCACTCCAGGTAGAATCTCTCCTACACATCCAGCATGAAGATAGCATAAGGTGCAAGTCAGGCCTTCTGGGATGAGTTACCTTCCTGACCCAGCAGTCCTTTTTTTAATTCACCCAGAGTCCCTCTGTCTTCACCTCTTCCCATTCTGTTCTCAAATAAGATGGAAAACAACTGGTCTCCACATATAACCAGTGTACTGGCTTAAAGGCTATAATTAAATTGGCCTTCTCATCTTCAGGTTGAATCACCTCAGTTTTCATAAATACTTATCATCCATCCAGCACCTTTGAGTGTCCCCTTGGCCAGTCCCTCCATCCACCAAGGCCTTCAGTCTCTGAATATAATAGGATAATGACCTAATGAGACCAGAATAGTTTATCCAACCCAGCGCCTCTCTGTCTACTTTTTTATTTTTATTATCCAGGGATTAAGTCACTGATTCATGTTTAGCTGGGGGTCCACTATGATATCCAGATCCTTTACTACTGGCCTGCCTCTCAATCACAGGTAACTTGATAATCGTAGAATAGATCAGTGGGAAAGTGGTGGAAGTGGGGTGAAGTAAGGCAGGGCAGGATCGAGGGAATGGAGTGAATCAATGGATTCTAACTTGGCTTTTACCTTGAATTTTCTCTGGTCCATAAGAAAACACAAATTCAACTTTGCCATATTCTGGAAATCGATCATCTGAAAAAGGAAGAGGAAAAACAAAAATGGGCAATCAATTCCCAAAAAGGACTTCACAAAAAGTTTTCTTCTAGAAAAAATTAAAGCAATATGTGCATACATAGTTGATAATATAAGTTTTACATATACATATACACACACACACACACACACACACACACACACACACACACACACAAAATGAAATTAAGGCTGCCACCCTAGGCCCTGGCCTCCTTGCCTGAGTTAACCATTTCTAACTATTTCTAGCTCTTGTTCTACTAAAAGTTACCTCTAAGACTCTAAATAATAGTCATAGTTTCTATGCCACTATTTCTAGGTATATCAGTTTTAAATAATCTTCACTGATTCACCACTATGAAGATGAATAATTTGGATCACTTACAGTACTCCCACCTCCCTTCTTTTTTTTTTTTTTTCTCTTTTCCATCACTTTTTTTTTAATTGAAGTATAGTTGATTTATAGTGTTGTGTTAGTTTCTGGTGTACAGCATAGTGATTCAGTTATACGTACATATACATATATTCTTTTTCATATTCATTTCCATTGTAGGCTATTACAAGGTATTGAATATAGTTTCCTGTGCTACATTGGAGGACTTCATTGTTTATCTATTTTATATATGGTAGTTAGTATCTGCAAATCCCAAACTCCCAATTTCTCCCTCCCCTTACCCTTTTCCCCCGATAACCATAAGTTTTTCTGTGTCTATGAGTCTGTCTCAGTTCTATAAATAAATTCATTTGTGTCTATTTTTAAGATTCCACATACAAGTGATAGCATATGGTATTTTTCTTTCTCTTTCTGGCTTACTTGGCTTAGGTGAAGTAAGTACTTTGCGATCTCTAGGTCTACCAATGTTGCTGCAAATGGCATTATTGTATTCTTTTTTATGGCTGAGTAGTATTCCATTATATAAATATATCACAACTTCCTTATCCAATCATCTATCAATGGACCTTTAGGTTGCCCACCTTTAGGTGTGGGCTATTGTAAATAGTGCTGCTACGAACACTGGGGTGCATGTATCTTTTCAAATTAAGAGTTTCCTCTGGATATATGCCCAGGAGGGGGATTTCTAGATCATATGTTAAGACTGTTTTTAGTTTTTTAAGGAATCTCCATAGTTTTCCATAATGGCTGCACCACCTCTCTTCTTAAATCTGGCTTTATTTTTTTTATTATTATTAATTCATCCTTCTGATTACCTCTGAAACTTTCAGTACTATGGTTAAGCCTCTATTTCTTGATCTGTCCATTTTCAATCATGTCCTGACTCCATGTAGGAAGAGGAAATTTGTGCCACTCCCTCCCCCCACCTCTCTACAACCCATTTATTTTGTCAGCTAGCCCTTTATTTTCCTTGTTAAGACTGATAACATTTACATTCTCTTCTGCAATTATAACAACATCATCTGCTTTTGCCCTCCTGGCTCCAGTACAGGGAAAGCTCATCACAGAAATAGCCTTCTCCTGCACAAGCCAGACTATAGTGGGAGATCAAGCCCCTCCCCCCTCTGAGCCCCAGCCGCATGAGCTGATCTCTGCCTGGGCCAAATCTGGACACAGATCACCATCCACTGCTTGTAGGAAGAGAAGTTACAGTAGCAACGGTGTCTGCTCCGTGGAGCACCCATCATGCCTGTGTCTGTCGCCATCACTGTGAGCATCACTTCATAGTATCATGTTTGTGTGTCTTTCGCCTACCAGACTGTGAGCTCCCTGAGGGTAGGGCCTGACTTCTTTCTCTTTGTATCACTAGGGTCTGACACATGCCTGGAACATACAGACACACGAGTGATGCTGGTGGATGGATGGATGTGGATATGTTCGAGGCCTGCCTGAACACGATGTAGATGAAACCTCAAATGGACAGCAGAAAGAAGCACAGACAGACACCTCCCTGACACCTCCCCTTCCCTGGGAACATGGTTCCCCCTTCACTGCTGCCACAGCCGCTCCGTCATTGTTCTTCCACCTTGTGGTTCTAATTATTCCATGCTAGGTCTGCCTCTCTACTCGACGAGCCCACCTTTGAAGGCATCATCAAGGTCCTCCTTTCCAAAGACCACCCCCAGGTCGTGGATGGCGCAGGTGTGGAACTGCACACGGAAGACGACGTCTCGGGCTGGGCTCCGGAACCTCTTGTGGTAGCACTTCAGCTGCGTGGGAAAGAGAGCAGAGCCCATCAGGCAGGAAATTAGGGAGCCTCCTTACTAGCTCCATGACTGGGCCCTCAAGGCTCACCCCAAACCCAGTGAGGAAGAGGTCACCAATACCAGACAGGCGCTCAGAGCTCTCTGGGGAAACTTCTAGAACAGCAGAGAGTTGGAGGCCAGTCTTGCCCTGCGGGGACAAGGCTATCATCCCAAGAAGTTCCTGCATGCAGGTAGGAATAGAAAATATAGGCGTGGATTTAAATTGCAGGAGGGAGGAGGGACCTGGATTGAGGGAGTCCTGTCACCAGCAGGAAGCCCTGAGGTAACAGTTCACACTGAGAGATATTTCCCTGAAGATGATCTAGAACAAGAGGAGAGCCCAGCGGAGGGCACGTCCAACTCCAAGGCAGCGGATGGACAAGGGTCATCAAAGCCTGGAAGACCCAGCAGGGCCCCTGGGAACCTGCAACCCCAAGGCTGGCGGCTTACCAAGAATGACACTCTTGTCCAGAGAGGCAGGAGGGAAGCAGGAAAAAAAAAAAAATGGCAGTCACAGGATTGAGCAGAGAGGCGACTCACCAAAATGTCTCCCTTCAAGAGCAGCCCGGGCTCGATGGTGATGCAGATGCTGGTCTGGCTGTCTCCTTGGACGTTGCTATGGAGAGAGGCAGGCAGAGGGGAGAGGGCTGCTGAGAGGGTGGGGCAGTGCACTTTCTCCCAGCTGCCCTTCTGCCGGGGCTTACTGGGGAAACTCACTGACCCCATCTCTGAGCCCTCTCCTAAAAGTCCTCCTAGAAAAGGTTCTAGGCAGCCCCCCAACCCGTGCCGCTGATCCTCAGGCTCGGCCTCCGGCATCCCTGGCCACTCATTCCTGCGAATACCTACTAGATGCCAGACGTGTAAACAGGTTGCATGGCCTGGTAGATCCGGAGAAATGGCCGACACCCTGTAAGGGAGGGGTGGTGTTAGCCAAGACAACAGACACAGCAGGAAGAGGAAGGGGAGAGGAGGGATGAGGGAAGGAAGGAACAACCAGAGGAGGAAAGGTAAGAAGGGGAAGTAGGAAAAGAGGAAGGACAAATGGAAAAAGAAAGAGGAAGAAATACTAACTTTTCTTTTTTTTTTTTTCCTGACTTTTAAAAGGCATTTTGAGTTTACAAAAACACTGCCATGTCCAGTGTCATCTGCCCTGCAGACACCACCAGGATTAAACTCATTTTGCAAATGAATCAACTGGGGCTCAAAGAAATAGGAAGTGGTAGAGTTGAGACTCTAAGCCTAAGGCTGCAGCTAGCCTGCATTCTTACCCCCCAGGGCTGCCTCCTAAGAGAGGGAGATGGAAGACAGGAGGGGAGTGGAAGCCAGCGGGCACGGACAGTTACCTCCTTTAGACTCGAAGTTGGGGATGCCGTGCATGATCACATGGTGCAGAAACAAGGGCTTGTTGTTCATTTTGATGGAGCCAGAGAGCAGGCCACTGAAATAATGCACATACCTGGAGCAGGGAGAGGGGCAGCTTCAGCCAGGGAAGCCTGTGCTGGAGCAGAGCAGTCCTGTTCTCTTCCCCCCCTAAGAACATCACCCTAGGTGGCCCCACCAAGCTCCCCTCCTCCAACCAACCCCAGCTTCCTGGCAGCTGGGGTCTCTGCCCCCAGCACAGTCCTCCCCTACTGCCTGGAGCCCCAGGTAGGGAGGGTGAACAGGTACCATTACACCTAGAATGGAGTCAAGGCAAGCCTCCCACTTGGGGTTCTCTAGCGCCCCCTGGTGGTCAACATGACCACATCACTCATGCTTCACTCCCAGCCCAGGAACCCCCTGCTGGACCAAATTTACTCCCACACATCCCTGGCAGCATGTAGCTGTTCACTACTGCACAAGGCAAGTTGATCAACCACCAGACAGCTCTGACAACCCTTACACTGAGCCCAAACCAGGCTTACATTTGTACCCACAGGCCCCAGTTCTACCCCACAGACCCATTAGCCACATGACAGTCCAGCAAACAGTAAGAGCTTAATAATTATAACCCTTCACATTTTTATATTGCACTGAAGTGTACAAAGTTTCTCTATATCATTCATTTGGTATTGGGGGATACTTAGCTTCCACTAAGTATTCCTATCTCTAGGGTTAACAACCCCGATTCCCTTAACAAAGATCTTGTTGGAAGAACGGAAGGAGTAAGCCATCCCCCACTACTCTAGAAGAGAGGGAAAACTCAGTCCAGAAATGGTAATCAGCCTCCCAAAGACACACAGCAAGAACACACAAAGCTGGGAGGCTAGCGGGTCAGGGGAGAAGGGAAGCAAGCAGTCTGACTCCAGTGCATCTACTAGAAGGACAGGCCAGTCCTTTTGGTCAGTACTTCCTCCTTGTCTGACTGGCCAGACGATGTGAAGCTGAGTCATCTGGACCAATCAGAATGCATCCTGAGTCTCCAAGGGAGCCAATGGGGGCTCTTTGAGGCGGGTGAGACCAGAATCCGCATGACCATGACAGTGGTCCCATCCTGACTCTTGGCTTCTTGGCTCACCTCCAGGCTTGTGGGCCTCTGTCCCTGGGCCAGGGTGGGGCCACCTCGGACTACCCCAGGAAGATAATCTGATGGGCAGGGCCAGCTCCTATTCAGGCCCCTGCCCAGCCCCCAGCCCCATTGCTCAAACCGGAAACCTGGAATGGCAGGCTCCTATCAGATCTTCTGATCATGCCAACAGGATGTGTCTGTGTGCTGGGGACAATGAGCCCGGGGGTGGGGTGATAATGAATGGGGGAGCTGCAGTCAAAGCCCCTCCCTCCCTCTGTCCCTGCCCTCCTTTCCTCCAGCTGCTCCATTCCCTGCAAGTGACACTGACAAGAAGGCAGGAAAGTAGCAATGAATGCCACTTTCCCAACAGTTGCACTTCCACATTTAGATGCAGATGGAATTACCCACCCATCAGATGATGCAGTTGCAAATATGAGCTGCAAGGCAGACACAGATAATATAAACACACACACACACTGATCACATGCTATGTAAGCACACACTCTGCACAGTGGAATCCCTGAACAATTCTATTCCTGAGAGGTAACACTGATCCCCATTGCCCAGGCTTTCAGCTTCAGAGATGTGACTGCTCTGCCCACTCTCTCCAAGCCGCATTGTGCCATTGTAACATCATGCTCCTCTGTTTGAATCTCTCATCCTTCAAGGTCAAGGGCGAGACTCAGGACCAAAGCCACCAGTCACATGTAGCAAAAGCCAGGGTCTTGAATGATAGCTCTCTCCTCCCTGAGACTTCTTCCCTGGGAAGACTCTCACTGATCCACAGCAGCTGTGTCTGGCAGCCTAGCCAGAATTTTCTGCAAATAAAGACAGCTCATTTCTGATCACTGACACAGAGGCTGACTACCAGCTGTCCTGTGTCAGTTGTAAGGCACTGGTTACCTGAGGACTTACTCCTTCTTGTACTTCCTGCTACAACGGCAGAAACAGTCCCCAGCAGTGCCAGCACACTTTTAGCCAGGCAAGCAAGGTAGGCGTGATGCGGTGTGGGTTGGAGACTCCCAGCACAGAGAGGCTGGAAAGCTCCAGGATCTGCAGCTGGGGGTCCTGAGTGTCCAGTCAGTGTTCTGAGGGGCTGGAAAAAGCCCATAGGACATTGTGGCCTTTGTACTTGCTGCTCCCTCTGCCTGGATCCTTGACCCTAGACCTTCACTCAGATGCTTCCTTCTCCCTTCCCAGACCTCCCCTCACATATCAACTGCTCAGAAAGGTCAGTCCATTGGAATCAGCCCCTCACACCCACCCCCATTACTCTCCAGCCCATCATGTTCTGTTTTGGTTTTTCCACATCAAAGCACTTCTCACTGTCCAAAATGACCTTGATGGTTCATTCACTTGTGTAATGTCCATCTTTCTCAATAGAATGTCAGCTCACCAAAGGCAAAAGACTTTGTCCTGTCCGACTAGATATCTCTAGCACTCTGAACGCACTAGAGGACCCAAAATTTGCCAGATGAATGAAGAAATCCATCCCTGTCCTGCTTCCTGTTTGGGCTGTTGTGGATCACGTGGTTGAGAGCCCTCTGTAAAACTGTAAAGCTCTCCTAGCCGAAGGTGGCCCTTATCATGAGTGTCTGTGACCTCCTTAGGGGAGGTGGCAGTGATGTCAGGCTCCTGTAGACCCACCTAAACACGGAAGCAACCCTGAATGGCATTGCCTTTCTTATACAAGCTGCCTTCTTGCACCTCTCCCACTGATGGCCCCGCTGCTGTCTTGCACCAGCCTCTGGAACCCCTGTGGGCACACACAGTTGCACATGGGCTCAACCATGACCCTGAGCTCACGCCCCTCTAGGCTAGCACCTGGACACGTGTGCTTGGCACACCCTCAACCTGGGCATGCTGTTCCACCCCCATGAGCACACAAGACTAGTTCCCACATACAGCGAGCACATACACACAAGTGTGCACCAGGCCGAGAACCCTGGCCACCCACCTTCTCTGGGATGGTTGACCTATGGGGACAATCTTATCCTCATAGAACCGCTTCATTGCAAATCGGTCCAGGGCCTGGTCAGCACTGTGGGGAGAGACAGGTAGTCAGAGGAGCCAGCTTCCATGTCCAAGAGCCCCTTGTCCCCAGACCCCTGCCCCGCAGAGCCCTCCAGCCACCCTGTCCTGAGATGCTTTCAGGAAAGGACTGCCCCAGCATGTACTCAGCATGGGGGCCTTGGAGCCAGGCAGCCTGGGAACCCATCTCAAGTCCACCACTTACTTAGTAGCCCTGCACCTTGGGGCAAGTTACTTAACTTTCTTAAACCTGACTTTCCCTTCCTGTCAAATCAGGTAATAATCGGGCCTTACTTGATGGTTGTTATGGCAATCGAGTGAGATAACATCTGTAAAGAGCTTGGCACATGTGGGCACACAGTAGGTGCATAGGAAATGTTCACCATTAAGCAAAGATTAGGCCAGGTCGGGTTTCTTAAAGTCATAAAACTACCATCCTATTTAAACTCTCCATAGAACATTCTACCCACCCTCAAAGAGATTTTAAAATGAAAGGACAGATCACACAGCTCCTCCATTCTTAACTCAGCAATGAAGTCCCATCCTTCTTAGAATAAACCCCAACATCCTGATCAAGGGCTACAAGGCCCCCCAGGCTCCGCCCACTCCCAGCTTCACTACCTACTACTTCTCGTCCCCTCACCTACTCGGCTCCAAACACGCCAGTTCCTTGCATCCCCTCTTCTCTGCCTGGAAGGTCCCAGGCCCCCAGCACCACCCCTCCCGGCTCCCCCTCTCCCCCAGCCCAGAGGCTGTATATGACCCAGTCCTTCCCACCTCCCCTCACTTGATTCCAGTCTCTGCTCAAGTTCCACCTCCTCAAGAGGCCTCCCCTCCCCACAGTCTTGCTCTGGTCTCCGTTCTGCACAGCACTTGTCACCTGCTCTTACTGACATATTCGTTTACTTATCGAACATTCATGAGGGCCGGGGCCTGGCCTTGCCCCCTGCTCTATCCCCAGCACCTAGCGCAGTCTGCACAGGGGCTGTCCCGCCACCCCCGTCAAATGGCTAAATGAAGGGACCAACCCCTCTGCCCCTCTGCAAACCCAAATCAGCATGGGACTCATCCATTGGTTGCGTTCTATTCTTGCTGCAAAATACCTAAGTGGGAAGAGGCCTCTGCTGGCCAGAGGCAGAGGCGTGCATAACTTCTAGATGGGTGAAGAGGGGAGGGGATTCCTGCTGGCGATATTCAGGGCCTCCTTACCTGGCAGAAATGTTGCTGTAGTGCATGTAAGCCGCAATCACAACACCTATCCTGCCTCGGTTTCCCTGGAAAAGCCCCGAAACACAAAAGCCTTTACTTTTAACGCTGGCCCTCCTGCCCCGGAGCCCATCCAGAACCTTGAAGAAAAGCGGGGGCAGGGGCTGGAGAGAAGGGGGTGGTCCAAGGGAGAACAGGAGAAGGGCAGAAGCAGGTGAGGGC
This sequence comes from Camelus dromedarius, assembly GCF_036321535.1. NCBI lineage: Eukaryota > Metazoa > Chordata > Mammalia > Artiodactyla > Camelidae > Camelus > Camelus dromedarius. The sequence continues at coordinate 80,978,771 of NC_087439.1, forward strand.
TGACCGTCAAAGAGAAGAAACACAGCTGATCATTCACCATGCCCGAGGGACCCTCAAGCTGCTACCCCCTACTTCTTGGGGGTGCCCGGGACAGAATTTATTCTCCTCAAGGAGGAGAATACACACACACAAACCTGTGTGTTCACACAGTCAATGAAACGGGCAGGTACATGCACTCATCCAAGGATATAGTCACACATGTGTGGGTGTGTGTGCATGCGTGCGCATGTGCGTGCACACACACACTCATCCTGTAGCCCCGGCTCTGACCTTGTTGTGTAGAACGACGACATTGTGGGGGTCTGCGTTGAGCCAGGTGTCCATGGCCTTGCAGACACTGCAGATCTTCTCCAGTGCTGGGGTGTGCAGGTCGGGCCAGCCAAATTCCAGTACCTGTAGCCCGAGCCATGAGAGAGAAGTGGCAGAACCCGGAGAGTCAACGACAGGGGTGGGGTAGGGGCCAGCACACATGCCTCGTGCCAGTACCCAAGTGGTGGCACCAGCAGCAGGGCCTCAGTTCCTGCCTTAACCGTCAACCCAGCTGGGAGGAAGGGATGCAGAGGCAAAGGATGCTGGCCCGGGACCAGAGACCCTGGGCCTGAGTTTTGGCTGACACTGGCTGGCTGTGCGACCTCAGGCCAGTCACGGCCCCTTCCCCAGCCCCAGTTTCTCATACGTGCATAAGGCAAAGGCTTACAGCCGATGGCCCCTAGGTCCCTTGTACATCACTTTGACCTCAGAACACCCCCTAGCATTGTTCCCAACCTCTCCTCCCACAGATAACCCTGAGACCTGGCTCAGGGAGGAAGAAGGAAGGGTGAAGGGCTATTCATAGCTCTTTTCCAAGCCCCGGACACACAAACCATCAAGTTTTCAGGTCAGCGGAAAGAGGTCTGAAGGGAACAGAGAACAGACCTGAATAGCAGACATTAGGCTCCTTCAAACTTTTCTTAATTAATAGAACTTTAAAGTCAGAGAAAACCTGTGTCAAGAAGGGCCCAGAGAGCACATCTAATCCACTTTCAGAGGTGCAAACTGATGCCCAGAGAAGTCTGCCGCCCACTCAAGGTCACACAGTGACAGGTACCAGAATCCAGGGTCCAGAGCAGACGTCCATGCTAAGCCCCACACACAGCCCACTGAATCGCAAGTGAAAGGAGGCTGGCTGGAGGAAGTCTGCATTGGCGATTCCCAGCCAGTTTAAATCCGGGATACTTTTCAATAAGACTAAACATCCCATAGCTCCAGCCCCAGTGTGCACCGCAGGGGGCAGACCTGGGTGAAGAGCACCGTATTGAGCTTTGCTTTCTGTATTTTGTAGTACACAAACAATAAATACATTCTCTTCTATTTTTCACATAGCAGACGGCACTGTAACTTTGAACAGGCTTTGCAAATTGTCGCAGCACTTTCCCCAAGATGTTCATGTGGGAACCTCAGGGAGAGGGGGCCCATCTGTTCCCCCTTCCAGGCAGGGAGAAGCCCCCACCCCCAAGCAGCCATGGGCTCACCTTGGCGTGGAGCTTCGTGATGTCAGGTCTCCGCTCGGAGAGGTTGAAAAGCTAGAAGGAGGAAAAGGAGGAGATTGTGAGAAGGCTGGCTTTCTCTCTTTCCTTCTCTCTCTCTCTCTCTTTTTCCTACTGGAAATTCTACCCATACATGAGCATACATGCGTCCCATCAGACACACACTGACCAACAGGAACTCAACTACAGGTTATCAGGATAAAGAGGGAGACATACCGAGCCACTCCCCTGGGGGAGCAGACGTCCTGAACTGAAGACGAGGAGGAAATCAACCTGTCTTGGGTCCCTTGTGCCACCCTCAAGGTGGGCATCTCCCCACCCTGAGTGGAATCCAATGGTATCAAATGATAAGTATTTGGCCATCTCTGGTTTCCACTTCACACACTGACTTTAGCTCACCCCACGAAGATGCAACTGCTCTGTGGTCGGACACCCTCCATCCAAGAGTGTAACCCGCGCTGGGTGGGCCCTCTCAGACCCTTGACACCCCTCTCCCAGCAGATGCCCTCTGACACCTGACCACATCCCACAGGAATCCCCCAATCTCTGTCTCCACCTCTGAAGGAGGCATGCAGAACTCCCCATACCCACCTCATGGCCTGGGAAATTCAAAGACCCCTGTGATGTCTCCAGGGAGAGAAGAAGACCACAGGGTCTGGAATGGGAAGGAAAGCAGAGACCTACGGATTCCTGACTCCTGAAATCTGGCAGGATCTTAGTTGGAACATACCTTATGCTGTTAACAACAGACACCACTTGAGTGTCTGCAGCCTGCCAGGCCGTATTAAGACTTTACGTCTAACAGCTGCCTTAATTCTCTCAGCAACCACAGAGGTACGGAGGGTTATTAGACCCATTTTACAGATGGAAATCTTAATTCTTAGTGCAGCTAAGGGCCAAGATCAGATAGTAAAAGCAGAGCCAGCATTCCAACCCAGAACTTTCTGATGTTTAAAGCCAGGCTCTTTTTTTTTTTTTCAAATTTTTTCTTTTTTGGGGGAGGTAATTAGGTTTATTTATTTTTTGATGGAAGTACTGGGGATTGAACCCAAGACCTTGTGCACGCAAAGCAAGCGCTCTACCACTGAGCTATACCCTCCCCCTAAAGCCAGAATGCCCAACAGAATTGATGGATGGACCTCTGCAGAGGGCTGAATAGTGTCCCACAAAAATTCACATTCACCCGGAACTTCAGAATGTGACCTTATTTGGAAATAGATCCTTTGCTGATGTAAGTAGTTAAGGATCTGGAGATGAGATCACCCTGGATTTAGGGTGGGCCCTAAATCCAATGACTAGTGTCCTTATAAGACGAGGAGAGGACACTCAGAGACACAGGAAAGAAAGGTCATGTGATGATAGATGCAGAGACTGGAGCGATGCCACTACAAGCCCAGGGTCACCAAGAACTACCAGGAGCCACCAGAAGATAGGAAGAGGCAAGGCAGGGCCCCTGCTGTGGGAATTAGGTTGGACCACAGCCCTGCTGATACCTCGATTTGGACTTCTAGCTTCCAGAACTGTGAAAAAGTAAATCTTGTTGTTTTAAGCCACCTAATTTGTGGTAATTTCCTATTGTGGCCCTGGGACCTAGTACAGCCTCACACCCCGTCTTTGCTCAGACATCCCAGGACAGCTCCTCACGGTGGCCCATCTGGTCCGTGGGTCCAGCCCACACATACCTCCCTGTAAAGTGGATCGAGCCCTCCTCTGGGGCCAGGATAGAGCCCATCCCCCAGGCCAGCCTTTCTGACATTAGAGACCACGGGGCCACTTCCTCCACATTGGTTAGGTGAGTCTCCTGTGCCAGGTACGATCCCAGTGTCAGCAACCCAAGGTCCCTTCAGACACACTCTGCCACAACCCTGCCCTAAGACTTCTCAGAGGCACTGACAGTGTCACACTCCTGCCACTTCCTGACGCTGGGACCTTAGGCAGATACCCCACCCCTCCGTGCTCATACAAAACCTGCTTCCTACTGCTGTTGTGAAGTTTAAATGTACAGAAAGGAGTTAGAACAGGACCTGGCTCATCACACTCAATAACGTGAGTTTTTATTGCTGTTCTCTCCTCCTGGTCAACACACATGCATATACACACACCCCACATACACGTACACACACACACACACGTACACACACCCCACATACACACAGAAGCACACACACACACACACAACTTGGCTCCAGGTGCTGCATCCCAACTGTAGATACACCCCTTACAGTAGAGCTGGGCTGGTGAGTGAGTGAAGACTCAGGCCACGAGAGACACCCGGGGCCAAGGGCAGGAGCAGGAAGGGAAGAAGAGCTGGCTCAGGGGCAGGTGGGTCGGGACACCAGCAGGAGGAGGTGGCAAGCAGAAAGGGTGGGGGCACCAGGCCAGCAGGCTAGAGGCTTCGTCCTCACCAGGTAGTTGCCTCCATGTTTGGACTTGAGCATCTGGGCCACCTCGCGGAGGTTGCTCCGGAAGTTCTCCTCGTTGGCTGTGCTGGGGAAGGAGACGGCAATGATCCTCTCGGTGACATACACCAGGTCCAGCTCACAGCTGTCCTCCATGGTCCGGCTTACACTCATGTTTCTGGGGAGACAGCAGGCAGAGGGGTTCCAGACCAGGATCCAGGGCCCCAGGACAAGGACAGGGTATCTGCACCCTCAACACATCAGACATGGCCCCCAAATCTAACCCAGGGGCTTGGCTGCTCCCTGACCCACAGCCAAGGCCAGAGACTTCCCCTGGCAAGGCCAGTGTGGCCAGCAAGGCCAGTCTGGGAGTGCCGGAGAGAACAGGGCTGGAAGGAGATGGCCAGGATCTCAGGCCATCTCAGAACAGAGGAGTGATGACACCAGTCCTAGGTGCTCATCAGTCCTGTTGGCGTTGCCTTCAGCCTGTAATCCCAGAGTTCAGAGTCAGAGCCAGAAGCAGCCAGGAACCCAGGAGTCCAGCTCAGCCTCCTGATATATCGTGGCCACCTGGTCTGGCAGAAGCTTCTCGAAGGACACAGGGACAGCTCCGGAAGAGAAAGGAGAGCCTGAACTGGGTGCTTTCGCATCCCAGAGCTGAGTCTTCTGTTGCCCTCCCCTTGCTCCGAGCTGTGGAGTGGGCAGGGAGGCCCCTCAGGGGAAGGGGCAGCTCAGGTGACACGCTCACCTGGGCTCCAGGTAAGCCAGACCACAGCACACATTCCAGCCCTCCCCGGAGGCAGGCCGACTCCTGCCCTTTGTTCTCTGGCTGTCTCCCCACCTCTGTCAGCTCCCACCACCTCCCAGGGCAGCTTCCTGCCACTGACCGCCCTGATTTCTAAGGGCCCAGGAAGCAGAGGGTGTGCTGTGGTGGCAGGTGGCCCCCAGACATCCCAGCACCATCTGAGCTCCTCGGAGAGGTGGGGAGCCCCCTGGGCTGGGCACTGGGTGAGGGGAGGTGGGGGCTCCTTTGTACCTCACCCAGCTTCTCTTCCAGGGAGGGTCCAGGGTACCACTGGGGGCCTGACAGGAAGGGGAAATGGGGACATTGGCATTCCATTGTGGGTGCACCTCACACCCTCCCCTTCTTAACCCATCACCAGCCTCCTAGTGTCCTGCTTCCCCACCTCTCTCCAAGGTAAGCAACACCCACAGTTCATTTTGATAACCTTTCACTACAGTGGGGTAAAGTTAGACTAGAGGGGCGGCAGGAGGAATACCACAGAGGTGTTTCAGTGTGACACGGTGGCACCGGACAGTACAGCCATGGGATGCTGAAAGCAGGGCAGAATCCAGAAGGGTTAGCTCTGAGCCCAACTGTGTAGACGGGGCTTGGAGAAAGGGGAGCCAAGGGTGTTGAACAGCTTCTCTGTGGTGGCAATGGCAGGGAGCAGGGGTCAGTCGGCTGGGAGCCCACTTTGAATTTGACCTCTCAGCCATTCCTCATCCCTAAAGCAAGCTTCTCACTGCAGCCTTTGGGAGTGGGGTTCCTACTAAAGGCAGAACCGCGCCCCCACCTGGACAACCTTAGCATCACATTCTTCACCCACCCACCCCACAGTGACTCTCAGCTTACGAGAGGAGGGGATCCTCTAAATGGGCCCTCGAGTCTCTGTGGACAGCTGGAGCCTGAACTATAACCCACTGGGAGCTTCAGCTACATTCCAGGCCCTCTCTCGCTGGGGCTCCATATCCCTAGGGCCAGATTCTCACTCATCTCGGGAGCCTCGGGGTTGAAGGGGAGGCAGAAAGGGAAGCGCCCCAGCTGGAAAATTAGAGAAGCTGGGGCAGGAAAAAGAGATCATGGATGAGCAAGGCACCGAGTCCCCTGTGGATCTCCTTCCCCCAGCCCAGCCAGATAGAGAACCTTCCTTTTATAAATGACCCTCCAACATCAGAAATCTCTGCCCATGGAGAGGAACAGGGTCTAGCAGGGGCCTCAATGCCAGCCAGGACTGAGTGCAAACCCCAGAGCTGCCTCTTGGTGGTTCTGTGACATTTAACAAGTCACCTCATCTCTCTGAGACTCAGTTTCCTCATCTGCCAAATGGGAATAAAATACTCATCTTGTAGGGCTGTTGCAAGGGCTTGATAGGATCATGCTGGTCAATAAAGAATCCAACACAAGGCCTGGCTTCGAGCTAGAATGCAAAACATGATGCTTCCCAGCGGCATCAACCTGCATCCTCTCCCTGCGGCTTTCACGTCTGCCCATGCTCCCTACCGGTGGCTTTGTGACTTCAGTCTCAGAGACCGAAAGGCATGACTTGTGAAGAACACCCACAGCGACCTCACTGCATGTACCCTTACCCCTTGACCCACAGTTGGCATACCTGATGGGCTGGGGATGGGGCTGGACACTTGGCGTGACTCTGGTGGAGCCCTGGGAAAGAGAGAAGAGAAGTAGCATTAGGGAGGAGGCCAGCAGGACAGCAAGACTGCAGCAGAGAGCTGTCCATGGGAGCAGTCAGGACCACGGGCAAACAGATTCTCCTCTCCTACCTCTGCCAGCGTTCCAGCCCAGGCACCCTAAAGCCCCAGCAACACAGCAACCCAAAGCCAAAAGCAATTAATGCCAATCCCACATGAGTGTGCCTGTGTGCTTGCGAGCCTCCCTAGGGGAAGGCTTTCCTTTCCCAGACAAGGAGGAAATCCCAAATGCTGAGAAATGCATCACACCTGCTATCTCCGCTGAGTCCACGCTCAATAAAACTGTCACTAAACTGATGGAAACCCATTTCACCTTGATTCGCTGGACATTGGAATAGCAACCCCAAGTGGAGAATAGAGATCGCAAGCATGAAAGAAGGAAAGATGAGCGTGCTGGCCACCCTCTGCCCAGCTCTGAACATTTCTCCTCCGACCACCAGCAGCCCACACGCCTCTCTCCTTTAAAGCAGCAACACTGGCTCATTCTATCAAAAGTTTTGAGACAAGAAGAAATCAGGCATGGTTGGCAGTAACCAAGACCAGTGCTAGGCAGCAAATCACACTCCTAAGGACCCACTGCCCAGCATCTGTCACCGCCCCCCATTCACTCGCTCCCCATCCCAGGGTTATCAACTTGAACAAAATTAGGCAAAGGAACCCAAGTTGGTGTCCAAAATATCCCAGGACATCCCAATGGCTCAGTGATGAAAGCACAGGGTCAGAGTCCCACAGCATCCTGCTGGGCAGCCTTGCATTCCTTAACGCTCTGAGCCTCTGTAATGTCACGTGTAAGACGGGACAATCCTTATGAGGTTGTTTGAAGATTAAGAAGAACTATGCCCAGAAGGCACTTAGATGTTGTTACCGTTATTACATCAAGGACAATTAAAAAGAGAGTCAGAGATATAACCAAACATTCACCTCTACAGAAAATCAAAATCCAACATCACCAGCTGCCACCCATCCTTTCAGCCACCTCACTTGACGCAAATCAGACACCAACTGGTAGATTCCCAGACTCAGGCAGAGCTCTCTGAGCCCACTGGCACCTTCCAAACATCCCTGAGACTCCCCAAAACCAGCCTTTCCTGACCACCAATACGCATCCACGTCTTGGAGGAGGCAGGACCACAATCCCACCAAGGAGAGGAGAAACCAAGGCCACAGTAACTCACCCCCACAGTGATGACCGGCAGGATTCACCTTGACTTTGGGCTGGACCACTGGGGCCGCAAGAAGAGAAGCCCCCTTCAGCCCTCTCCAGGTCCAGCAGCGCCTACGAGGCAGGGGTGGCTGGGCTCCATGGCCCAGCTCCCAGCTGAGCCCAAAGTCAGGGCAGCCCCACTAAGAGGAGGCCCCTCCATCCAGCCTCCCGTAAGAAGGCTGTGGCCAGAGTCCCCTCCGCCTGGGCTGCCGCCCAGCTCTGAACAGCTCAGCCTTGGAGGCAGCAGCAGGAGGAAACAGCCAAGTGGGACTGTCGGGGCGGAAGGTTTCTCTGTCTCCGCAGCTCTCCTGGCCCTGAGGACTCGGGTTTGCATGAGTCAGGCGTGGGGGGTTGGGGGCGGGCGGTAAGGAGGGGTTGAGTTGTGTTCGGTTTTCAAGACCCAAACCGGGCTGTTCCAAAACTACCCACCCAGAGGAACGCAGAAACCCCACACTTCATCCGTCTCCGTTTCACTGGCCCCTGATGAGGAGCCGCTGAACCTCCCCAGGCCCTAGGCCCCGCTCCAGGCCCCAGGGCCACCCTGCTATAAATAGCCCCTCGGGTTCCGTCTGCTGCTGATCCATAGCCCTGTTTGGAGGAGGCCACCACAGCTGCTTCTAACAACTGGAAGCCACAACCAGAGCCAAGGCTGGAGGTGTGGCCAGGACCACAGGGCCAGGCCCAGGGAGCTGCAGGGAGACAATGGGATATTGAGCTGGGCTTGGCAAGGGGACGGGGGAGCTGAGGGGAGCCGGGAGCCTCCACAGGCGCAGGGGTAAGGAGGATGAGCAGGGCCGGAGAGCCAGCTCCCGTTTCTCCACCCCCCTTCCCAATGTTACAACATTCCACATTCCTCAGCCTCCCCACCCCAAAAAAGCCAGGGAAGATAAATAAAAACTTGGCCCTAACAGAGTCTGGCCATGCCGCCTCCAGAGGTGATAAGACAAAGTCCAAGCCGGCTCTGCTCTGCTGGGCCAGCCAGGGAAGGGGAGACGGGAGGAAGCTGCCTTGGACAGTGACCCCAGCGTGGAGGACAGGGACAAACAGCTGGACGGTCATCCCCTGATGAATCACTGGGCCGCCTTCTAACTGACAGGGCTTCCTGTTTTCTGCAAAGTTTTCGGGCATGTGACGCTCACTGGCAGAAAGCAGACTTGCACAGGTAACCTGTCTGAGTGCTGGTGGACACAGAGTCACAGGGAGAACAGAGAACCACAAAAGGGCTGGGGGGCAGGGAGGGGGATGTGAGCAACATAAAACGCTTCAAGAAACACAGTGACCTCACACACACAGGGCTGGAGACAGCCTTCCGCTGCATGCCTCATTACACAGGCCTTTTTCAAGAGGGATGCAGTCCCCTCTCCTCCCCATCATTGCATGCATTCCCTCATGCAATGAACTTCATTGAGTCCACTGGCTGTGCATGAGGCCCCCGACCTCAGAGAGCTTATATTCTGCAAAGGAAGATACTCATCCACGCAGCCAGTGTGAGAAGCAGCCGCTTGGTCTCATTGACCAATATGTAAAATGGGTACAACACAATCGCATGTAATTGACCCGTTCCACTTAGAGCCTCTGGGAGAAACTACCGGAGGGCTTTACAGAGTACTCCAAAGATTTTATTTTATAAAGAAAACTAGCTCTCTGTCTGCCCGTAATCCCATTCTTTCCCTCTCCAAGACTTTCAAAGCCCTTTACCCACATGGTTTGAACTTCCTCCCTGGCCCTCCCAAGACAGGGATCAATAAAAGGACTTTTGATCCAGCTCCCTAGGAAACAAGTCTCTCCTTTGCTTACAGGACACTGTGTAAGGAAATTCCACAGCCTTCCCCAAACGGTGTCTTACTTCTCTTACTATCAGGCAGTTCCTCCTGGTATCTAACCCTCACCCTTCCTGCTGCAGATTAGGCCAACTCTGTTGGCCTTAGTCCTCACTGCAGGTGAGAGCTGCTGACCACCGATCAGACACTCCTGAGCAGCTCAAGATCTATGACCCTCGGCTCCGTTTTTTGCTCTCTTCCTCTCCCACCACCACGCAGCAAGAGTGGGAACCCCAGGATCTGGGCGGGGTTGGTTTGGAGCAATGACTGTGTGGGAAGAGTCTTGCCTTCCTTTGAGGTCCACAGACCAAACACAACAGCTCTGGACCAAAAGAAAAGCTGTTTCCTGAGCCCAAGTCCCCAGGGGGCACAGTTGGGAGGAGGGTCTGGAAGCAACGCCAGGGGCCATGTCAAGCAGCCAGAGATCGGTGACCAATCTACGTCAAGGGCCCTTCCCCATCCCTATGTCTCCTCTGGGGGCTGTAACCATCCCCTCCCCTCCGCACCAGCCCCTCCAGCCACACCCCTTCCTCTCTCCTTCCTGCCCACCAGCCTGGATTTTTCCAAAACAAAGTGCGACACAGCACACCATCCACAAACGCTGCTACACACCAACCCCGTCAGAGGAAAACAGCCATTCCTGCCCTGTGAGTCCTGGGCGGCAGGCCAGAGACAGGAAAGCAGCTCAACAAACAGGCACATTATTATCACAGCAGCAGGCCCAGGGCAGCAACCATGCTGCCCTGAAAAGTGGTCTCCTCACCCCGGGCAGACGGCAGGAAAGACCTGTGGATGGGCAGGGGACCGACTCGGTGACCCGGGGATCACTCAGCCCGGGACAGGTGTTTGGGAACCTCAGGAGAGGTTTTCTCTCCTCCTCTGCAGTATCCAGATCATTCTGGAATCTGCTCACTCGCTTAGTCTTTCATGAACAACTTTAGATGAATGAGAGCAAAACTCATCATGTCCCTTCTCCCATATCCAGACAAGACGGCACCCTTACCCACTGCTGACACACACAGACACACACACTTTCATCCCAGATCAACAGAACTTTTTCCTTAAAAAAAAAAAAAAGAAAAAACCACACACCCCTAATCCCAACTAAACAGCAATCTCTTTCTCTCCCAGGATCAAGGTCACACATATCCTCGTGTCAAAAAGTTCTTCATGATGTCTGACTTCAGTCTCTTTTGCTGCAGCTTTACCTTGTAAAATCTGTCTGGCCGAGGCTGGGGTTGTGGGGAGCAACTGCTCTAGGATTCAGCTTATAAGAGTGTCCAGATCATTGGCTAAATGGCTTGGTTCACACGCTGTCACCCTGTCCCTTGGCCAAGGATCAAGAGTCCTGGAAACACCAGATCCAGGCAGCCATCCTGGGATGGGATGGAGAAGACGTTTATTGAGTCAGTGAACCCCTCCAAGCCTCTGTTTCCTCAACTATAAAATGGGGTCTCAGCATCTGCCACAGTGGGATGTCATGAGGATCAAAAAAAGACCCAGCCCAGCTCCTGGCCCTTAGCCAAAATAACAGTAAGAAGAATGGCTCCCATTTTTATTGAGCACATATTATACACTTTGTGTACATTAAGGTAGTTAATCCTTAGTAGTAGGTACACAAAAATTAATTTCTTCCCTGCACCCCAGCCCCAGAAACATCACAAACCGGACAAGGGTCCCACACCAGCATGGGTACTCCGTGCCCACAGGACCCGTGCATACCTTGAACAGAGCCTTCCCCACTAATTTGAGAGGCATTGTCCTGCTCCTCCTGGAGGGGCTCTGTGTAGCCCCTGGGACACCTCCGCCTCGCAGGGCTGGCTGTGCAGGGCTGCCCCTGGGCAATGTGGCAGCGGCGGCAGGCTCACCACAGAAGTGTGGCTGCCCGCGGGAGCCCAGTACCTTCCTTTGAGGCCCTCCCTGCCGTGGGTCAGGCAGCTGTCAGATGATAGGGCCTCATGCCATCAACAGCTCCCCCCGTGCCAACCGCCAAAACCACTCCCTGTTCCTCTGCAGATCAGGGCAGGCGAGGATGGAGAGGCCAGCAGAGGGGCAAACTGTCAGAGAAGGGCGGGGAAGAAAGAGAAAGGCCCAACTTGGCCGGGCCTCTGCCCCTGGGGTTGTGAAGACGAGCCCAGACACGAGCACAGCTGGAAGCGGGGTCCCGGAAGAGCTCCTCTTGCCTTCCTTGAGGTCCTTCCACGTAAGGAATTTGCCCATCACCCTCCACCAAAACCGCAGGGCAGGAGGAGTCCTGCGAGATCAACCATCTTCCAGCTTCCTCCTGAACCAGCAGCATTTAGGACATTTTCAAAGCCTCCTCTCTCCAGAGAAGCAGAGCCTGCGATTCCCTCTAAGATCCCGGGAGTCTCTCTTCATCTCCGCCCTTAGTTCCTCCTGCTGCGGCGTTGCCCCTTCCCCTGGTCCTTACCTTGGTGACTGCTCACCACCCAGCCAGGCCTCACACAGCACAGCAGGCCCCTTCTCTTCTTCCTCCCACCCTGCAGCACTGAGTCCACCTAAGTGATGGCAAATGAGCTCCGGATCCAGCTGAGCTGGAGGCTGAAGCTAAGATTGGGATCTAGTACCCAAGTAATGGGGCCTGCTTACCCTCCCAGCCCCTCTCCTGGCTCAGTAATTGAGCTGAGCAACCCCTGCCTGCCCTTCTGGAAAGCGGGCCTTAAGGAGAGGCCCCACCAAACAAAAGTGTGAGACATGGTCCACCCCGCACCTCAGGCACCAGGGACCCGGCCACATCTTTGTCCTCCTCCTGCCTATACTGACCTCTTCCTCAAGGCTTTTCCGTGTGCTTCCACCCCGGAAGGCTCCTTCTCCCTGGAGACAAAGAAAAGGCAGTCAGAGAGGGGAATCAAGGAAAGTCACCAAAAGTTACCAGGTCTTTATCCAGTTGGGTGTAGCAGTGGTGGGGGGTGGGGGCTTGGCAGAAGGGCCTGGCAAGGGGCTCGGCTGTTTGCGTAGAATCTTTTTGTCCACTAAAGGCTCCTCAGAGCTAATCACACCCTCCATTTGTGTCTCCTGACCTCTCCTGGGGGACATTATTACTATTCCCATTTTGCAGATGAGGAAACTGAGGCACAGGCAGGCTCATGACTTGCCTACAGTCACACAAATAGAACCTTGGAGTAGTTAGGCTGTAAACCCAAGTCCTCAGTCTCCAAGCCCATTATTCCACGCTGGCCACGGCCAAGAGATGCCTCTCAGCTGTCAGCCTCAGTTTTCCCTCCGCAGGACCCACTCACTTCCTTCCCTGCCTCCTCCACGCAGCCTTGAGGAAAGTGTCTCTCTGCTAAGTCAGGGAGATGGGTTTGGAAAGATCTGCCTGGCTTTCTCACATTCTACATATTTAATAAAGAAGTCCACATTTAACCACTGGCCTCTCCCTCTCCCCCAGCCTAGTTCCTCTACAGTCCATTTCCAGACACACAAGGGGATGGTCAGATGTCCGGCTCCCAACATCATCCATGTCCCCACCCTTCCCTCAAGTTCCCCAAATCTACTCCAGAAGAGTGTCCCCAAACACATCTGTTCACTTTCCTCCCAATCCTCCTTCTGCTTTCCGGCCACCCCGCCGCCCCACCCCCCGCCGTCACTCACCGTGTCCACTACATTCTTTGGAGCGCTCTCAGTGTTGACGGGCTGTGGGCAGAAGGAGAAACAGCATGAGGCCTCAGGGCAAACCTCCCCAGGTTGGCTCTCTCCCCAGGGCCGGTGGCTGTGATGGGCAGAAGGCGTCCTGAGACAGGGCGATGGCACCAGCCAAGACTCAGACAGATGCGCTGACCCCAAGCTTGGGGGGCAGAGTTTGGAAAATGACAAACTACTACTCGAACCATCCAGCTGGACACACCTCACCAGGGCCAATAACTCAGACAGCCAAAAAGGAGCAAGGAGCAAGTAAGTTACTCTTGTTCCCACACACCAGGCAAGTGCACCTACACTGACCGTTTCATTTATTCACAAGAACTCAGTGAGGCAGCTACATTACTAGCTTTGAGCCCCACTTTACAAATAAGGAGAAATTAGATGAGTGGCCCAAAGTCACCTACTACAAAGAGGGACAACGGGTTAGAACCCCATCTTCGGTCTCTACACTTCGTGCTCTGTATCAAACTGCAGCAACCCTGGGTGAGGGGCCTGCCAGCGTCCTCTCTTCAGTGGCCTTTCAAGGGCCACCCCCACCAGTGGCCCAGCCCCCTCACAGAGCTGTTTTCATGCCCAAAAGCTCTGCTCCATCCAGACCCCTTGCTATTCCCACATCCAAGCCTTTGTTTGTAGAACTGCTTCCTCTCTTTTCCTCCTCCATGAAGCCCTCCCTGAACCCCCCCGCAAGAGGGGGCTCTCTCTCACACCGTGGACCTCCAGGATCTGTGCCACTTATTTGGTCTTCAGGGTATGAATAATCTCATCATGGGAAGATGTCTAATTCTCCAACTATTGTTTTACTTACGACTCTTATGCGCCCTGCCTCTGAAACAGAGTCAAAGCAGCATTTTACCAACTCAGTTGCCATGTCCCTCATGCTGGGTTTATGTGGAGCGGACCATCAGTAAACGCCTGTGGACTGGGCTGTCCCTCACCCCAGTGCCATCCTTCCCTTGCTCAGACCAACAGAATTGCTTCCTACTAAAGGCATCCTGAAACATGAGCTCCTCAGACTCCCGATCACCAGAGAGAAACTCCCCGTGCCAGGGCCACCTCCTGGCCACAGTCTCCAGGCCTCTGTTCCCAGCTCAGTTAGAAGGGCCCTTGAGTCCTACAAAGAGGCGTGAGCACAGCTGTCAAGGTCATGGAAACAAGCCTTTGCCGAGATGAGTGTAGACCAGGTTAAGATAGTGCGTTTCAAAATAAGGAGCATCCGCCCAATCCCATCCCTGGGACCTAAGGGTGAGCTGCTCATGTCTGAAGACAGGGGGATAGACAGAATGACCTCAAAGGCCCTGGTATCTGGGAGGAGAAGTGGGCCAAGATGGGCATGGAGGAAGGAAGTGGGCTGAGCCAAAGGCAGTCATGCTCTTTATGAAAGGGGCCCATACTTCACCCCTCCTGCCGGGAAGACGGGAGGCTGACGCCAAAACTTCTCTCCAGGTGGGTGAAACCTCTTGTGTAGTTCAGGGTCAAGGCAGCTTGGGATGGTTGAGGGAGGACAGGGTCCAGAACAGAGTAGGAGGTGGGGAGGCACATCAGCCAGCCTCCCTCAGCCCCCCTAGGCTGGCCCACCTGGAGTCTGAGGATGGCTCTGGAAGAAGAGTAAAGATGCCACATTCTGCCCCTTCCCAGCCCCATCCTAATCCTCACCCAGCTGCCCCCAGACTCCACAATCCTGAGCCACAGGCCACTGGGCAGGGGGAAAATGAGCCTCCCGGAAATCCCTGGGGATCCCTGCCCCAGACTGAGCCCTAGGAGCTACCTGACAACTGGGACCAGGGTCTCCCCCAGCCTCCAACCACCACCTAGCCGCACCCAGGGGAGTTCTCTGAAACAGTGCCAGCCCACCCCAGCCCTCTGACCACACCCTGCCGCCTGTCTCTTCTGGTCCAGGGTTCTAGGATGCTCAGGTGGAGACCCCTCGGCGGGGCAGGGCAGCCCAATTGCCTCCTCTTGGAGCTGCTCTGGCCTCCTGTGGGGAGGAGAAGGCCTGCAGGAACCTTCTGTGCGCAGAGTCTACACACCACAACTGAGATCTGAACCCAGATCTCCCAGGTCCAAAACCCTCCCTCTTCACAGTCACCAGCCTCCCTAGATAGGGGGGGTCAGAAAGACAGAAGTTAGGTGGGATGGAGAAACTGGAGACAGAGTACCTGTCCCAGGCCCATTACAAGCCCTTAAGAGCTCCTCACCCTGCTCTGGGGAGTCTCCCAAGAGACCCCAACTCTGGGCAGAGCAGAGTGAGAGCCGGGGGTCTCAAATTTCCAATCACCTGGAGGACTGTTGACAGACACATGTATAGCTGGGCCCTCCCTACCAGGTGGGATCCAGCAGAGGATGGAGGGACCTGAAAATGTGCATTTCTAACAGGTTTCCGGGTCCAGGGATGACATTTTGAAAACCACTAGCCTAAGCCAAAAGCATTGGCTACAGATGGCCAGGCCTTGTCCTGACTCCCTCTGCTACCAATTCTGTGACCTTAGGTAGGTCACTTTGTCCTTGCTGCTCTTTGGCAAGACTGCAAGGCCTTATTTTGTGAGAAGCAAGTGAGATGAAGCACAGAAAGCACTTAGAAGAGGGCCTGACACTTAGGATGCTCTCAGTAAATGGGAGCTGTTATTTATCATCTCCACCCGCACACGCCCAGGGCCAGGCCCTCTCCCAGACACCCCACCCCACCCTGCCCCACCTTGACCCTCCTGCCCCGCCCCTCCTGGGTCTGGCACAGTGCAGACCAAGGAGTCAATATTAGAAACCACAGGCCTCAGCAGTGCAAAAGAAACTTCTCTCCCTGCCAGCAATCATCTGAGCACCAGCCCCTCAGCCCCCATCCCTTCCTCGTGCCAGCTGGAGGCCGGCCATCAGATGCTTGCCTTCAATGTACTGGTGGTGAGGATTCTGAAGAACTAAAAATTTCCAAAAACCCCTTCGGACTTAAACACCCAGTGTTTTCCTGCAGAGTTTGCAAACACAGCCCAGCCTGCAAGCTGCACTCCCCGCCCCTCCCCTCCACCCCAGTCCTCCTGGGATTGAAGTCCTGCTTCTCTGTTTCCCAGGCACTGCCAGCTCTGGGGCTACTGGGAAAGAGAACTGGTAACAGGAGGGCCAGGTTTGGGGGGGTCTCCCCTGAGGTCACCCCCACCCCAGGCCCTGCAGGGAGGTTTGGGTATGCTCCAGGGAAGCTCCCAGACCATCAGGGCTGTGGTTTCCTGAGGCCACAGTCCCAGAGCTCAATGGCTGGCAGAGACCCACTAGGCCTCGGCTGTCACCCTACCTTCAGCACACAACACACACACACACACACACACACACACACACACACACACACACACACCCCATCCTTGCACACCACTCCTCAGAACATCAGCTCTGAGGGGAAACTCAGACACCAGCTGCTCCCTCCCCATTTCACAGATGGGGAAACTGAGGTGCAGAGAGGTGTAGGTATAACCCGTCCAGCCTCGCACAGTGCGGTTCATGGCAGACTCAGGCTGGCACCCAGTAAAGCCCACCAATGAGCTCGTTCACTGACCCCCCAGCCTGTCCCCAGCCAGCCTGCAGGCAGGGTTAGTTGGGTAGCTCCTGGCAGTCTCTGCTCTTCCTCCACACACAGGCTCAGCTGCAGAAAGACAAAGAAGATGAAGCCCAAACAAGGATGGCACCCCCCCGCCAGGCCCCACCCACTGCCCAATCCCAAGACAAACTCTGGATCTTAAGGACCTCGGACTTTCCAGAGCTGAGGGCAGCTGACTCACTGCGCCGCTAGGGTCTTCCAGAATGCCCCAGCCCCTAGGCAGGACAACTCAAATCCAGCTCAAGGTTTGGACCTGGTGCCACTTGACAGCAAGGCTTTGCTCTCCATGGATCTTTCTGCTCTAGAGTCTCAAACCGGGGAGTCTGCAGCAAGGCAGGGACCAGACTCAGACTTTCAGGGCAAAAAATTTAAGGAGGCATTCAGCGTCAGGGTGCGCAACCCTGAGAGTGATACCCCCTCCAATTTTGCACCCTAGGGTCCCCATTTGCCTTACCTCTTCCTTGCCCTGGTCTGCAGGTGCCTTTTCATAATGTTACTGCAATCATAATAATTACTCAACAGGTACTAATGATGCCCTGGGCTTAATATAGGCCTCTTCGCTTTCATGATCATCAGTCCTCATAATGCTCACAGGGTTACCCCATTTTACAGGTGAGGAAACTGAGGGGCCAAGAAATTAAATAACATGGCCAAGATTACACAGCTGGCAGGTAGGAGAGCTGGTTTTGCTCCTTACATCCCCCTCATGCTGTCTCCTCTCCTGGCCATGACCTTCAATTCCACTTACTCTTAATCAACTGCCCTCCTATTGGGAACAAGCTTTCTGCAGCTTAAAGACTAATTGTCTCAGGTCCCCAGGAGGAAGAGACTTCTTCAATACACCTCCAGAGGAAGAGGAGGAAACAGGCTGCAGTAGGAGAGACTGGAGTCGGACACCAGAGAGAGCTTCCTGAATGTGAGGGGTTGTGAACCGCAGGGTGGATAAGGGAAGCTGCACATCCTTTCCTCGATTTTTTTTTTCCAAAAAAAGATACGCCTGCCTTCTCCATGCATACCCACCCCCAATGGTGTGGGCCCGAGGAGGGGCTGTTCTGTGGAGGTTGGGGTGGCTGGGATGAGAGCTGGAGGTTCACACGGTGGGACACTTTGGTAGCCTGCAGGGAGGGTGGGCTGGGGGGAAAAAATGTATCTGTGGGCTGCTGTTTTGGAGGAAGGAAAAGGCAGAGGGCCATAGCAGGTGGGCGGAGGTGCCCAAGCCCTGGACTGGGGGGAGGGGGGCCAGCGCAGAATGCGGACTCAGCCTCCGGAGGAACATTCCGTCCAGAAATTCCTCACACCCTCCCCCCTTCCACCTCTCCAGCTCTCCCTACTCTTGCCCCCTGGGAGGCCTGGAATCCAGGCAGTTTTTCAGGCCAAAAAAGACCCCATGACATCACAGCAACTGCCATGAGGGACTTGAACTATGAGGTCAGGGCAGCGCTGCCTATCAGAAGGGGAAGGGCACTGGTGGTGGGGCTGGTGGGGGCTGGGATGTCCTCTGTCCCAGGACCCAGAGCACGTTATTCCAGGCTCACTTGTTCCCAAAATAGAACCCTAAACAAATGAAGAGAGAAGACTGAAAGCAACAAGGAAGGGCAGGGAAGGGCAGGGAAGCTCCATTTATGGGGCACTTAGAGGGAGCATGGCCAGCAGGCACATCACAGACCGACCCCACAGCCAGCGGGGGTCGGGGGACCAGCAACGTGGTAATAACAAAAACACGTGCAGCAGGGGCAGCAGAGGGGCACTTTGAATCCCTCTTGGCAAATGAGGAAACATTTTCCAGGGAGATTAGCCAGCTCCATACTAGCTCAGATCTACACCTCAAAGTCCATGTTCACTCCTCACCCCATGTGATTTCCCACATCCCAGAAGCTGGAGCATCACCACGGAGGGCAAGGGGCTAGAGGGAGGGCAGCAGCAGCCTGCACCCCATGAATGTTTGGATGAAGTTGCTCCAGGGGCCACATCCTTTCCCGGGCAGGCTGAAGCCACCAGAGTGAAAAAACAGGCTGGATGTGATTAAATGGAATGTGATGCCTGATTTTCCCTGCACCCCCAGGGAGAGGCCTGGGCAAGCCCACTCCTGTCCTCAGCTCCCCACTCAAATCACCCCAAGGGACCCAGCACCCAACTCCCGGCTGCTGAAGCTGGGTAACTTTGGACCCCCACCCCCCCCACCCTGTCCTGCTCACACACGCCCACCAGGCTGGTCTTGAGCCAGGCTGGAATATTTCTCGCCCCCTCCTGCCACACTCCCCACGAACGCTGTTCCACCCCTCAGCCAGGGCCCTGGGAGTCTGTGCTTCCTGGACCCTTCCTCCACGCCCCTCTGTCTGCCCTTGCCCAAATCCTCCACCCAACACTGAGCACCTGCACCAGCCTCATCTGGTCCCCCTGGCCCGTCTCCTGGCAAACCTCTCGCCACCAAGCCACACCCCACAGCTGGCAGCAGACTCCCGCTCTCAAACCCCACTTTGGGTCACTTTCCCACTCAAGGACCCACAATGGCCCTTAACGTGTGGTTCACTGAGTTCAAGTTCCCCAACCCGGCTTCTGGATTCCTCCCTTATCTGGCCCCTCTTTCCTCGGGTGGACTCCACTGCCCTCTCCCTTCCTCTACTGGCAGGCTCTGCCCCCATCTCTTCACTGCCCACCACCGTGCCACGCTGCCTCCCGCCTCCATTCTCACTCTCTGTCTATTCTCACCAGCACTCAGCCACGGCCACCAAGGTGAACAAGATTTCCTGGCACCCTCTTCCCCCTAGCAAGGGCTCTGCATTTGCTCTGGCCCCATCAGACTTGATAATTTGTCCCAGGCCCTACCCCATCTCTGTTTCAGCTCTGCCACCTTCGGGAAGGCCCTCTTTCCTTCCCTCCTCTCTTCCATTTGCTCAGATCTTAAACTGGACTTGGAAGAGGAGGCAGACGCCTCAACCAGCATAGCACAGATGGATTGCTGCCCTCCCTGGACCCCAAGGCTGCCTCTTGTCAGAACCCCCGAGTCGGGCACTAATTCATTTCCACAATAGAGTTCTCTCTCTCTTCCCCACTGAACAGGGTCCCCAGAGGATCCCCCTTCACCCAACTGGAGCTTCTCCCAGTGGGGATCAAAGGAAAGGTGGTCAGCACATTCATGCAACCATATCCCTCCATAGCCCCGCCTAAGGGCAGGGCCTCAGAGGGCCCTGAGGACTCCACCCAAGCACCTCCTAGAGAGAGGACCTCCCATCTGCATCCTAATAGGCATCAGTGAGTATGATGTGTTCCAGTGACAGACAGCACCGATGGGCCATTGTAGGTGTTAGAAAATTCTCCTTTACATCCATGTCTCCTCCTCTTCATGAGAACCTCCACCTACAAGGTTCGACTTTGGAGAGCCACACGAAGTAAGCCAGGGTGTCCTTCAACACACTCACTCCCATTCTGAGCCTGCCTTTACTCTCCCTCTCCGAACTAAGCAGCCTAGGAGGTGCACAGATTGGGGTTTCCAGCTTCCCTCATCACTCTGGGAATCCTATTTGGAATGCAGTGCTCAGAGTTTGCCTTCTCCTTTGAGAGTCAAGTCTCTCTTGGGCTCATCTCTCCTGACATTGCTCCACTTTCCAGAATCTCCCAAAGATGGCTACCCAGGGGCTCAGTGCCCTTGGATGAAACACATAAGGGCTGGGAGTTCAAATGAACTAAAGCAAATGCTGGCCACTCTCCCTGATGGACAGCAAGACGGCAGCACGGGGGCTAAAGGGCTCTACGTGCTTCTCTGCCAACCTCCTCACCCCAGATCTGATACAGGTGCACCTTGAGAAAGTCATTTGAAAATCTCAGGGCCACCACCTCATGCCCATTAGAATGGCTACTACTAAAAATTAAATTAAAGAAAAACATAAAATAAAACAGTATGAGGGAGGATGTGGAGAAATTAGAACTTTTGTGCACTACTGGTGGGTATATAAAGTGGTACGACCACTATGGAAAACAGTATGGTGATTCCTCCAAAAAAAAAATCAAAAACAGAATTACTATATAGTCCAGCAGTTCCACGTCTGGGTACATACCCAAAAGAACTGAAAGCAGGGACTTGAAGAGATATTTATACACCTATGATCATAGCAGCATTATTCACAGTGACTAACATGTGGAAATAACCCAAGTGTCCATTGACAGGTGAATGAATAAGTGAAATGTGGCATATATACACAATGGAATATTATGCAGCCTTTAAAAGGAAGGACATTCTGACACAAGCTACAACATGGGTGAATATTGAGGTTTCATCCTTGAGCATCCTTACGCTAAGTGAAACAAACCACAATTTTAAAAATGGATTAGAGTAGAAAAGAAATCTCAAGGCCTTAGTTTCCTCACCTGAGAAAGAGCAGGATTTGACTAGATAGCATCTAATCCTCTCAATCCTGTGGTTCCGTGCCCACTGCATCCTCACCTGCCTTCCAGAAGCCCCGGTACTTGGTAGAAAAGAACCCTGCAGCTCCAGCCTGAAAACAGTGCCTGGCACAAGGTAGGCACTCAGAAAACGTTTGTTGGTAGGGTGGATGGCAGAGAGATAGATGGATAGACCCTCCCCAAAATCCCAGGCCCGCTGGTAAACAGAGAAGCTAGCTAGATGGACTCACGGCTGGTACTGTTTAGAATAAGAAATGCAGGGGAAGTCTGCCTGGCAACATCAGGTATTTACATCAGCAGCAAGCACCAAGGGTACTGGGGAGAAAGCAGATTCAGGAATACAAACCCCACTCCTGCCCCAGCCCCAGCCACTGTGTGTGACTGCAAACCAGTCTGGCCTTTCTGAGCTCCAGTTTGCTCCTCTCCCTAAGGATGGATTTAGATCTCTGCCGAAGTCACTGTGGGCTTGAGTGGCCCAGTGTCAGGGGACAGGCTCAGAAGACCACAGCTGCTGTGCAAGCCAGTCACGTCTGTCATGATCACGGTCATGAGTGTGGACCCTGGCGCCCAGCCACTGAGTCGAAATCCCAGCTCCCCATTTGAATAACTCTGTGGCCTTAAGCCTCATCTGTGTTCCCCATCTGAGACACCCCCACACACATTGCCTTGTCTTGAAGAATAAATGAGTTTACTTTTGTAAAGCATTCAGAACAGAGGTCTGCAAAGAGAAAGTTCTAGACAAGAATTAACTTCTCACTGTTGCTCTGATTACTACTATAGAGGAAATCAACCTAGCATTCCCATTTCCCCATTCACCTCCCCGCTGCACTCTCCACCCCGACCTGTGATTCGATGGGATTCACTCCATAGGACGTTTCAAGCACCACGGGGCTGGCCTTCGGAGGAGAAGCAGCGCCCACACATTCTCCCTTAGCCCAGGTCTCCTGGTGCCAGACCACGCGTGCAGGAGGGCTCACATCTGACCAACCTTGGTGGCCTGGCCACTTCTGGCCATCACCCTCTGGAAATTCCTTTTGACTCTTATTTTTTAGATGTTAAGAAAAGCTGCTTCAGCTCTTTCCAAGGATCAGGACCGTCCATGGCAAACATGCCCTCTCCCCTTTCCATCCTGCCCCAACACGTGGACCCCACAGGAGGCAGGTGACCCTTCTACCCAAGGGCTTGGGCAACATCTGTCGAGTAAGACAAAAACACTGGTTGAAGATTAAGCCACTGTGCCCTGGCTGGCCTGGCACAGGCCGGAAGATGTGTTTGGCCGGCAGGGCCCAGAGGCTGGCAGAAATCCCGTGCCCAGGGATGAGCGGTCCGATTCCAGGGGGGTAGGATTGAAGCAAGATGGGTGAGAGGGAGAGCTGGAGGCATGGACAAAACAGGACAAGCAGGCAGACACACAGTGTGAGGCAAGAGGGAGGGGGCGGGGAGGCCAGAGACCAGCCCTGCAGAGGCTGAAGGGCAGGCAGCGAAGGCAAAAGGAAGGAAAAATACAACCCGCCCTTTCCTCCCTCTTGTGAACCTGCTCAAAGCACTTGCCTGCCTGCCTGCCGTGAGGAAACAGGTGCTCAGCGCTCTCTGGGGGAAGCCAAACTTTCTCCCAGCTTCCCCTGGGCCACTTTCCCTCCCCGGGGAAGGCAGCAGAGTTTCCAACTGGAGACTGGCCCCCATCACATCCCCCACCGCCCACCAGTAGGGACTAAGAGCAACAGCAGTCCTGTCTATTGAGTACCTAATCTGTGCCAGGCATCTGGCTGAAGGTCCTCTTCCAGCCACTCAATAACATGAATTGAGCACCAACTGTGTGCCAGACAGTGGGGATACAGCAATGAACACAAAGGATAAAAAAAACTTCTTGTATCAGAGTTTACATGCTGGTGTGGGGGAGCCTTTTAAACAAGATAAGCAAGTATGATGGTGATACATGTTAAGGGGCAAAAAAAGCCCGAGTAGGGTTGTTGGGGGAAGGGAAATCTGACACTTCAGTAAAGACCCTGGAGGGGGGCAAGAGCCTGGCAGGTATCCATGAGAAAAGCTTTGCAAGTGCAAAGGCCCTGAGGCAGTATCATGCCTCATATGTTCAAGGACCAACAAGAAGGCCAGGTAGCTGCAGCACAGTGAGTAAAGGAAGGAGCTTCTAGAAGAGGGGTGGGGGACAGGTTCTGACTCAGGTGGGGAAACTCCACCATCCGATGGCTGATCCAACCTCCCTAAAGGTCAGAGCTCCCCCATCCAGGTAGGGCACATCACAGAGAAGGGAAGACTCCACAACCTCGCTCAGGCAGGAGTCTCTTCTGGAATCTAACTACATGGCCTCCAGCTGGAATGCCAACCTATTCCCTTTTGTCTCAACCTCTGACCCCTTCTCACATAAACAAGCTCACGAGACTCCCAGAGGTCATGCATCTGGCTTCTGCCTGGACAGCCTTAAACCCCGGAGCCCCCTAGCCATCCCAAACCAGCCAAGGACATTCTGTTCTCAGCAGCGAAGTGGCAGCTGGGTTGAAATGATGAGACATAGCCTCACCCCTCCCCACTCCTCCCTACCCTCCTCCCCATGGTATCCCTCCACAGTCCCAGAGAGATTTCTCCCTGGCAGTTCCAAACCAGGCTGGCCTCATTCCCACAGCATCCCACCCCCATCCCCTACTCTTGTCAGATGACCTTCGGCTGGGCCCTGTGCGAATAACACACCACATCTGGAGCGGCACAGCCAGGGAGAGCTGAGGCCCAGAAGGGTTTGAGCCCAGTGAGACCAGGAAGAGGGGCTACAGCAAGGAAGGGAAATAGCTGGGCAGGGCTTGGGCCAGGAGGGCAGAGGGCAGTGACACTGCTCTGGGTCCTCGAGACAGCTAAGAGTCACAAGCACTCTTGAATAATCTTTTCTTGCATAATTTATTTCATTCCATCAAGGACCCTGAATCAAGGGAATACTTATCAGCACTGAGAAGGCCTTTGGAGTATCAAGTGCAACCCCTCTCTTCGACAGAAAGGGAAACTGAGGTCCAGAAAGAGGGCAGGACCTGCGCATTGTCACATGGCAAACAGGTGTTAGAGGAGAGAAGGCCAGGTGACCTGAGTGAGATTCCAGTACCCAGGCTGGGCAAGTTACCGCACAGGGATGCAGACACCCGAAACCACCTGGGCCCCGAGGCACCTCTGCCACCTCCCCCAGACTCCCACCCACATCAGTGTCACCACAGGCACCTCCGCACCAGCCACCGGCCGATCAGATCATGCCCGCAGGGGCCCTCCGTGACACACCCCTGAGCACAGGCACAGGCAGCAGCACGCACCTGCACGCAGGCAGGCCCCTCCTCCGCAGCCTCCAGGGCTGGGCTGGGGAGCAGGAGGGATCTCTGAAGGGCAGAGAGGGAAAGCTCCCAACATTCCAAATCAGCCCAGCTGGGATCGGTCTGGAGCAGGCCCCTCTCGACAGCCCATAACTCACAGAAGTCTTGCCCTATGCTTTTCTGGAAGCCTGACTAGGGAAGGGAGGAGAAGGGGGACGTGGAGAGAGAGCAAAAAAGCAGAGTCAGCCAAGGAGCCTGGAGGTGGAACAGGCCACTCGAATAAATGTGAGCAACGGCCCAGGTACATGGATTCTGTGGGTCATGCCATCCATCCCCGCCTCCTCCGGCCGGAGGGTACCTAACAGGGGACCAGGGTAGAAGGAGATGCCATCCCCAGGTCCCACGAGCCCCAGGACAACAGGCACCTGGCCAGGCCTAGAGACAGGCAAGATGCCCTTTTATGGGTTTTTCCAAGGACCTAAGTCTCAGGATTGAAATAGAAGGCCTCACATCTCATCAGAAGGGACCTCATGACTCATATCCTCCCAATCCAGCTTCGGCCTTGGGACGTGGCCCCTTCCTCCTCCTTACCTAACAGATCAGCACCCGTGGGGGCTACTCAGCATGCTTGGGCCTAAAGTAAGCTGCAGCAGGGAGCTGAGGAAAGAGGGGAGGTGGGGCTGGCAGGGCACGGGATGGACTGTCACTCACCACCAGTTCATGGCTGGATGGAGGAATACAGGGGGCAGCCACCTGTGGGAGGAAGAAAGAAGGGGCAAGGTTAGCATCTTTCATCCCCATAGAAAACCAGGGCCTCCTGAGATCATTCCACTTTCCCCATCCCACACTAGACACCCCTTCCTTCAACTCACAAACACTGACACTCTCCAGTGGGAGAATTTGATGGAAGACCATGTAGCAACATGGAAAAATGCTTAGGCAATAATGCTCAGGTGGGAGCGGGAGGAGCAGAAGGCAAAAATGAAAGGATGTCACAGTTTTTAAATTCTGTTAAAAAATATGCCGAATGACTGGAGGTCAAAGCACCAGGGTTAAAGTAATAAGAATAAAGATTCTTTTTCCTTGGTTCCATGTTCTAAATTTTCTATAATATGGGAAGATTTGTTTTAAATTTTTTAAAACCATGTTTAAGACTTCTAGAAAAGAAAAAGTCACATTCTTCATTCTCCCCAGTGCCAAGATAGCTCACCCAAAGGTCAGAGCTGCAAACAGCTGGCAAGTTTCTCAAAGCGTGCGGGAACAGGCTGGTGGAGGACCCCGCCGATTCTTCCAGAGGGAACTGGCCACTTCGCTAACTGATGAGGAAGGCCTTGAAGGGTGAAAGCACCCTCAGTGTGTGACCTATTACTTTAGTCATCATCCTCATCTTCATCTCTGATGGGGGGAGGTGGGTGGTGATGTGGCCTCAAGACAGAGGGAGAGGGCAGGGAGGGGGCTGGATTGCTCCTATCCTGAGATAACACTCCCTCTCTGGGGGCCGGGCAGCCAAACCACTATCCTGACAATTAGCAGGGGCCTTTATCAGAGACTCAGTGTGTTCCTTTTTTCTAGCTGGGACACGTTTTTCTTGGAGCTCATACCTCAACCTTGGCTCCAATTCCCGACCCGAACACCAGGCAGGAGGCCTACAGAGGGGACGGAGGGGGAAGCTCTCCCCCCGGGCCTGAGGGTGTCTGGACATAAGCGGTGGATGGCCAAAGAGGGGATAGCTCCCTCCTGGAACAGTGAGCAAGCCGGCCTCCCATCCCAGCCACCACCCCAGTGGAGCAGTGACAGTGACAGCCTATAGCCCCAGCTGGAAGAGCCCCAGCTCTTCACAAAGACCTCACCTTCAGCCCGGTCCTCCTGCCACCCACCCCGTTCTGTTGTCCAGCCAGCCCAAAGGCTCCCTTGGCTTGACACAGCAGCCCAGAAGGGGACCACGCCTGCAGGACGATGTGGCCCGAGCCCTGGAAAGGGTGGACAGGCTAGGAGTTAGCATCCGTGGGCTCTTGACCCAGTCACATGGCAGGCTCCTAACCCAACTCATTTCAAGCAGAGGCCTGCTTGAAGTCTCAGTACTCAACATTACTCCAGGACTTGGGAGAGTAACATATGAGGCCAAAAAAAGGGGAACAATATCTTAAACATATAACACATACTGAATGTGTACTGCATGACAGACATTATTACCAATGCCTTACCCACGTTAACTCCTGTGATCCTTTCAACGACCCAATAAGGTAGTACTATTATACCTCCTGTTGAGGTACAGGGTGCACACTAGCAGTGGCCTCCTCCTTGTCTCTTGTAGCCCCCAGCCCCAAATCCCATTCTGGGGCTTATAGGTTTCAACCTCATGGGGCCAGGCCCCCAGTATCCCCTGTTCCCTCTATCACCCACGGGTTTTCAGGCCCTGGGTAGGAGCAGGTGCAATCTACAGGACAGCACCCTGCTCTGTTCCTTCCTTCTGAGCTAGAGATGGGACAGAGCTGGGAACCTAAATAGGGGATCAACTGCAAAAGATGGGGGTGCCACTGGCTACTGCCTGAGCCTCCCAGCCACAGCCAAGTTCCATCCACCGCCATTGGCTTCCCCTGCAATATATCAGAGTGAGTTTCTAGTCTCCATTTGGGACAGGAGGCTGGGAAAGTGAGGGAGGGGGTTGCAGACACATTTTGAGGCAGAGTCAGAATAGACAAGTGTCTCTCCCCCAGCACCACCTTAAGAAAGTGGAAAAAATGGGGCCCCAGGTGTCCTTACCCCAGGTCCCTTCCCTGTCCCCCTGAGGCAGAGACAGCCCCTAGATCTGAGGGGCAGCTGTGGACCCCCAGTCCAAGGGCCTGATGCCTGGTGCCCCCTCGTGGCCTGCTGCCCCCCAGTGGGCCTCCCCCACCCGCCGCCCACAGCTGTGCATTCCAGGGCCAGCCGGCCAGCCAGCCCACTAACTTTGTTGTGTGTTTCAATGTTTCTTGTCTCTCTCTCTCTCTCTCTCTCTTTTTTTTAAGCAGAGAATGTTTCCTTAAAAGGCTCTCTCCTTCCCTCCGGCACCCTGGCCCCTGGCCACCCTCTCAGGAGCCTGGAATGTGCCAGGGAGAGCCAGGGCCCCCTGCCACTCTGGCCCATGCCCTGTGGCCCCAGACTCCTACTGTTGGCAGTGACCACTCCCCCTGCCCCCTGGGGACCCCAGCTAGGAACCCTCCCTCTGCAGATGAGGTAGCCTCTGGAGTGTCTGCGGGGGCTCTCAGTACCAACCCTGCCAACCTTTCACCTCCCCAGGGCTGACAGCACGAGATTCCAGAATTCAGGCCCAGGAAGTCGGCCTCAGGTAAGCCTCCTCCCCCTGGGTCTACCTCCACAACCCATCTGCACACAGGGTTGCTGGTGGACCCGAGGCTCAGCCTTTCCTCTTTGAAAAATATGCCAACTATAAAAGCAGCAGCAGCAGCAGCAAATAACTTCCATCACACTTGTTACATGCCAGGCCCTGTGCTTTGTACTTGGAGTAAATTAACTCACTTCATTCTCACAACAACCCTGAGTGTCCTGTTCTGTGGATAAGAAGGCAGAGGCACAGAGGTTAATCAGCTGTCCAGCAGAGGAGGCAGGATGCAAACCCAGCAGTCTGGCTCCAGACAGAGGCGTGCTCCTGCCCTCTCTGCTGTGCTGATTCTCCCATGAACACAAATTTCCACAGAGCACAAAAAGCCTGCAGGATGTGCTGATATGTCTGTTACTGTCCTAAGTCCTTTTCTTGGACTCATTTGATCCTAATAAAAAAATATATGGGCTTGTACTGTTATAACACCCATTTCACAGACAAAGAAACCAAGGCACAAAAAGGGTAATGACTTGCCCAAGGCCAATGCAGCAGAACGGCTTATCTCCGGAGTCTGCGAGGTAGAGAGCCAGGGATGCAGGCGGGATGTGAGTGTTACCGGGCTCAATCAGGGTCAATGCCTGACATTCATCAGCCCTCCACCCACAAGTATTTTCTGAACTTCAAAGGTCCTTGGGCACAATGCCAACAACAGGGCACAGCCTTGGAGACTACCAGGACATGAGGGTCTAAAGCACTCGACAGCAGCCAGCCCAAGCCAGGAGCTCCCTGTACAACCTGGTTCCTGCCATCTTCCCCCACCATCATTCTGTGCTCATCCCCCCTTGTCCAGGACCCAAAGCCACCCACAAGGTGGCTCCTCTCAGTCCCTGGGATTGAGCTCTGCTCTTCCTCAGGGCCTCCGCATATGCTGTTCCCTCTGCCCAGGATGTTCTTGGCCCAGTTGTCTGCATAGCTAGCCCTCTCATCCTTCTGACTTTGGCTTCAATGCCATCTCCCAGAAGTCAAACAGCTAAAAGTAATAGTGTTGGCAGAAGCAGAAGTGGTAGTTGCTGAAATTTTCTGCACACTCACTGGGTGCCAGGCACTGTTCTAAGCCCTGGTCTGTATTATCCCTTCACTCCTTATGACCCCCTTGAGGTAGTTTACTAGCATCCTCATCTTACAAGATCTCAGGCAGCCCCCTCAACAATCCTGTGAGATCCAAGACGGCACACCTACCAAGTGACAGTGCAGGACCACCACCAGGCTAGCCTGCCTTCAGTATCTGCCTCTCCCAGCATGCCCTCACTGCCTCCACGGCTGGATGAGGCTGCACCGTGGTAGAGGTGCCGGGGCTGTGAGAGCGCAGAGAGAGCTCAGGGATCCCAGGCAGACTCCTTGGAGGAGGGGACACCCCAGCCAGGCTTTCACTGTTCTATTGTGTGTCTCACCCACTTCCCCTGGAAGCCCCACAGGGGCAGGAAGCACATGCACCATTTTCATCGAGAAGCTCTGGTGCTTTGCTCAGAGCCTGGAGCTCATGAGGTACTTGGATAAGGTTTTTGAAGATGGAGATGGGGAAAGGGCATTTCAGGTGGAAATAACCACAGGAACAAGGCATAGAGGTGCGAATGCTTCATATGTTAAAAGAAGCCCCATTGGCTGGGACACGGGATGGGGGACAGGAGGGAAGAAACAGCACTGAAGGGCAGATCAAAGGAGGTGATAGAAGCAGACTGGCTGCAAACTCTCTTTCCAGGCTGGACCTTGGGCCACTCTCAATGTCCAGCAGAGGAGTTAAGACTTTTAGCCCTGGGGAGCCACTGAAGGTGCCTGAGTAGGAGAGGGACCAGGGGGAGGTGAAGGATGGGGAGCTTAAGGCAAGCAGGAGATGTGCAGTAACACCAATAATAATGGGGGGAAGGAGAAAGGGGTTGGAGAGGAGCCTGGAAGCCTAGAGACAAGGGGCCATCAGGCACCCTAAAACCTAGAGACACTCATCCCCACCTCATCTGGACAGATGCCCCTCCAGCCTCTACTCTTTCCCCACCAGAGCATGGCAGGACACCGCTCCCCCATTCTGGGGGCAGGCGGTCCCCCACTTCCCTTCCTGCCCTTCACAGAGCCGGGATCCTGCCCACAGCTCTGCCTGCTGCTCACCCGCCGGGTCCCGCCCGAGGAACCTGTGGCCAGAACGCAGCCATCCTCTGAGGCCTGGTCACTGAGGTGACACCAGAGGGGTCAAGAATAATGCAGACGGATCCTAGAGGGATCCAGCAGGCATGCCCCATGATCAAGGATGTAGCCAGATGACCCCTCATCTGTGGACAGCCCAGAACCTCAGAGTTCACCTCACAAGTCCACTGGGCTTTACCAAGAAGGCCCCAGGAGGCCCAGCCAGCCAGGCAAGGGCAGGCTAGAGGCCCAGCCAAGTGGACCAGGGCTTGGCTTGGAAGCCAGGTTGGGGTGAGCATGCGCTCCTTCAGGACCTGAGGGCGCTCCCAGTCAGGCAGCCATGAAAGGGCTGTGGGGGATGTGGGTGGGGGTGTGTAGACAGAGCAAGTAGAACAACTGTGGCGAAAGAGGCAGAGCCCCAGGAACGGCCAGAAGGCACCGGCCTCCCAGACTGAGCTTCCAGCCCTGGGCAGGGGGGTCCCGGGGAAGAGGGGGCCACTGCCCTGACTCCATTTCCTTCCCAGGCCTGTGCCCCTCCTCCGGGCCTCCTATCCTCACCAGAGCTCGCTCCCGGCCTGCTTCGCTGTTTCCTTCCCTTATATAGAGTTCTGCTCGGGGCCGGGAAAGGAAGTACATCAAGTTCCTGGAGGCAAGAAGGGGCCTGTTCCCAGGGACACCTCGAGATGAGGGGCGGGGGCCATGCCCCAGCTCAGAGTCCCCTCCGCAGCCGGGGAGCCAGTCGGGGGGCAGATGGGGCCCGGCTCTTTCCCCAAACTCAGCACAGTCTGTGACTCAGAACCCAGGCAGACAAGACCCAAGGGAGTCCCAGACGGCCGGCTCGGGGCACTGCTCCCAGAACCCCAGCCCCAACCCCTCCCCCAAATCCTCCTGGGCCAGGATCCACTTGGACCATTGACCCAATCAGTCTGCCCCTCAAGCTCCAGCTGCCCCCTTCCCTGTACCCCAGTCATCCCTCTTGTCTCAGGAGCCTCTTCTCAAGCCTCACCCACTTGCCACCCCAGCCCCTGCCAGCCTCCAGGTCCTGTAACACACTTAAGATGAGGCTCTCCAGCCAGGGGAGTTGCTAGCCACGCCCACACACGGCAGCCCTGACCTGCACAGCCCAACCCCCACAAGGGTAGGGCCTCGTGTGCCCGACCCTCTGGAGCCCTCTGGAATGTGGTGTTTCAGATCAGCCCTCCCTAGAAGGTCCCCGAAGCAGCAGAGCGGGTGGGCTGGGCCTAGCAGAGCACACTGAGAGCCAGGGGGCCCCACCCTCTGAAGCCAGCCCCCTTCAGAGCCTGTCTGGTGGATGGCATAAGGTAGCATCTGGTTCGCTGGACACCTAGCTGGTGGCAGAATATTTTTTCTGAAGATCTTGCCTCCCCTGGAACCCCAGCTCAGGGACCACACTTGCCCACACCCAAAGTCAGTGTGGTTGCACACCAAGCCAGACTTCTCACAAGCAAACTCTAGCAAGCAGGAGAATCAGAAGCTGAGTTCAGCAAACAGGTACTGAGCGCCTCCTGGGAGCACAAGAGGTCAAGCCAGGGGCCCAGGAAGGGCCAGCAATGACAAGGGTGGGGCATGCGGAGCCGCAGGGAAGTACCAGCAGGGGCGAGAAGGCACAACTGGGCCTAGGGCTTGACACTGGTCAGCATCCTGGGCTCATAGCCCTGCCCCTATTCTGCCCCCTCCAGGGCTCCCCCACTGGCCACTGACAATTGCCCCACTCCCCTACCCCTGGCCACCCAAGGTGGTTAAGCCAGAAACCTGAGGGTCGGCCTGGACTCCTCCTCCTGCCCCAACCAAGCCTAGCCAAGTCCTCCACCCAAACATCTCTCCAAGCCCCTCCATCACCACCCCCAGTCCCGTTAGTCAAGGAGATTCTTGCAATAGCCTCCTAACACAGGCCTCTTTGCCCTCAGCCCTGGGCCTCTAATCCACTCTCCACTCAGTAGCCAGGGAACTATTTCTAAAATGCACATCCAGTCATGCCACTCCTCTGCCTAGAGTCCTTCTGAGGCTCCCAGCTCCATGGGATAAAGTCCAGGTGCCCTAATATGGTCCTCACAGCCCTTGAGACCTGGCCATGTCTCTCTTTCTGGTCCCATTTCTCACCTCTCCACTTCCAAGCCCTTGCTCCAGCCAGGGAAAACCACTTTCAAGTTTGGTTTTTCCCATGTACACTCTGAGGTAGGGGTTATCAACCCATTCTACAGATGGGGAAATGAAGCTCTGGCAGGTCACATGCTTAACCTGAGGTCACACAAGCAGTAAGTAATGGAACCAGAGTTTTACTTTGGGGGCACCCCAAGCCTCGGCTCTGCCCAGGACCACACCACCTTGCCCAGCCAGGGGCCACAGGCAGAGTTTCACAGAGGGCATAGCCCTGAGGTGGGTGGGCCCAGGAGATGTCAGGGGGCAGAGGTAGAGAGAGAAGACCAAGGTGAAAAGAGGCTCTGAGCTGGGGCCAGGAAGAGAGGAGAGAGGTTACCGAGGTTACACAGGGATGTGAGAAGGTTGAGGAGCCGGACACCACTGAAGGACCCAGCCTGGAGGACCCAGAGGACACGGGACCTCTACTACAGGAGGACTCAGAGAACATGGGACCTCTATTACAGAAGTGGAGGCATTGAACAGGGAGTCTAAAAAGCAGACTTCAAGGTGACCTTCTCCTGAGATCTAAAGAGCAGGGAAAACCCCAGCCCTTCTTCCCCACCTGGAGAAGGGCCATTTATTCTGAAGCAGGGGATTGGGTGACATGGCTTCAGCACTGAAAACAGAGCTTCTAGGAAGTTCCTAGAAGAATCTGGTCAAGGAAAGGGCTGTGGTCTGTGGTCAAGGTTCTAGTGGAACTGGGGACGGGGGGAGATGATGGGTATGGAAGCAAAACCATGCATTCATTCAACAACAGTGACCGAGGGCCCCTCGGTGCCATGTTCCCAGCTAGAGAGCCAGAGAGGAGTAAGAATGGCCCAGCCCAGGAGGGGAACTTGTGGCCCAGTGGAGGAGACAGGCATGTAAACAGAGAATTACAAAAGAGCCCAGTAACTGCTTTAATGGTGGTATGAAGAGGGTTATTATTTCACTGGGACTCAAGTCCATCTGTTTTTCCAGAAATTACACCCAGTGGGAGACTGCCCACCCCACCCCCTCACTCCCCATGAGAGTTTCTGTCCCTCGATGAGAACTTTAAGGGACAAAAGTCTCTGACCCTAAGCTGTGCTGGAACAGTGAGGCAGGAAGGATGCATGGGAAAAAAATTTAAGAGCATGGGGGAAACCCAAGAAGCCTCAGGAACTGCCGAGGAGCATGCTAGGGGCCGGCAGAGGAGGCTGGGGCAGGGGGCTGGAGGAGAGGGTGGGATGAGCCAGGCCCCAGAGAATTCCAGGGCTGGGGGCCACCATCAAATCCACAGAGACATCAGAGTTGCCCCCTTGCCTTCTGAAACTTGGCCACAGTCAGCCCTGCAGGTCTCTCTCCCTTCCACATCTGCAAAGAGCCTTACAGACCATAAGTGTGTACAGCCCTGCTTCCTAATCTTAAGGATACCATTTGACTGTCTGGGGCACCATCAACAGCTTTTGAGGAGGAAATGCTACCCCAAATGTACACTTCAATTGTAAGATGCATTCCAATTTCAGAAACATTAAAATGTTTAAAAAAAAAAAAAGGACAACAAATTGTACCAGGCATACTACGTACATTTGATGTGTTTCAACTCATGTAACCCTTGCTTGAACCCAAAGGTAGGTTCTGTTCCTATGCCCACTTTACAGAAAAAACTGAGGAACAAGAACAGAATAAGAAGAGGTAGGTGATTCCTAAGGTCCCATCTACCTTAAGTTTCAGAGCTCGGAACAGTATAATACAATGCAAAAGATTCCCATCAGAACAATTTACCTTTATTCCTTTGGAGCTTTCGACTCTCACATGACCTTAAGCTTCAATTATCTGAAAATTCACTCATGTAGAAAACTCCTGGGCCACAGATGGCAGCGACAAGAGGAGTTAGTGTGTGATCGTTCCACACAATTAGCTCATGTCAAAGGCTGGTGTTCTGGAACCCCATCTGCTCTGATGGACTGTACGAGGAACCCTGGAAGCAGGAGGTCTGGAAAGCAGGACAGCCCAGATCCTTGTAGCTCCTTTAAATGCATCTGTGGCCGAGTCGCAGGAAGCCCCCTCTCACTCCCAATTAGCCAGCAGCAGAGACTTGAAGCCAGGCCAGCAATGAAGGCCAGCAGAGGCCTGGCTGTCACCGGCATTGTTTGGCTCCATCTGACGCATATCCACCCCCCTGCAATGTTTCCTTGTTCCCTGGGAGGCCCTCCAAGATGCACGCATCTGAAACCAGGTCTGGAGGGAAGAGGGGGTGGAGGGAGGAGCAGCGGAAGACCTGGCTCTATCTGGCTGGGAAAACACAGGCAGAATTTAAACGGACAGGAGAGAGAGCTCACATCAGATAGGCGCCTGGTGACCCAGAGACACTGCACACACACAGCTCAGATGCCCCGAGGCACACACAGAGCCCACACACGCCATAGGACCACTGCCAGGTCCAGATGCAAAGTCACTCCCTGGTGCTCCCTCCCGCCCCACCCCAAGCAGAGCAGCACAGACGGGAACACGGCAGCTCCATCAACACACCCATTGGCAGGGGCAGTCTGTATGGCCCTAAGCTCAGCTGATTTCAGGAAGCCAGAGGGGGAAGTGACCCATGCGGGCAGACAAGGGGAGGGGAGAGCACGAACCAGCGGCGGGGAGACGGGGGTGCAAGATGCCCACAGGAGCCTGCCCACACACTGCAGCCAGGCAAGTGACAAATTCCCCTTGGACTCGCCCATTCCACTGAGCCCTGCCCATTCTTCTGTAGGAATAAGATGACGGGGAAAAGCACACCAATGGAAGCTGGGCAGGAGATGGCAGAAACAGGAGGGCATGTGCACGAACGATGGGGCAGATCTAACTGGAGGATAAGCATCCTGAAAATTATGGGATGAAGGCATAGAAGCAGGAATTTTAGGTGTGGACATGGTGAGGAGGAGCAAAACAAGAGTTTAGGGCTTGCGGACAATTATTTTATTTGAATATTTACAATGTACTGTGTACTTCAGACGCAGTATCACATTTAATCCTTCCAACAATATGCACAACAAGCAATACTCCGTTTTACCATATGAGGCCACTGAAACTCAGCAAGAAAAGTAAGTTTCCCAAGACCTCTCAGCATGAGCAGTTGAGCTGGGACTCAAGCCTAGGACAGCCAGAATATAAAATCTATAATCCTTCAGGTAATCCAAGTCACCTGGATGCTTAGAAGACAGACAGGACAGCTATGGGGCCAAGGGGATTGGAGGTATAGATGGTGGGAGGGACTAAAGTGAGGCACAGAGGCAAAGGGGACAGGGGACATGGGCATGCAACCGGCCCCTGTTCCTAAGGACGGCAGGGGCAGTGGAGCTCAGGCTGCCGTGACTCAGTGGCTGGGCCTCCGGATAGCATTTCTGGAGCCCCAGATGGCTCTGTACAGTCTAAAGGCCACCTGCCCAGCAGAGACATGAGCCATTACTCACAACTGTTACTCACCCTTCTCTGCACCCCAACCGCTCAGCACATCACTTACTCCCACTCTGTCCCCTGAGAGTGGCCAACGGGGAGCCGGCAGATCTGCCCAGTTTCCTCCCTCACTTCACCAGCTCAAATCCTGCCATAGCATCCCCACCTGAATCACTGAGACAGAGACCCAGAGACTCTGGCCCACTCGCCCCCGACAGCTGTTGCCCTCCACTCTGTTCCAAGAAATGGAGCTGGAGGAGCAGTCACTGGGCAAAGACTCTTCCAATCCCAGGGCTGGAGGGGACCTCCCCCGCATCTCAGCGGGCGTCACACTAGGCACATACAGACCCTCCAGAGCCCCCACCTTCGTGGCAGACAGCTCTTCCAACAGCCCCAAGAGCAGGAGCCTCTCTGTTCAGAACCATCTCTGGACTTGGCAGAATTTCAGCACCAAATAGAAAGTGAGAACTCTCCCAACTCCAACCTCTCATCTCACAAACGAGAAAACTGACACTCAGAGTGAGGAAGTGATTTGTACAAGGTCACACAGTACTAAAGGGGGACTAGAAACAGGCCACCTGACCCCCTGTCATCAGTCCCTCCACCACACTGCATAGTCCCTTCCCCCTGCCCGGAATCAGGGCAGGGCTCTGATGTCTACCAAGTCTTCCCTCACTCCCTCCTGTTGCAAAGCAGCTGCGCATCCCACAACACTGGCGATGGGAGATCTGAAGGTGAGATGGAGCGGGAAGAAAGGAGTTGCAGCCAGACAGTGGTTAGTGTGAGCAATCGCTTTCTAACAGTAAAGGGGCATCAGGAACAGTCTGCCGAAAGCAAGGAGATGGACCACAGGCCTTCCAGAGGCCCGGGAGCTAAAAGGCCAGGCCCTCTGGCAGGAGATGATGGAAGGAATTCCTGGGGTCCCAGCTGGGGATTAGGGAGAGTCCTGGCCACGTCTCTGCTCACCTCTCCTCCCCCGCCCCTCGCTCCGGTTTGCCCCTGCTCTCCCAGGGCTCCAGCCTGGAATCCAGGCCTGGCTGCTGCCTCCGCTCCCACGCTCAGCTCGCTAGCTGGCCACAGCAAAGGCAGCGCCATGTGTGGTGTCAGAGGCAGTTCATAAGGCGCCAAGGATTCTTCAAAGCCTCCAGAGGAGACTCCTCTATCTCTTATGCTCCCCCATCTCCCTCTGGGAAGCTGCACTCATCCCTGCCAAGAAGCCCCTGCCCCACTCTTTCCCTCCGCACCAACAATAGTAATACCAATACAGTAATAATAACCAAGGCTCATGCAGCATGTCCAGAGGACACGGTTCTTTCCATTTCCCACGTTTTACAGATGAGTAAACTGAAGCACTGAAAGGTTAGGTAAGCTGTCTGCGGTCACACAGTCTGTAAGAGGTGGGATCAGGATTCAAATCCAGACAGTGAGGCTGCAGAGTCTTTGATCTTGACCCCCACACCACACTGCCCTCGTGATAAGACCCCACTTAGGGAAGTTAAAGCTCCTGAAATCCCCGCTCCCTCATCCACACGGTCACTAAGCACCAGCAGTGGGCCAGGCACCTGGCCTCTGAGACACTCAACACTCCTCTTGGCTCCGGATGGGCAGCCCCTATCCGGACACTCACCAGGTCACTTACAGTCAGGATGGGCACCTGCTGCTTCCAAGTAGACAGGTCCCTCCACCTTGCCCGGGGACACTCTTGTTCATTGATTCATTCAACAAACAGTGAGCATCTACTGGGTACCAGGCAGGTGGTGACAGACGCCCCCCAAAGGAGCTTCTTAACACCTTAGAAATTGGAGCTGCCCACAGTCTACCCTCACTCCCGCCTGCTGCAGTCTGTCCAGCCCTTCGTGTGTGTGAAGCCTTGCCAAAAAGGGCTCTCTTCCAGCCTGAAAGATCTCCCAGGAAGGAGATCTCAGTGCTTCCCCAGCCTCCTGATCAAGAGAAGAGGACAGCCTGTGGGAAGCAAGCCCAGAGGCATGGAGTGACTCTGGAGTTTCCCAGTCCAAGGCTGAGCAACTGGAACACAGGACTCCAGGGGCCTGGGTTTGTCACCGGGTCTCCCTGGCCTAACACAGCCTTCACAGCTGTCCAGATCACCTTTCTCAATAACACCCTCCTTCTGTTTCTCCTATGTTAAAGCCTTCTGCTGCTTCCCTCTTTAACCTCTCTCAGAAAATTTCCCACAGCCAGACCCCAAGCAACACCTCCAGGCTCCCCCAAAGCCAGCCTTTCCCACCCAAACCACTTACTGTGGGCTGAGCCTGTGCCAGGCACAGAGCTGAGCACTTCACAAGTAGGATCTCATTTCATCTCCCACCATAACTCTGTGAGGGTAAGGATTAGCCCCATTATACAGATGCAGACACTGAGGCTCCACCCAAGGTCACATAGCTAGTAAGCAGCAGGGCTGGGAGGGTCACCCAAGCCTGTCCAACTCTGACACAGGGCTGGAGCCCTTGTTTTATCCATTGTTACTTTCGCGGCTCTGTGCTTTCCCCTGTGCCTGAAGAAGTCTTTGTCCCTTTTCCTCCCTATAGAACTCCTTCTCAACCTTCAAAACCCATCTCAAATGGCACCTCTTCTCTGAAGCTTTCTCCACTTGCCAGCTCATCTACACTGTTTCCTGCTCGATGACCCCTCTGCATTTTGCAGAAACCCTCTGTCTACTCCCCATTGTTTCTTACTAGACTACATCTCTCTGGCTTTTCCAGCCCCAGACTTACCCCTGGCACCTTGCCTGGCAGAGGGCCAATGCCCAAAAAGGCTTTTAAGTGTGCCCAACTGCATTCAGCTGCCACAAGGCTACAGCAGGTGCAGGGGCACTGCCCCAGCCCAAGGAGCTGACCCCAATCCCAAGCGGGCAACTAGTGTCCCCCAGTCACAGTCAACACCCCAGTCCATGTAACTAGGTGGGAGCTTCTCTGGTGCTTCCCCCATTCCTGGCCTGGCGGTCCCTCTCTGCTCAACCAGCTTGGCTGTTTCTGGGAGTCTCAGCGGTGATTAGGGCCCTAATCAGCAGGACTTCCTGCCAGCAATTGCCAGAGGTGGGGGCGGGGCGGGGAGGGAAGCAAGGTCAATCCAAGGTGAAGTTCGCAGTCTGGGACCAGGGAAGGCTCCGGCAGGGAGATGGACTTGCAGACTCTCCTAGCCTAGCCTCTCTCCAGCCCTCTGTCTTACAGGTGAGGACACCAGGCTCAGCAAAGGAAGGGACTCATCCAGAGTCCAGGCATGGAGAAAGAGCCTTGCTCTCTCCCACTGCCCTCGGCCACTGGGACCCCAGGGCAGAAACGCTCCCTTACACTTCCCTGGAAGCCCTCTGCCTGCCCTCCATTCCCACCCCAGCACCAAGCCCAGTGCTGAGCCCACAGAGTGCTCCCCTTAAAGGGTGGTCGGAGACCAGTTGCCTACTGTCAAGGTCAAGGGTCGAAGGTGAGCCCCTCCTCTAGATGAGCAATGGCCTAGAAATGAGGCAGAGGTGAGCAGGGGCTGAGGAGGGGAAGCAAGATAGGGCTGGGCTGAGCTCAGGAACCCTCCCCAGCTGTCAACATCATCAGCCCAAGCCCATTCTTTCTCCAAAAAAAGCGCTTAATGCCTTTTACAGCTGCAACTGGGAGGGCCAGGGGTCCGGAAATGGAGCTCAAACCCCCGACCCGGAGCAACCTCAGCCTCCCTGGGTGGGAACCAGGGCTAGGTGGAGCGTGTAGCTTGGCAGGCCCCAAAGGCTGACCGCTGCTAATGAGGAACGTCAGGGGCACAGGGAAGCAAAGGACCCCAGGGAGGCCTGGGATGGAGAGGGCATGTGGCCAGGAGCCTGCCCCTACCACGGAGTCAAAGCTCCCAGCTACACGGCACACAGGAAGGGCTGCGTGTGGTTCCCCCACTTCCTACCAACAAGGGACTGAGCTAGAGTTGCAGCAAGAGGGACACAGGTTAGATTTCAGAAAGACATAGAGGGTGTAAGACACAGCAATTTGCAGCATATTAGGGGAATCACACTTTAACATACAGGTGCTACCCCTATGGATGGTCAAGCGTAGCCTGCCTGGAGGCCAGGCCATGTCCTTGCCAGGCCTGAGAGTCTCCGACTCGGTGACTCTTATCGGGGAATGGGAAGGAATCCAAGGAGAGCCTGGGCTGGTTTACAATAATGCATCTTGTTTACAGTGCTAGCAGCTTTCTCAGAGCCCTCCATAAACATAACTGCATCCTCCCGGGCAGAGAAGACCGTGAGATGTCCCCTCATCACCCCACCTCCCCTCAGTCAGAGAGACAAAGAGTTAGGGGGAAAGGAGGTCTCTTCTCTGGCTCTGATGGTAGGACCCCTTGAGCAAAAACGATGCCACCATGTCCTCTATCTACTCTCTGGTCCCATAACCCTCCCATCTTAGGGGTAGAACAACAACGACAGGAGATGAAAGGGTCAGCCCAGAGTGGGGCTCTGGGAAGAACACCACTGCCACCACCAATAATAATAATAATTACTCACATTTACTGAGCACTTACTATGTGCTCAGCACTGTTCAAAGTGTTTTAAATAAACTAACTCACTTGATCCTCACAACCACACCATGAGGCAGAAACTGTTATTAAAACTGCCTAGGGCATTACGCTAAGTGAAATAAGTCAGACAGAGAAAGACAAATACTGTATGATGTTACTTATACGTGGAGATTAAAAAATACAACAAACTAGTGAATATAACAGAAAAGAAACAGACTCACAGATACAGAGAACAAACTAGTGGTTACAAGAGGGCAGAGTGGGGCAGGCAACACTCGGGGTGGGTAGGAGGTAAAAGCTATTGGGTGTGAGATCAGCTGCAAAGATGTATTCATATAGGGAATATAGCCAATATTTTGTCATAACTGTAAATGGAGAGTAACCTTTAAAAATTGTATAAAAAGTTAAATTAAAAATAAAATTGAAAATAAAAAAACTAAAATTCTTACCCCTCTGCCCCTCATTAGGTAGTCAATTTGTGCTCAGCAGCACTCTGCCGGGCACAGTAAGGATCACCAGGGAGGCAAAGGACACAGGCCTGCCCTCAAGGAGCTTCTAATCCGGTTAGAAGACAAGTCAGCACACAGGGAGCTTGCAAGGGCTAGGAGAACGGAAGGGTCCCACATTCTCTGCTGGAAAAGGCTTAGGAAGTTTCCTGGGAGACCTGACCTAGGACTAGGCCCCTCCCCCCATAGTAGCAGAAGGATGGGATTCCACTTAGGCCCTCCTGTAACCCCTCATGGCCCAGCAGCTCCCTAGGACCCCGCCCTTCTCAGCCAGTCCCTCTCAGCCTCCTGGAACACCCAGGCCTGAGCTACAGGCATCCAGCCCTAAAAAGGCAGGGATTACAGGGCCCAGGCTAACCCTAGAGGAGGCAGCGCCAGGGACTGGCTCAGGCCCACCTACCACCCCCACCCCACCCAAGCTCCAACTCCTAAGAGACCAATCACCCTCCCTGAGGGAAATCAAACTGTAGACAAGCAGGAAGATGGTCAAGGTCACCAACCTGGGCAGGAGCAGACCAGGGATCCAGCTGCACCTCCTACACCACCTCCGCCACCCAGAGATGGGAAATGTTTCAGGCGATTTGAGAAAAGGAAGGAGAGGAAGGTGGCGTGTGACTGTGCATAATGGAGGGGACACCATGGAGGGAGGGAGCACGGCCCTGCAAGGCTGGCAGCCCTGCCACCTCCACTACCGTCGTTCCAGCTCACTGGTGCCCACACCTCTGCACACCTAATAGCTTTGAAAACTAAGAGCCAGGGCCAGGGGAGGGGGGTTGCCAGGGACAGAAGTGTCCCAAACCCACTCTCTTCCTCCCGCAGCAGCACACCTGCTTCTGATTTGCTTTTTTCAGAGTCTAGTAACTGAGAGGGCTTTCCTCTTCCCCTCTTCAATATGCATCCCTCAACTGGACCTTAGTTTTCCTTTCTGGGGTATCAG
Source organism: Camelus dromedarius (assembly GCF_036321535.1). Taxonomy (NCBI): domain Eukaryota; kingdom Metazoa; phylum Chordata; class Mammalia; order Artiodactyla; family Camelidae; genus Camelus; species Camelus dromedarius. The sequence goes on from NC_087439.1 coordinate 81,020,167, forward strand.
AGACTTGTGGCCCCAGAAATAAGCCAAGAAGTCAGAAGCAGCCTCTGCCGGCCCCAGCTCTGACCCTGACTTCTCCAGGCTCAAGGGCACACTCAGCATTTCACCTTCCTGCCCCTCACCCCCGAACTGGGTCCCAGTCAGACCAGAGGAAGGAGTGTCTTGATTAAGCAGCCTCATCTGGGCCCAAGGTATTGAAGTTAGACATCAGAAAGAACTTCATCCTTAGTCAAAGCCGGGACCCTACTCCTTCCCTCTCTCCACTGAGGAGAAAAAGGATCAAGGGGCACCCAGATAGAAGGGACGGTAGGGAGAAGAAGGTGTAGGTCCAGAGCCCAACCCAGAAGCCCACCCTGACACTCACTCCATCAGGGGACGCCCAAGCCTCCCAGAGTTCGGTGTTTAGAACCTTTTCACCCCACCCCCACCCTGCCTCTCCTCCCTGCTCTCAAGGCCCACCTCCACCTGGAAAACAGGTCTGGAGAGGCTGGCAGGGGGGAGCAGGTGGCCTGCTCCTCCTGCACTCCAGAGAGGCCCTTGAGAACAACGCCCTTTGCTTGAACCCCTAGCTGTTAGTTACACAAACCACTTTGAGCTGCCCTGACAACCTTGTATTATTTTACAAATTCAGAAACTGAGGCTCAGAGAAGAGCAGCCTTGGTTGTTTTTGCATCTCTGATCTTGGCTCTGCTGCCTACCATCCCCAGGCAGGCTGGGGCAGCCCCTTTTGGGGGGCCAAACTGGGCAGGGGCTCGAGCTGTCCACCCTCACAGCACACCACTGCCCCCAGTTAGCACCTCACCGGTGTGGGGTTAGGGCGCGGACTCTGCAGGGGACATGGGTAAAGGTCTGCCATGCGTCTCCCGCTCCATTCCACACCAGGCCACGAGCCCACAGGTCTGCTCCAGCCCTTGTGGTGTTGGTTAACCAGCAGGGCAAGGAGCAGAGGGGGACAGGAGGAATTAGAAGAAACTCAGAATCCTTGCAGGAAGCAGCTGAGGCAACCTGGTGGGCCATTGAGCAATGGATGTGAAGGGAGAGTAGCGGGCTCCCTGTTCCCTGAACATGGCAGGGATGAGGAGGACCCTGAGTGTCTGCGCCCACGCCCCAGGCCAGAGGCCACTGACTTCCTGCTCCCTGATGCGGGTGTCAGAGAATTCCCCAGCTCCAAGAATCCCAGGACCTCAGCATCCCAGGAGACCTTCAAGGTCATCCCTTCTAACCACATCCCAGCTCAGGAATCCTTCCATGCTATTGTCCAGCCTCTGTCTGAATTCCCCCCTGGAAGGGAAGCTCACTACCTTACAAGGCAGCCCCTTCTCCCGCTGACCCGCCAGGCTTGTTTATTAGGGAGGCCTCCTTCACACCTTCCTTCACCGAACAAAAATCCATCCTGCCCCTTTGCTTCCAACTCTTCAGTAGAACCAGGACACTGAGAGGTCCCAAACTCCAAGGCTTCAGCCACAGTCCACCAGCAATGAGAAGATGGTCACCAAACTGTAACCTTGCCCCTGAACTCATCTGCACCCTACCCCAGCCCTCCTCCACCTGGCCACCAGCTCCCTGTGTTTACAATTCTGGACACCGAAACTCCCATGGGAGGTTCTGGGGCTTTGAGGGGAAGGGAAGTATGAAATACTGGATGAGGGATCAGAAGGAGAGCCAGAAGGGTTCAAGGCCAGGTATTTGGAAGCAGAGGTTCCCAGATTGCCTCCTCCGCCACCCAAGAAGTCTCAGCTCTGGATCAAAGTCCTGGCTCTTAGTCCTATTAGACTGGCTGAGACCCTTCTAGGCCCTGGCCCACTACCTCCACTCCCTGCCCTCTGTGGGCAGCAGAGTCAAGGTCAACCCCAAGCTGGGATCCCAGCACTGATCCCACTTAGAACTCTCCCATCCAGCTCCCCGTCCCGAGCCAGGTCCAGGTCCTCCCTCCCACACCCCTAGGCCAGAGGGGTCAGGGAAGAGGGTGTCTTAGCTGTAGCAAGCCTTGTGGCCCTGGGGGAGAGAGAGAGGCTGGGGGAGACTGGAGTAGCCACCAGCTGGCAGGGGTGGGAGCAACTTATGACCAAGTCTAAGCCACAGTGGTCCCCACCCCACCCCACCCAGGCAGCTTCAGGAAGAGGCCCAGCAGAGACTCGAGGAAAAAGGCTATTTCCCCTCTCTCCCTCCTGACCCCTCTGGCTTGGCTTTGCCACGTGGAAGGGGCACTGGGGCTTCCAGAAGAGAAGCCCCTGTCCCCAAAAACTCTGGAACCCTCATTTCCAGTTTTCCCTCTTAGCCTCACCCCGCTCCACAACCACCTGTCCTGGCCTCCTTAAACCAGTTCTTCCCCTAGCCAGCACCTACCCTGTCCCCTAACCCCATCCCACTCCCCTGTAAGGAACCAGACTTGGGATCACAGCAGCCTTCTCCTGATCACCACTCGGTCACCACCGTCCCAGTTTCCTCTACTAGGACAGTGGCCAGCCTAAAAACATCTGGCCAGGCAGTCCTGGCCCTGGTCCTGAACTGAGGGTGGGAGACAGACACTGAAGTTAGCTCTGTATGGATGCTCTGGCTCGGAAGGGGGTGGTAGGCAGGGCATCAGAGGGTCAGAGCAGGAGACGGCGGCAGTGGGGACAGAGGAAGGAGAAGGGGGCGAAAGGCAGCTGCGTATGTCTGTTCATTAACCACCTGGATTAGCTATTTCTGCCTAGAGGGGTGTAGAAGGAGTAAGAGCTGCTGGATGGGGGAGGGTGGCATGGGGCACTCATGCCAGCCTGTGCCCACAGGCAAAGGAGCACGGACCCACGCTGAGGGGAGTGAAGCACGGGAGACCTTTCCAGGCCTGCCAGACCCTCATTTGCTGCCTTGGGGGCCCCCTGGGAGATGAGGGGTGGGAACAAAAAGAGCCCCAAGGAGGAAGAAGGTGCCAGGAACTACTCCAGCCAGTGGCGGGGAAAGAAATGAAGAGGAAAAAATGCCCACGCCTGTGTGGTGGTCCTCTCCTCCACGCAGCCCTGAGGTGGCTGGCATGTAGGGGAAGGGACCCTGGAGCCTAAATCCCCCAACCTACCCCCTGCCTTGGTCAGTATGTCCCTCCCCACTCACCCCTGCTGGTCTGGGTCTCAAGCAGCCACTGACACCAGCAACTTCTCCAGCAAACAAAACTCCTTCTGACTGGTCTCTCTCAGAGCAGGGACAACCGCGCCCCAGACATCCCTGCCAGAACCAGACACTGAAGGCAGGGGACTGACAGGTCGGCCCTGAGGGGCTACCTAGCCCAGAGACACATGATCAGGCGGGCTGACCGCCCCCTCCCCCAATTTACGCCCTGATCGTGGTCCTGACAGCATCAATGTCGGCAGCCAGTTACACAAACGGAGCACACACTCACACCCCGCACTCACCTTTCCGGCAGAGAAGCCACTGGGTTGGGTGGGTGTCTGGGCTCACAGGACAGGGCAGTGGGCAGTGATGGGGCAGCAGCTGTGGCTGGCAAAAAGCTGGTTGCCGAGAGGAGGGCGTGAGTGAGCCTTGTGTCCAGGCGGGGAGCGGGCGCAGGGAGCAGAGCTGGTCCCAGGGCCACTGCTGGGAGCAACTGAGCGAGGGCGCTGCTCGCCCGGCTCCCTCCCCCGGCAGCGGGCGGGCTATCGGCGCACCGCCTCCTTTCCCCTTCCCGGAGCCGGCCAGCAGTCCGCCCCGCCACCTCCTTTAACCCCTGAAGCACTCGGGCCAGGGCACTCATGCCCAGCTCCCAGCTCGCCTGCTTGGTAGCAGAGCACATCCGCCTGGGGCAGGGCATGCCAAGAAGGGTGGCCTCCCCTCTCCTTCAGCTACTGGCCCACCAGCCCCCCTGGGGACCCATAGGGAGGGGCAGGGGGCTTGCTTGCAGGGCAGAGGTAGGGAAAGGGAGTGGGATGCCAAGAGGTCCAGGACCCCATGGAAGAGACAGAGCTGCAGAGAAACAGCTCAAGGGCTACTGGGTGAAGAAGGATGGTTGGTGAGACAATAATAATAAATAGCAAGTTTTACAAACCATTCTGCTTTATGCTGTTACCAACTCACTTGGTGACTGGAGACCTAGAATATCACTTCTGGTTTTTTTTTCCCTTATTTGGCAAATGTGGGGTAACAATCCTTGCTTTTCTCCTGCGCTGAGTTAGACATTTGTGACTGTATACTCAAAAGTGATTTGAATTGAACTCTGAGTTAAGGGAATGCATACTTCAACTCTCTTTGAAATACATCGGAAAAAAAAAAAAGATGGATTGCCAAATAGATAGAAATGTGATAAAGCAAATACATCGAAGTGTTCATTATAGAATCAGGAAGTTTACTATATCATCCTTTCAACTCTTCCATGTGTAAAAAGCTTTTTACGATGAAAAGCATTGGGGGAAATGTGATTTGAAAAGTTTGGAGTACCATACAAATGATGAAAGTGAAGAAGCAGACAGGATTATTTTGAGGGGAAGGGAAAAGTCATTTGCCGTCCACTATCGGTATGTCGGACATTTAAAGAATATTCTCTCTCTCACTTAATCTTCAAATCTCCCTTGTTATTTTAGCTGAAGAAAGTGACCTTGGAGCGGTTAGCTGACTTGTCCAAGACCACACAGGAGAGCGTAGAGAGCAACTCTGACCCTATTCGGTCTCCAGAGCCAAGCTTCCCACCACCCAGCCCTTCGAGATTGAAAGGCCCTTCACTTTGACATGTGGGAGGTCCTGGGCCAATGACCTGCATCATTGAGACTCAGTTTCCCCTGCTGGCCAATGATTTTGGATCCAAATGTCTTCAAGACCTTTTCAGTTCTGATGATCACTAATTTTATGAATCCAGCCAAACCTTTCCCCAGGCTTCAATTTTCCAAAGAGTAAAGTGACAGGGGAGCCCAGGAGGAACAGATTTGGGAGCCCAGGAAAGATTTGGGAGCATCTGGGGCCATGTGACTGGGATGGTCAGCACATTAGAGGGCTGCTCCCCACCCCCTATCATCAGTGATAGGGAAGCCCAGGCGAATGGAGGGGGTGGAGAGGGGCACCTTCTCAGGACCTTATGTGGGGAGGGCGGAATAGAGGCATCACTGCATCCACCCGCTGCCTCCAGAGCAAGATGGCCTCATCCCTGCCCAGGTGGGAAGAGTCTGGCCTCCCAGAGTCCCAAGCTCCAGCGTCTCAGAACCTACCAGCCTTGACAGCGGCCTCAATCTGTGACATGAGTTCAATCTCTGGCACTGCCCAGAGATGGGAAAGACCTGGCCCCACAGAACATGCCTCTGAGACTGCATAGGGAAACCTGGCCCAGGCCTCCTCAGGCCCCTGTCCAGCCTTCGCTGGCCCCAACTCTCCAGATAGCCTTATCCTGCCCAACCCGCACACCCTCTGCAGACCAGGAGCAGCTCAGGGCCTTGCGCCAGCCGCAGTCAGGGGAGGGAAGTGGAAAGGTTCTAGGCTCTTCTAGAGGTGGAAGGGGGAGTTGACTATAAAAGTGGAACCTCTACCAGGTCACAGAATAGCAGAAGTTCCATCCTCCCCATCACCTGCTTCCAACCTACACCCACCTTCATCCTGCTTGACCTCAAATAGTCCCAGGTCCCCATCGCCTACCATATCCAGTCCAAGCTCTGCAGCAGGACATTTGAGGCCCTCTGTGATGAGGCCCTGTCTTTGAAGCCTCCCTTTTAAATGCTTAATTCTGCACAAAGCTGTACCAAGATAATTATTTGCAGACTTTTATCTTTAAAGCTATATAATTGCAAACCAAAAAACTGACTCTGCTAAGATATGGGGACCATGCGACTGGTACATGGATGTCCCAAGTGCACCCCACCCACGTCAGGTCTGCGGCAGATCCAGGGGGCTCTGAGAGACGCCCTCCTCCAGCCGCTGTCATCCCCCACCCCAACTTCATTCCCTCTACCCCAGCCTTCCCACTCTGGCACCTGGGCACAGAACTGTGAATTCAGCAAGTCTCTAGAAACCACACAGAGGAATTAAGAGGAACTAGAGGATTTCAAAGAAGAGCAGCCTTTTCCTTTATTTCCAAGAGCTGTCCCACAGCTGATCTCACACACTTTCCCCAATCAGTCCCACCATCTCACACACACACACACACACACACACACACACACACACAGCCAGAACCGGTTCCTCAGAAGCCTACACAGTCCCTTTTCTCTCTCTCCCCTCCCCACTCCTCCCCTAGCCCTGAAAACTCAGGATTCCCAGGGTTTCCCATCTCCCATCCCCCCAACCCCCTCCCCTCTCCCTGAGCCAGCCTATGCCCCTTCCCTCCTCCCTCCCTCACTCCCATCCCCAAGCGCAAGACTGCACATCTGGTTCCAGTTGTGGTTGGTCCATTCAGGGGCAGGCCTGAGGGGGTTCTCATAAAACTGAATAATACCAGTGTTGGAGCCCAGTGTAGCTGGGGGAAGGGAGGGCAGGAGGCTTAAGAGGATGGGAGGGAGAGAAGCCTGCAGCAGGGAGGCAAGGAGAGACACAGAACCCAGAAAGGAGCAGGGCAGTGCCTGGCATCTAATAAGCATTCAATGGATGCTTGTTAAGGGAAGACAGACGCTAGAGAAACGGAGGGCAGAAAAACCAGGAGGAGAGAGTGGGACAAAGACTGAGTCAGAAACAGGGACCCAGAAGGAGGAAGGAGAGGGAGCTGGGGATGATGGGACTGCCCATGAAGCTACAGAGAGGCCATTGAGAAGAGAGGGAAAATGAACCATGCATGTTGGGGCCAGGTGCTGAATCAGGCACTGCCACGAGGAGAGGCGGGGATGCTACAGAAAGGGAGAGAGGGCTACTAAAAGACTGAGAAGAAAGGGCCAAGAGAAAGTCAAGAGAAAGAAAAGTGCCCAAGATTCAATGCCCAAGAGCATTGAATCCAGGTTTCCTAGAGGGGGCTGGAGGTCCACCCAGAGCTGATCTCATTTGCTCCCTCATTTCATTTTTGTCAATATTTAAACGCCCGCCCTGCACCTAAACTTTCCCTTGTGTTTCTCCGTGCAGATCTCCATTAAAACCTGGGACGTGACTATAGATTCTTCTCCCAGTCTTAGAGATGGGCTCAGAGCAGTTAAGGGACTCCTCCAACATCACAGAGCAGCTGAGGAAAGAGGTAGAATTTGGATCCAGATCTTCCAACTCAAGGCTCAGTCGCCATATGGCACAAGTGGGAATGCCAGGCCCCGGTTCCCCCTCTGGAGGGCATCGTGTCACTCGACCCCCACTCTCGAGAGGCCAGATTCCCAGGCTCTTAACAGGACTGAGGGGAAGCTCCTCTGAACTGACAGTTGACCACAAACAC